>NW_009259308.1:6161791-6299592 GCF_000687185.1 Egretta garzetta | reverse complement strand
CCCGGCGGCCAGCCCAGCCCAGCCCAGCCCCCTCCCCTCTCCTCTCCTCTCCTTTCCGGAGCGCCGCGCCGAAAGCGGAACGCGGTGACATTCAGAGAACTCCTTCCCTGTTCGTGAGGTGCTGCTGGCTGAGAAAGCCTATCGCGTTTGCGGTGGTTTCTCATTATTAAAAAAACCTGTGGTGCCCGCGTGTAACACCCCGGTCCAGCCTCTTCCCCAGAGAACCCCTCTCGCTGTGCCCCCAGGGTGCGTGCAGCTTTGTCCAAGGGCATGCGTTGACTGTGCGATTAAATTGCTCCAAATCAGTTTTGGGGCCTGGTTTTCACATAGCTCGTGGAGCATTATAGGATTTACATTTTCGTGTCCCTGCCTGGCTTCCTGAAGTTTGCTTTTACTGATGTTTCTCAACAGCACAGCCTATATATAACGCCTAAATTTAATGAGAATGGGTCTGCCCTTTTTCACAGTCCCTTTGCGTTGACAGGCTCCAGGCAGCACAGGGGGTGCGCAGTGCCTGGGGAGGCACTTGAGGTTTTGCAGGGCTGGGGTAGGCATGTCGCTTCCTCCCAATGCCGTCTCCTGCAGATGGTGGTGTCAGAGTCGCCATTTTCCCTGCCGCCTTTCTCTGAGCTTTAAATGGCAGCACTCAGGTGACCCGACATAGGCAGATGGGACATGTACATTACTTACATACTTGCTTAATCCTCCAGATCCCTGGGAGATTTCCATAAATGTATTTCTTGCCCTTACTCAAGTTGGTAGTTTCCAGTCTTGTATCTCTGACACAGGTATTGCTGGCACTGGTGTCCCCTCGCTGCTTGCTTCCACTGCTGCCTCCTTCCTCCTCTTGCAGTTCTGCTTTCTCGCACCTTTGCAGCAGTGTCTCCTTCACATGGCAGTTGCTCCTGCGTTCTCGTGAAGCTTGTGGGCTGGCATGGAGCCCACCCCAATAACCTGGTGGAGTTTACTTGTGCTCTGCTCCAGACCTCCCCGTAATGGCCGTGTTCCTCGCTAGTGACGTGCTCTGCACCCGTTAGGAACTGGTGACCTTGCAGATTTTTTCTCTACCAAGGTGCCTGAGACTTGTTAGCTGTTTCAATAAATTTAGCATCAGTGCCTCTTCTCTGGAGAACACTTAAGAAATAAATGTCAGGGAAGGAGAGGAGAGAGCTCTCTCATCTCTGAGGTTCTCAGAAAGTAATAAACAGACACATTACTCTGCAGGTGGTCTCCTTGATTTTAATCCTCTTATTCCCTCATCCTTGAAGACCATTCACTTAATTTATTGAAATTTTTTCTAAATGTACTTAAATATAGGGAAAAAACATTGACATTTTAAAGTGTCTTTAAATGTTAATGGCCTCCTTCAGGAATATGTACTGGCATATGGTTGGAAAAAAAAAAAAAAGCAGGTTTTTTTTTTTCCTGGGAAGGGTGTCTGGGATAGGAGGATGAAAGAGAAAAACGGGGGGAAATGGGTTCTTGTAGGTACAGCTGTTCCCAGCTGTAAGAATCAGGGCAGAAATGAATTTATAGTGTCAGGAGAGACTAAATAAACTAGTACTATGCTGGGAAGTTTTTATGTGTATTTTTGGCCAGTTTGTTACTGTGCCCTGTGTTTTTAACAGTCCTACAGCTAAGTTATCCGTTGAAACTGTTGGTTCTTTTGAAAAAATTGTCCTCTTCCCAAATAGGACTCTTACCCATTTTGTTTCTTGTCCTTCCTCAATAAGTCTGCCTTCTCTCTTTCCATAGCCATTCTTCTTTCAAGCATTCTTTTCATGCTGTTGGAGGTTGATCTGTTTCCTGAGAACTAGTAGATTTACAGGAGAGGATCAGAATAGCTCTCCTGTGTGTTCCTGTTTTGTATCTTGGGCTTTTCTGATGACTGTCATTGAAATTTTGCCCTGGTACCTGCCACTGGAATATCGGAGAGCCTCGTGTAAAATCGACAGTAGTGGCATGGCCTTGGTAGAAATGTGTTTCTATGATGCGTTTTCAAAGGGAGATCTCTGATCAGCAGTGTGTGGGGGGTTTTCACTCTTGTTAATACCTTCTGGTTGGTGTCTTGAGCTGCCTTCAGTTTCCCCTCTGCATTTCCACATGTGAAAGGGAAAGTACTCAGACTGTTCATAAAATAAAGTTTGAAAATTTGTGGCCTTCAGCTGTTTGAAGCAAGCAAGCTTACAAGCTCTTGGCTTCTGACATGTTTTGAGAAAGTCATTGAAGGGAATTTACAGAGAGGTGTTCAACTGGTACCCTTTCAGGCTTGGTCTTTGTGGGAGTTTGAAATTATGAGACTGGTAGGATCATTATGAAGGCAGATTTTGCATTGATAAAAACAAAACAAACAAGCCAACCCCCCAGCTGTGTATGTAAGAGAGAAGAGGAACAAATGTGATTCTTCTTTCACTGTAAAAAAGAAAGGGATGTAGACACATGTACAGTCTATCTAGATATTTTGGTACAGAATTTGTGTTTCTTTTAACCTAAGCTAATGTGCAACCTCACTTCCTCTTAAGTAGTTGTGACAGGAACTTCAGGGCTAGAGTTTTTGGAATTGCAGCTCAAATAAATGTTTAATTTTAAAATGACAGATTTCTTAGGGCTGTCGTTCTCATGCTCTTAACTATGCAAGAGTGAACAAATAACTGTGTAGTAAACTCTGGATTTGACTTAGAGACACATGTTTGCTTCTGGGCTGAGCATCTTGAAAGAAGTGGTTTACAGCATGTCTTTAAAAATTGATTTCACTGTTGCATCTACTGCTGGCCTAAGTGTTCCAGTATCTGCCAGGAGTAATTATAGACAGTTGGTTCAGATGTTGCTTAAATGTGTAAGCCTTGATGGGAAATGTAGTGGATTTCAGCCAGAATGCTAATTTTGATGTTTTGTCATTTCATAAAACTGTGAACTCAGAACAAATTATTTTTATACTGATCTACTGATACGTCATCACACAAATAGTGCCAAATTCAACTTTGATTTAGCACCGGAATCTACAGATGTGATTGAAGTTAGAGTATCAGCACTAACCCAAAATTGGCTAATTTGGTATCCACAGTAGCATACCCAGGATTCCAGGTAAGCCTATGTACCCTGCACTGAAGCTCATGGAGCCAAGACAGGTTTGCTCCAGGAATGCAGTTTAAAGCTATTGTGCGTATGGTCACATGAACTGTCATTGTGGCTTTTCAATTGCATTCTACTCCAAGTTAGATTTTATAATTTAAACAGATATTTTGTAAATTAACATTATTGTGCTAGGGATATGTTTACTATATGCATCTTTTTTTGTGTGTATTTATTTTATTTCATTTGTTTCTCCATTTCCATTATGAAATAGAAGAGAATGAAAAAATACAAAAGTCACAGTACATGGATCTGCCTTGGGCAATGAACAGACATTCTTTCTGTCCAGCATGGGGGAGATACGGGAGTAAGAAAGGTCTTCCTTAGCATTAGATTAATAAACTGATGGATCCAACCATTTGGATCTGTCAGTCATTTTGGAGCCTGTTACCTCCTTTCAACTAGTCATGAAGCTGGTACAGCTAGAATTTATGCAATAATCAGATGGCAATTTTTTCCCTCCTCACAGTCAATGTAAACAAGATGGTGTCTTCTTTCAGAGCTTCAAGCATTCTGCAGTGTCATTTGGGACATGTCTGTCTGCCAGATCGTTAGCACGGCCTTTAGGGATGCATGCAGCTGCAGTGTCAGAGGAGGGAAGGGATCTAAATAGGTTGGTGTGCATGAATTGTATCGATTGTCGTTTTCAGGGTGTGGAGAAGAAAGGGTGCTGTTATATAGCCTCTTAATTCCTTAGGTTTTCATGTGTGAGAATTGTGTCTTGGCATAAACTGATCAACGTTTCCTCTGTTTGACAAATTGTAGGTTATGGCAAGCATTCAAAATCCTGCAGACATGTGAATGCACCTGTGATGTCCACAAGTGTCAAGAGTTTAATCCTGAATTACTGATATGGCTGGGAGTTATACCACTGACTATCATGGCTGCAGGATCAGACCCTGCTTTTGAAGTGGTGGTCCAGTCCAAGTAGGGCAAAGAGAGTCCCAGAGGGAATCGGAGCTGTTGGGTTTCACCACTACTGTGTGTCTTCTCATCTCATTTTGTGTGTTCTTGTGGCGCTTTGCTCAGCCTTCCTTTTTCCTGAGAGCTCCTTTCTGCAGCTGTTTCCTGCTGTCCCTGGTGTTAGAAGAGCAGTGAAGCAGAGAGCGAGCTGAACTTGTTTCCTTTCCTTTGTGTGGCATACTTACAGGCGGGGGAACAAATGGAGCAGCCCAGTTTGCCACAGTTTGCCACTGTCACGTTGATAATCTTACAGTGATATTGCTGGTCTGTCTTTGGTCTCACAGTCTCTGACCAGGCAGCCTGGCTGCTTTGCAAGGCATGCTGTGGCATTGATCTTGTGCCTGTTGCAATGCAAAGCCTATAAAGGCATGCAAAAATTGCGTGGGTGCCTTGATCTTCCTTCCAGAGAAAACCAGGATGAACAGTAGCCTTAAGTCTGCTCTAAGCATGTAATTGGGAGGAGCTCCCAGATTCCTCTGTTTAGACACACTTTGAGTGTTTTGGGAACTGCCTGAAGTTTGAAATCCATGGACTTCCATAGCAGGACCGCTCTGTCCCCCTTTAGTTGACACCAACGTGTTGTTTTGCTACTGCAAGCATCTCTGAGCAGTATCTCTACTTGCCCAAAGACGTCTTGGGATTGTTACTCACTGCTTATTAGTACTTACTACCGCACTGTATTAAGGTATTTATTGCCACATCTATGAACAGTCAGCAGAAAAATGTCTTTTGACTTACCTGACCACGTTAAGATTGTGAGTTCAGCTCATCACCTGTGGTCTGTAGCTGCAGTGAGCCTTCTGGGGACGATTCAGAATGTGATGTAATCATGACTGCATGGCAAAGGTAAATATGGAGCAAATGCTTAATGTCTCCTCTAGCTCAGAATTCAGGCATATCAGACAAAATTAGCAGGTGACATGCTCAGAGCAAATGAAAGGACTCCTCCTTGCAATGTTGATGCAGAACTTTAAACTCATTACCACAGTAGTTCGCAGTTGCAAAAGTTTCCCTGGATTCAAAAAGATGACAAATTTGGAGAGGAAAAAGCCTTCAAGGTCTGGTAATCCTAAAGATAAAATTTCTGCCTAAGGAAGTGCCTTTACTATAGATAGCAGGAGGAAGAAGGTGTCCTGGGGAAGTATTGCTGGATGAAAAGGGCAGGCATATGCTTTTCTTATGGCTTCTGCTGTTTGTGGCAGGATACTGTACTAATTGGACCTTTCATCTGACCCAGTGCTCTTGTCTTTAATCAGGGTCCAGAATGCCATTGCTCTTATTTGATCAACAGTCCTATGGGCTATCTGCCAGTGTGAGTTCAAGAGAGGAACTGAAAGGCAAGCATCATTTTTCTGTTTTAGTACAAATCTCTTCTAGAGCAGATTATAAAGAAAAACAACTCTGTTGTACATTTAAGAGCTTAATATTCGTTGACACTGGTCATGCTGACATCTTTCTGCTGTTCATGAGTGAGATATCTATGTAGGCAGAAGAAGCTGAAAATAAATAAATTTTCGATCTCATTTCTTAGAATAATTTACTTAGTCATTTTCATTTCTGTGCTAATTAGTTACACCAGGATAAACCGTAGTATGTCTTGCTTTATATCAGAGCAGGTGGAAGTAGTTTGGCCTGAAAGTATTTAAAATACAGAAGAGAGAATTAAAGGGCAGAAGGCAGCGATGAAGTAATGGCTTTGTCTTGGACACTGAGAAAGGAAAAAAAAAAAAGATACAGAGACATTACAGAAGATTAGTACATAGTGAATTATTTATAGAGAGAAGAGGAGATACTAGAAGGTAGTAGAATATTTTCAGTCCTGTGGTGGGATGGATTTATTGAGACTGTGTTACAATGTTGGGGAGGGTAATTAGGAAGGTTTTGATGGAACAATCTAGGTATTATGGGACTAGGAGCTGGGGTCTGATTTTACTACTAAAATGACATCTCTTCCACTATTTGCATCTGCTTCTCCTTGTTCTAAGATGTGAGAAAGCTCCACAGAATTTACCAGAGAAGGGATGAAATTAGCACCGTTTGGTTTTTAGTGAAAAAGCATACCTTCTCCAGCTTGGTTTTTATTTATTCCAGTTTTGTTATTGTTAACACAGTCCTCACATTCCAAAGACTCAGGGATCTCGTGCATGTACGTGTTTATGTTTTGGGAAGGGAAAAGGAGAGATGAGGTGTGCTTCTGTTCCTTGTTTTTGTTTTGTTTGCTGTTGGATAGCTGAAAAATAAATGCTTGTTGATAGTTATAGCACAGTCCCTTGGGCATTTGAGGGTATTATTCTATATTAGTGCTGCCCTTCAGTGCAGTGTTAGAATTCCCCATCTGCTCTCACTCTCCCACACAGACATGTGCTGCCTTTGTCTCTTCACATCCAAACAGGAATTACAGATCCTGGGAGAGGAAAGGGAGTTCACTGTCTTCAAGAAGGGATTGCCACTCTACCACCACCAGTTTTTTGGTCTGTTTGTTTTTTGGGGTTTTTTTTGTAATTTTTTAATTACTGTAACCCTAGAAAGCCAACAAAGTGAATTTCCAATATAATGTCAAAAATGCTTCTTTCATTTTATCTCCTTTCTGCAATTGAGAAGTGGCTTTTACTTAACATATTTAGATCTTTTCACACTAAGATTATGAAGCTTAATTTGAGTCTGTTAATCTTTTTCTTGGTAAGCCATAGAAAAGCACAGCTGCACTACTGAAAACATACTGTTTATCCATGATCTCTGGGTCTGGACAGCCTGCAGCGTTCCAAAGATCAAAGTTTAAAACAGACATGCCAGTCCTTCGTAATTCCTTGTATTGAAGCATACGATACCACAAAATCTATACTTGCCGCTGATAAGTACTTCTCCTGAGCTTCAGCCTGCGTGTGTGTGAGTGTGCAGCCTTCCAGTACTGTAGCTTTAACAGAAAGGTATGTTCTGGCAATTTGATAACCATGAAGTAAGGTAGGACAAACTGAGTTTAGTAGTTAGTTGTGATGAAGCAGTCATCTGGTTACTTAGTCATTCCTTTTAAACTAAAGTAAACGATGTTAAGGATTTTCTTTTTTTAAAGAAATATTTTTGCAAATGACAGTTTCACCCCTCCTTTTTTTCATTCTCTATGTGGGAAAACTAGCACATTTGTTTAAGGATAAACTGGGAAGTCTGTGGTTTCCAGCATGCGCATTTTGAATAATATTTATACAGACTATTATTTAATGGGCCATATAAATATTTATCATATGCTGCAGCCCTTTGATCATAAATGCTTGTTTGAAAAGCCATTCTGTCCCTGCTGTGATTTGCAAAGAAGGAGGCCATTGCTGGTTTAGTGCTTGGAGGGAATTTTGGCTTCTTGTCCTGTCTTAGCAGTTGTAGTCATGGACTAACATGGTCAAGCTGGACATGTCTTTAAAAATTGTTTTTTCTCTCTTCCTCTCTTTCTGTTTGCAAATTCAAACAATAAGGTGTAAATATGAGGCCCTAATTCTGCCATGGACAGACAAAGCTGTATTGAAGTTTTGGGGGTCTTTTTTCTTGGCTGCAAGAAGCCAGGCTTCCTGAATTAGATACTTCAGGGGTATAAAAGGTAGTGGTATTATCACCACCGCTTTCCACGACTTGGGAAGTCCATGAATTTGCATCATTCGTGTATCAAATATTTTGGTGTATTGTTAGGAATATTGTGCTCAAGGAATTGACCTGTCGGACTCAGCCTTGATGACTTTTTATTTCTGTGATTCTGTGACTTTTTATTTCAACTGTTTTTCTGGTTCACTGTTTTTCTCACGATTGCATTGACTGCAGAAGCCGTGTGCCAGTTGATACAAAATCCAAAGCAAAGTTTTAATTGCACAACCAAAATTTATTTGCATGTGGCAGTGTCGTTGATGTCTGGATTCCAAAGCAGGAGGTTTGTGCTGGGACCTTCCTCTACCTCTGAACTCTGTTAAAGAGTTTCTTCATTTCTGTTTTGGGGCCTGCTCTTGTACTAAAGGAATCTTTTGTAAACAAAACCAATTACAGCATTCCTCTTTACATTCTTAATAAAGTACTGTGGCTATACATTTTCCACCAGCCTCACTGCTGAGTTCTTAGGCTCTCAAGAAATACTGTTAGGCAGAGTCCCTAATGGGTGACACTCATGACCTAGAGATGACAGTGCTTTTTGTGGATCTGTCTGACAAGTAGGTGGCATACCAAGTGATTGGTATTCCAGAAAAACCCTTGGCATCAAATGATGTTTTTGCAAGCAAATCAGATCCTATTGCAGAGACACTATACTTTGAACAGGCTTGGTAACTTAGTGCTTGCTGTGCTTGAAAAAAGGTTTAATATTTACTTTTTTTAGCCTTTTTTCATAAGATACTGAAACATTGCTTTGTAGATCTAGGTGAGTTTTACTCAGAGAAAGACTAGTTTAAATAGGTTTGTGGTTGTTTTTGAACTCTGTCACTGAACTCTTTCTTGCTAGTTGTCCACCGATAATACAGAAATAAAATAGTGGATATGGATAGACTGATATGTACTGCTTCAGCATATAAACAAACTGCTTCCTGCGCAGTCACTCACACATGCGCATCCTGGTTGCTTAGTAAGGAAAAAAGGAAAGTAAACATTACATGGGCTGATTGGGTTCCAGGTTTCAAATGTTTGTGGGTAGAATCCAATGCAAAGCCATAATTTTAAGTGCTGAGTAGGACATACTATGAGCTTAATTCTCTAACATCTGTTAACCTTGTTCTCAAAGTAGCAAAAACACATTAATGAGCTAAAATGCAGGGAAGAGAAATAAAAATTTAGAGTAATACTGTGTGTGTGTGTGAGAAGGAGGCAGGATGTAAAATACTCCTTTTGCTACTTGTATTTTGTGAAAAGCAAGTAAGAAAGATTTGTCTATGTTTAAAGAAAAAAAACTGCTTTGCAGCTTGTGGTTTATTCTCTTCTTTTTATGAGTCAGCAGCTAAAGGCAGTGCTGAAATAGGGAAAAACAGGGAAATTTGTAAGATAGTATCAGGAACAGTCTTAGGCAATTTCTTTATAGTAAAATTTCTTGCAAGTAGCTGGCAGCATCTGCAGCCAGCCTTTTAAGCTTTGAGGAGATGGAGTGCAAAATTAAAAAGTGAACATCATCTGTTGAAAAGAATGTCTTAAAACTGCTTTTACAGCCAAGGGCTAAGAGGAAGATGCAAAATGCTGTAAGTATCCCCAGCTGACAGATGTAGTATTAATCACTGATATCAGGAGGATTGTCCTGTGACAGAGGCATTAGCTTTTGTTAGTCTGACCAGGTCATAGAGCCAGGGCCAAGAAAATAAAGTGAGCTTTCTTGCCAATATTCCTAGGTGTTGGACTCATGGCACACCATTATTTTTAGCTGATTGCTCATCGCTTGAACAGATGACCTTGCTTAACAAGATTAGTGTGTATTGCACCTAATCTACTGGGCAGAATCAGAATGCTGAGAGAGAGTAGCTAGTATTTCCATCAGTACCACAATATGCTCTACAGCTTTGAGTTTTTTCTGGTTTCTGATATTGTTAGAAGCTAATGATCTGTACAGCTTCCTCTAGTGACCCTGCCATGGTGCATGCAAAATGCGATGTGATAACTGCTTTGGTTTGTACTGGGCTGCTTAGGCACTTTAGTGATGGGACAGAACTCCCTCATGCTAATGCTGTCCAAACGAAGAACAAAAAAAAATGGTCCCTGGCCCCTAGCAGTGGTTGTCTATAAGCATGAAATGACAGATTCAGGCGGTACAAAATGATCCTGTGGGGAAGGTTCTGATAACAGATCTTCATAGACCAACTACATTTCCGTGTACCTCTTAAGGGGCAGGATGAGGGAAAGCTGGGTACTTTTCTTTAGCCAAGGTTTTGGCTTATGCTGTTTTAATTGCAAATGAAACTTTGTCCTAATTCAGCTGTTACAATGCTTAGTTATTATCCAGGATGATGCTTGGAGTTTTCTGAGATACAGGGCTGACTTTCCCTCCCCTTTTTTTTCTTCTATTTCACCTGTTACCTCTAACCCTCCGTGACAATAGATTTGTGATAGCCACCAACAGCAGTGGTTACAAGCCAACCATAGATGTGAACAGCCACTTATATTGTGCCAACACTATGTTCGAATTGCCACCCAAGGATGGATCTCAACCCATACTCAAGATATTTAATGGAAAAAAAAAAAAGGGTTGGTTTTCTGTCTCGTAGATATAAAACAAGTAAAAACATTGCTTCCAAAATTGAGTACAATTTACATGGCTATATGATCAGCTGTTATTGTCTAAAGGTAGAGACAGAATTTTCCCATTTTCTGTTCTACTGCTTTTTTGATCAGGCTTTTGGTATACTTTCCCACTAAACTCTAGTTATTTCAAAATTATATACATGTAGGATGAATTTGAAATGCGAACTGTTTTACCTAGCAGTACTTTCCAAATCTTTCTCCCTTTGCCCATGTCCCTCCCTCTAAACAACCCATCTTCCATACACAAAAGTAATCCGGGTCACATCTTTGGGAGAGATGGACTGTTTTTAAGAAGAGCCGTTTCGGTGCTCAGTAAATACTGTGTACTCATCAAATTATAATCGATCCATTTATTTTCTGGAAATGAGAAACTATGCATTGTCTGAGTTTTGTGTGTTTTAGAGGCTTATTAGGAGAGTCATACAAGCACTAAACTTGGTACTTGTCTGACATTTTAAATACTTTGTACCAGCTCTTACTTAGCATCCTTCCAGCTTGATTACAATGGAAATGTTAACTATTAATTAAGGACAAAATGTGAGAAATTAAGTACAGTGCATTTGTCACTGTATTAAATGCCAAATAGTTAAACGTAATATAGTGAAGTAAGCAATTCATTGTGAATAATTAAATCAATTAACTTAATCTCACTTTGTCCTTGTAGATTGTCAGAGAGTAGGCAGGGATTTCCTGGGATGCTCTCATAACTCAACACATTTTCAGCAAATTGTTTTCAGGATCTTTAAAATTGTGTGGATTGTTGGTGGATAGCTCTGAAAAACCTAGCCAGTTTGTTTTTCAGGTGGTTTTTTTTTTTCTTTGCGGGACTCAAAATTGGGTAATATGTGCCAGATTGTCACTTAGTTATTTTAATTATCAGCATCACACCACTTTTGGGGGGAGAGGAAACTGTTTCCAGATTGTGCAGAAATCCAGCCTGACTCCCTGTCTCATTCAGCAGTAATATGCCACACATTATCTGGTTGGCTCTGTGGGAAGCAGCAGCTCTTGGCTCCTCATTCCTCTTCAGTTCAGGGTTCAGGGGAGCCAGGCACACCACCCTTTTCACTGCTACAGGAATATGATTTGTTTGCATTGAGGCAATGACATATCCGTGGTGGTACTTGCTGTCTTCTCCAGAGGTGAATCCAACTTAATGGTCATCAGCAACTTCCCTGTCTGCCTGAATTCAGAAAAACCCTGGAGTCTCTGGATTGAAATTTCCCTCTGTGTAAAGCACCAGTCCCTGACTGCCACTGAGTTTGGAACCATACACTTTCCTTCCCTTCCTATCTCCTTCCCTCTTTTTCCCGTTTTATAGATGTGATACCGTATGACCACGGCTCAGTTCCTTGACTGTATGAGTCCCATGAACTTTTATTGTAGTATACATATTCTTACATGCAAATTGACAAATTGTTTTTCAGGAACTTTGGCACTATGCAACTTACATACAAACATTTGAAGAAAAAAGGTACAAGTAGTGAAAGACTTGAAAACTTTAATTAAATAATAACAAGTGAAGACTCGCTGAAAAAGAGTTATCAAGAAAAGTGTCTGCACAGCATCACTCCTCTTCAGCACAGCTTTCCATCAGCCATTTTATCTGTTTTTAAACCTTTTTTTTTATTTTCCCCCAACAGGTTTTATTAAAAATGAACAGTAAGAAGCAGGCTCCAGTAAAATACTATGTTGGAATTGATGTTGGGTCGGCAAGTGTTCGTGCGGCTTTGGTAGATGAGTTTGGGATAGTTGTGGCACATGCAGACCAGCCAATCCAAATTTGGGAGCCCCAACCAGACCACTACGAGCAATCCTCTGCTGACATATGGGCTGCTTGTTGCTTGGTCACAAAGGTATGCAAAGAAAATGAAGATGTGTTGCAAGGTAGCTCTTCAAGTTTTGAAAGTCTGAGGCCTTCCAGTCACGGGCCTTTAATATCCAATTCTGTGCGTGCTGTATTACTGTATAACTTGTAACTATCCTCGTGCATTAAAGGCACCTTTAGGGTATGGCTGATGTAGTCTCACAATGTCTGTTATATAGGTGAGGAGCTGAAGGCCAGACTGAAAAAAGCTTGTACTACAACTGAAAGTAGAATGAAAGACCTTCCTTTGTTCTCTTAGCTCAGGAGGAGGATTTATCTGCTGCTTTCAGGATTCACATCTGTGGTTTTTGTTTAGCTGGTGTATCTTCTAGCCATGAGACAGCTCTTTGAGGAGTCGAGGTAGCTTAGAATCTGGTACTGCATATATTTAAAGATGTGTGTTGTGCTGCACTGGAGTCACAAAGGAGTGTTGATTGTAGAAAAGTTTTAATCTGGTATGTGGATGGTGCCTAACATAATGTCTGTCACCTGTGATCCTCATTAAGATGCCTGACCAGTAGTATAAGACCAAAATAAATTATATACATTTGTGGATAGTATCAAGCCTAAAACCAGACTGAAATAAACCTTCGTACAAGGGAAAATTTGTACCCTCTAATCCAACGATCTGCCTGTACATGGTGGTGGTAAAAGTAAATTAGTGACCTTGCTTGGCAGTGCATATGTAGGCCATTTCATCCTTCTTAATAAAGCCTCAGCCTGCTCCATGTTCTAAGGTTGGCTTTTTAAAAATTCATGATATGCTTGGTAATTTGCAGATGGACAGTTCACCCATTCTCTTGTTATTGATCAGTCTTTTCAAACATTAATGAGCTTGGCTCTGCAGAAATGCCCTGAGATGAAGGAGACAAGGTAAGGGGGAAGGAAGGAAAAGAAGGGAGTGACAGTAGTGATAGAGAAGAGCATCTTGATGTTAGAACAAGTCTTTTATTCTGCTTACTTGATTTTTCTCTTTGTGAATTGCTTTGTTCTTGCTCTGAACCTCTTTAAATACAATCTTTTGTACGTAAGCAATAAAATATGGTCTCTGAAACTATAGCTTTACAGAGCCAATAAGAGACTGGCACTGTAGCAAGTCTAGTGAAAGTCTTTCGTTATAGAACTAATTAAAACAAAGATATTTTTATTGTTGCTGAGAAGTGTCAATTTATTACTGCATTACATTTTAGGTGTCTTGCAACCTCACTTGGCACTTCATCCATGTGGGTGTTGTGGTTTTTTTTCCAGTGCTGCTGGAAGATATGAAGCTCAGCCCTTTTGGGGTGGTGATTTTTTTGGAAAATCTTCCAAAAAGTATGTTATCCAAACTCTTGATAGCAGAGCTTTTGAAAATGCGTGCATTGCAGAGTTATTATCACTGCTATAGATTTTGACCGACTTTATTTTTGGGACCCTTCGCTGTTGCAAGACAAAAAGCTGTGGCACAATATTACCAAAGCAATTCTAGAAGATCATTGCTTCCGCAGGTGGGAACTGAGTGAATTGACTGATGGAAACGTTTGGCCCTAATCCCGTATACATGTTTCACACACAGCTCAACTCCAAGCTTTTAGAAAAGAGAGAAAATGAACATTGCTAGTTTTCTGCTCCCTTTATTTTCTGATATGTTTGTGCTTCCTGCTTTCATCCAGGGTGTGGCTAGTAAGATTAAAAAGCTATTAAAGAACTTTTCATGGACCTTTGAATTCAGTTTTGAAGACCGAAGAATTTTTGGTAATTTGGTGTATTTTTTATTAGAGATGGTAAAGAATACTGAATCTCAAAAATTTTGGAATTTGAGCTTGCATTTCTAATTTGTACCTCATTTTCTGTATTCATTAGTTCACATGGTACATGCATATATATGAATATGTTTTTATTCATGTGCGTTTTATGCATTTGCAGAAAGTTGTCTGTGGAGTAGATGCCAGCCAGATTCGAGGGGTTGGTTTTGATGCTACATGTTCACTTGTTGTTGTGGATAAACAGTTCCAACCTTTGGCAGTCAACTGTGAAGGTAGGACTCCAGCACAAAAACTGGTGTTACTGTATATGTTTTGCCACTGACATGAATGAACTTAGCAATTTCATCCAAATACCAAGTTATGGAGTTGACTCTTGGAGATATAGATAATAGAAAACCTTCTTTACAAGACAATTTTTTTTCTGGTTTTACTATTTTAATTCTACTGCAAAATTAAATTTGAGATGAGAATTACTTACTGCTTGGCTAAATGTTTAGCATCCTAAGATTAAATTCTTTCATCTTGGATCAGAGATACTGTGTCTTAGAAAAATCTGTGCTCATTTTTTTTTTTGTGAATGCTTTCTCCTTCAGACTTTACTAATCATGACTTTCTTTCTTTATACACTTTTATGTGTATAAATGCCCATCCAACCTGGCTAAAGGAATACTAAAAATGTAGTGTTAGTATAGTCTAACTGTTTACTCTGTCATGGAGTTGCAGGTAAGAGATTTAGCTTCTGTATTTTACTGCGCTGGTGTTCTGTCTTTGTGTAGGACAGTGCTAAACTTCAGAAACAGTCAGACCTTTTTCTAAAAAAATTTTTTTTTTACTAGCTTTTGAGCAGATGATTCAGAAGACTCAAGAAGTCTGTGATGCACTGTTTCTCAGTGAATCCCATTTAAGATTAGGTGTGTGCTAAATCAGTAGTTACAGAGCCTTAATCACAATTCTGTTGATGTTCCTCTTCTATTCTCAGCTGTTTTTGTCATATCCTCCTATCCTTCTCAAAAAACCAGCTTTGCCCCCAAAATGTCCTTCGCTAAATTTAGACGAGATTATTTATTTTTCAGCGTGAGAGCCTCTTACAATCAGTTCAATGCCTGATGATGTCTGAGGCTATTTTGGTCTATTGAGTCAAATTCGGTTCTCAGTTTTTATTCTCTGATATCCCCAAGAACTTTGAGTTTACGCAGTGGTGTTGTTAAATAAAGAGACAAGAATGCACTGAATACTGTCATACTGGTATGGGCATGCAACAATCTGGTTTCAGGCAGTCTTACAGTTCTAAGTTGTACTTGAATCCATGTTAGAAATATTGGTGTGCCTTATACTTCTGCCTTGTCTTGGAGTATGTTTTCAAGATTATGCATGAGTGACTGTGTCATGAATTTGACTGTCCGTGTACTTAGCAAGGGAGTGTCCTGGTTTTGGCTAGGATAGAGTTAATTTTCCTCCTAGTAGCTGGCATAGTGCTGTGTTTTGGATTTAGTATGAGAATAATGTTGATAACAGGCTGATGTTTTATTTGTTGCTAAGTAGTGCTTACACTAGTCAAGGACTTTTCAGTTTCCCATGCTCTGCCAGGTGCACAAGAAGCTGGGAGAGGGGGCACAGCCAGGCCAGCTGACCCAGACTGGCCAAAGGGGATTCCAGACCATATGATGTCATGCTCAGTACATAAACTGGGGGGAATTGGCTGGGGAGTAGTGATCACTGCTCAGGGATGGGCTGGGCATCAGTTGGCATGTGGTGAGCAATTGCACTGTGCATCATTTGTTTTGTATATTCTTCTGTCATAATCATTACTACTATTATTTTCCCCTGCTTTTATTAAACTGTATCTCAGCCCACAGATTTTACTTTTTTCCAATTCTCTTCCCCATCCCACTGGGGAGGGGGGGAGTGGGTGAACGGCTGTGTGGTGTTTAGCTGCCTGCTGGGTTAAACCACAAGAGGAATCTGAAGTGTCATCTGGATCATTGTTCTGCCTGCCTAGCAGGTCCTCTGTAGGTTAATTTCGATAAAATATTCTTTGCTTCTTGCTCTCGTGTTATGCAGACTTGCCAAATGCTTTTTCCTTCCATGTCCAAAATAAAAGCATTTCAGCAAATTATCGCCCCTGAAACAGTATTTCTGAAAGAAATCTGGGTAGTTCTTCTCATAAAAAGAAGAGGAAAGAGAATCCCTGTAACTAGCTAGCTGACTAGCTGAGTTAATTTCAGTTTATAACGTAATTGCTCAGATTTTGTCACATTTTTAGTTCTTAGTCACCAAAATGCTTCTTTATATTTTTAACTAAATATGTGTACTTTGTTGAGAAGTTTGGGTTCTTTGAATGACATATGATCTACAAGAGCATGGCGTTTCAAAGTTCTTGGATGCTCACAAGCCGGATTGGTTTCAGTAGCATTCTCAGTGCCCAGCATGTCTTAGAGTTGTCTGAGAGGGCTAGAATTTTATCTTTAAATATCTGCTGTGGATTATTAACACAAGTAGAATTTCACTTTTCTATGTAGAAATGAAAGCATGAAGCAGTTTATAGTCTAGTAACTTACAATACTGAGGTAGGGTTGAACCAGACCTAAAATAATATATATATTTTTTTTTTTTTTTCCCCACCCCCCCAAGGACAAAACTACAGGAATATTATTATGTGGATGGACCATCGTGCAGTCAGTCAAGTTGAGCGCATCAATGCAACGCAACACAGGGTTTTGAGCTATGTAGGGGGAGTGATGTCTGTGGAAATGCAGCCACCTAAATTGCTGTGGATAAAGGAAGTGAGTACATCTAAGACTGTGGTGCATTTGTACTAATGATTAATGCCCTTTGTTAATGTCTGAGAACGAAATTTCTAAAACAAAAGTCTTCAGCCTTAGTGTTGAACCCAAAGGTATGCTAAGTAAGGCCAGCCTTAAGTTGTGATGAAAATGGTTTGAGGTTCTTTTTTTTTCCCTCTCAATTATTTAGAAATATCTTTGACTTTATTGAAATTTAGTGTTTCCTGATTGAAACATTTCATATGCCTTTCTTACCTGATTTTAAGGTTGGGTATACATGCAAATTCAGTTGCAGGTAATGAATGAATCCTCAAAGTATCCTAGGATTTGGTTATGGAAGCGTCTTTCCTGCTCCCGCTGCTCTAGCTGGGCATGCTTACAGGGGTGTAGGTGCTACTTCTGGGATGGATTTATAGCAACAGCACCATCTCAGCATTGGGTATCCTGGCCAGAGGTACTGCCTTTGAGGCATTGCATCCAACAGTTTGGGGATGTGTGATGTCTTTCACTGCTGGTAGAGAAACTGTTCAGTTAGAGCTTCAATTTAGTTCTGTCCCATCTGTAGGAAGCAGACCGTCTGTTGAGGGAAGGTGCTCTGTTCATAATGTGGAACTCTACCTCTGTCTCTTGAGTTTAAATTTTGTGTGTTACAGAATGACATATGGCCTTTTAATAATAACTGTCAGATAAAAGGAGAAATGCTTGCCACTTGAATTTTTTATAGCCTTCTCCAATCTGGCTTTTATATTTGGTCTCAATGATCCTTGCTGTCATTTTAACAAAGCCCAAATGAAATTACTTGCTGCCAATTTCAAGCAGCCAAAGTCTCCTGTCCATACAAACATGAAATGTCATATAGTAACAAGGTGCAGACTGGGGAAAGTCAAAGGAATTAACTGGTAGAAGCAGGCACTGACAGATGAATGATCATAGAGGATAATTAATGTTGTTTGTAGATGCTATACTGAAATACAAATATCCATCTCTAAGTTCTTTCCTTCTTGAGCTATGAGTATCGTATGTCAGTCATTTTATAAATAATAAAAAGTGAAGCTGTAAAAACCTTAAATGAATCCATTGTGTTTAAAACATTTTAATATTGCAAGGTCTGGAATATCAGTGCCTGACTGATCAGGAAAACACAGATTGTGGGGTCTCCGAATGTGGTCACCCAGAGATGTAAGTCTGTGCTATGGCCTCAAAGCACTCTAACATAATTGCTGTAGCATGAAGGGGAGAGCAAGTATTGCGGGGCTTGTTCCCTTCATGAGGAAATGGATAGGAAATAGAATTCACCTTACCCAGCATGCCAGCCAGCAGCGGTTGCCTGGCAGAAGGGCATTATAGAGCAGGGCTTGTTCATATGTCCCCTTTCAGCTCCTGACGTACCAGCTAAAGGGATTATTTTCCTTAAGAGAGGGGGTTTTTTACCTCAGTATCTGCTTGCTGAGCTGCTCATGCGACCATTCTGCATCCTGAGTGGACTAGCAAAGATACCCTGTTAAACTGCTTAAGCTTACCCTGTTTAATTCTGGCACCTTAAGCAAAACATGTACAGTAGCACCTCATGAGAAGGAACAATAACATTTATTATGGAGTTGGTTGTAATCAGTTGGGATGTGAGCATGTAGTATTGAACTTTTTAGCTTCGGGGAGGTACGTGATGGAGTCTTTGCTTACTGATTCTATACTTTCTGCAAAGTAGGAGGGTGAAAGGAATGGTATGAAAAGTGGTGGTTTATCTTCAGTGCCAATCACAGTACTGCACCAGGTATTAAAGGCATGGTCAGGAAAACTACTTATAAAATGGTGCTTAATGTTTCCTTCATGTTTTTTGAGTTGTATCATCTTTCTTTTCTGCATTTAGTGTGTTTCCCTCCTGCTAATACTGCACAATTCCCAGTGGTGTGGTAGAGTTAGATTTTGATCTAGCACATACACCACAAGGAGAAAATACTCTATTTTGATTGCAGGATTATTTCTTAAGTTAGTGATAATGCACACGTTGGCAAAAAGGGAAGTTTGGTTTTCGCATCCCTTGGGTGAGTCACATGATTAGCAGGTAGAAAGAAACATTTTATTTTAGCCTTTTTGACAGAGAATATCTGAAGGGTTTGCAAAGTTGAAACTGGAATTCCCATTTAGCTTCTATTTAATTGTGACAACTGGTATTCAGAAAATAACTGCACTGTATCTGGTTTGCACAGGCCACACGTGGAGTCAGTTGGCTAGATGGGAACTTCATGAGCATAAAATTAGACTCTTTTTAAAAATGTGGCCCTCTGTGTTGCTGAGGCCAAAATCGGATCGTTGTGAGCACTGAATGTTAGAGCTGAGATGTGTTGGCAGAACTGCCGAGGAAAGTTTATATAGTGTCTGCTCACACTGTGTGCCTGGCTGTTACCGTGGCCTTTGGTCACTCCAGATTTCCTGACTACCAAATGTCACCAAGTACGCTACCAGCAAGATTTCTATCATAGATTTGAGTGGTTTATTTGTCTTATTTAAATCTTCACCTCTGCTTATGTTTTCTATATCATACAGGAAATAACCTTCCCTACCAAGCTACTGCTTGCTCTAGTGAGCAGTGCAGTCTCAGGAGCTGCTTTAAAATAAGATCCTTCTCAAAGCATCCCAAAAGTCTATTGCTATATTGTATAACGCTCTCCCAAAAATTTTTGCCAACCTCGGCAAATATGTACATTTAGTTCAGTTTTTTTTCTGAAAACACTTCCAGTATTTCTAGAACTATTTCCAGCCATCTGACTGGAAGTGGTGCAGCCAGCTGCTTGATGCAAGAACCATGCTGGGCCAGACCATAAATCCATTTGACTCAGTATTTGTCTGATCAGTAGTGTGTGTCTATGAGTAGTGAGTAGCTCTATGAATTTAGCTAATCTTTTCTGAACCCACATGCACTTTTTGTGCCTCCTATGTTCTGTGGTAATGAGTTCCACTGTTTAACTGTGCTTTGTGTGAACAGGTATCTTTTTTTCTGAAACAAGCTCCTAAAATTTCATATGCTTTTTAGCTTTTGAAAGGTATGAGACAGTGAACTAGATCATTCCCCAGTCTCCGTGACAGACCACAGTGCCACGGACCATAGTGATGGGGTTTTTTTTCTTTTACCTTTTCCCTTCTTTACTCCTTCCCTTCTTTATTCCTCCCTGATGTTGTCATGTAACTGACAGTATCCCAGAAACTTAAGGCAAACAATGGATTGGGCGCATTCTGCTATGACTGGCACTAATCAAGAGTGGCTAAACTGAGGGGTATCCAGGAGTTACTTTGGGCCTTTGTCCCTTTGGTAGGCATCATGTTTCTGGAAAGTTTTTGACTGGAAAGGTTGACATGGCTGGAACACATGTAACACGTAGATGTTCTAAAAACAAAACAAAACCCGCAGCCATACACTTTGTACAGTCATGCTCCAGGTCAGTGGGTGCATCCTGATACATGAAGATTCACTGTTGACTTTTGCCTTGAGTTCCCTGGAAGTTTTTTTGAAGTCCTCAGGAATTTAATGTTTCTTCTATTAAGTGCTTTTGCTATTTTCCCCCTGTATATCTTTGCCTTGGACAGGTGCTGTGCACATTCCGTATCTGCTTTCAATGATCTAGGTTTTGCAGAGAGGGTGTCTGAAGTTATGATAAAATAACCCAGAATTAATAATTAAGAACAATTTATAGATCCATTGGTGTAACCAGCAGAATTAACTCTTGTATCACTGGGAATATGTTCGATACTTTTCTTTTAATCAAACTTCATGTATTTGTAACAGTAAACAGCATGTAATTGGAAGAACCTTAAAATGAGTCCTAATGAAATATGTTCCTGGATCCTCAGTTCTTTGGAACTCTTAATATTGTTTTCTTGAGCTTCAAAGTTTATTTAGGCTGACATAAATGTTTATTTTTGAGTTTATTGCCTAACTGATAAATATTCAATATATTCCCTTGACTTTTCGATGTTCCATTTTCCATATTCGTGGAGTCAGTCATGTGAAACTGCAGTCCTGTGAATATAAGCTAAATTGTACAAATGTGACTGTAAACTCAATTTGTTTAGGAGATGTCATTTAGGAGACTGGTGATTTAGGAGACTAACTAGATGCACTTTTGGAAGTAAGTTATTTAAGTATTATTGGACTGTAATACCTGTAGGCTAATTGTGTGTGCGTTGTCATCAAAGCCTCCCTCTCCCTTTCCACAATGCTAACCTGACTGTGGAAGGCCACATTAGGAGATCCTGCCTTCTGACTATTTGCCCTGGGCTCTCCTAACTGTAGTATCTGAAAACTTGACATCTCCGAGGAAAGGTCTGACATATGTCAATTCAGCAGTATTGCTAAGTGTTGAGTGATTAGGCTGTCCCTCAAAGAAAAGAATTGAATTTCTATTACTTTTTCATCTAAACAATTGAAAGTATTACTAAAGAATATGACTTTGCAAATTTTCTCTGAACTCATTGGAAGTAATGAAGTGGGAGGAGAAGGAGAAGAGGGCTAAGGTGACCTAACTGTGCTTTTCCATTCCCATCATCATTTTGTTATTATAACTGAAGTTGAAGATGACCTCATTGGCTGTGAGGAATGAGCTGATGTCATTATACGAGAAGTAGATGCTGGTCCTTATCTCTGGTGGCTTTCCTGTTACACTTGTGTTTATTTGCAGAGGGATCTTGCAGTTTTTCTTCCAAGTCACACGTTACTCTCATCTGCTGTTTTTTTACTTTCTTTTCCATAGAGTGCTTTCACTTGAAGATTTCTCTTCATCTCCTTACATTCCCGTTGTACCCAGAATAGAGATTTACCTACAGACTAGGGGCCTCAGGTCATATTCTGTTGTTCCAACTCTTCATCTCTATTCCATTTTGGTTTTGAATTAAGAAACTAAACTATGAAGGCCATAATAGATCTTTTGAGATCTTTTGTTTGAATTGTATTGGCTTGCACTCAGTTTAGTTTGACTGCTGCTGAATCATTTTACCCTCTAGCATCTAGTGGTTAGTCTGCATGAAATTAATTGGGTGGTCTTGATGTTTGTGGTTGCAGATAGGTGTTCCTATGACAAAGCCATCATTGCGAGTGAAATTTGCATGCCGGGGACAGCTGTTCACACTAAATGTTCGACTGAATGCAGCTACTGTATAGCCTATGGGGCAGTCTTGATAAAGTGTGCACATCTGTGGTCTAGTTATGTATTTCTCTGCCTGTGTGGACCATGTGTGGTGATAAAGAGAGTCCAGTGTTAAATCTGTAATGTAAAACAAAACAAATATATGATTTTTTTTTAAAAAGCTAATTTCTGTAGATACAGTCCTATTTGACTTTTGAATGTGGTCAACTGAATTAAGAACATCAACTGTAGATGAAGTTGAAATAAAGAATCATGCTTTCACAAATATTTAGAAACTAGCTGAAAGATAATTCTGAAAAAGTTTTCCTGAAGTCAGTAAGATAAGTTTGAATGTAAACTTCACTGAAAAAGAAAGTAGTCCCTGGTTATTGGGTCTTTCAAAATAACCAATTAAATTCACTCCCCTTGCTTTATTTCTTCAGATTTCTCAATTGTGTAGAATTATCTCGCAAAACATCATTGCAATAGTTCTTTACTTCTGTAGCTGTAGGTACATTTTTTGCAGCTTTGCTAAGCAGGTTGTGCTGTTTTGTTGACTTTGGCTAAAGAAATTGCATGCTCACTGACTGAGTGAGTGTATAGATAGTTCTGGTGGGTAAATACGTGCATATGAACTGAAAACATAGGTACATACTCCTTCACTTGGAAATTATTTTGCTGCAAGTGTTTGTCAGTACAACATGACTGCATGGACGTCTATGATGTGGCAAGCCAACACCACAGCAGTGAGAGCATAGAGCAATGTAAAAACTCCAGTGAAGGTTTGTCCAGCTCTAGAATAAGCCTGTTAGCATGTTTTTCCCAGAGGTAACAGAAGAAAAAATCTTGTTTACTAATCTGTGGCTGGAAATTTTATTGTGGCTTGTGCCAAAAATGAAAGGATGCTTGTTATGTTTTCCTCATACTAATGACATTACAAATCAGCTATTTCTAAAAAATACTAGTCCTATTAAATCAGAGGTACTGTAGCATATTCTAAATGGGTGGGGGATGCTGGACTGGGAGCAGCTATTTGCTTGGTAACTGTGTCCAAATGAAATGCAGTCTTCCTACAGTGTGCTTTCACAACCCTGTTTTTAATGTGGTACATAAGAGCAAAGAGTGCTCCTTCAGCAAAAAAATCACTTCACAGAGTGAATGGCTAACTTATAATTCCTTCGCAATTAATAACTAAAATTAATAGTTTTTAAGTAATTCCCTTTTTTTTTTTCCTGGCACAGTGGTCAGTGGTCTTTCTGTATGTTATTGTTCACGTCTTCAGTTACAGCTGCCTTTTTATGCATCATTGTTCTTCTTTCTCTACACCTGTGACTTGCAGCTACGAATGAGATAATTTGCAGAAACTATTAAAACTCCTCTTGTCCTGGCTATGGAGGGAAGAAGAATAGTGGGTGTACTGGCATTAGCTTGGCAGCAACTTCTTTGTTGATGCATGTCTTCTCCCTTGCTTGCTGCCTTTGCAGCTGGTTTTTCGTTGAATTGAATGTGACTGGTAAGATTTTGCCATTAAAATAAATAATCAATTCCATGTTAAATGAGAATGAGTCCAAGCTATTGGGTTCAGAACTGATTAGAATTGTTTATAAATGCTCTAACAGCTCTGTTATCAAAATCCATACATAATGCAGGCATGTATGCATAAGTTGTACTTTGGACTGGTGAGGTTGGCTTTTAGTTGCAGTTGTTAATCAAGCAGAACTACCATTTAAAAAAAGGATTAACAGCTGGGAGGTTTGAAGCACCTACACCTCTAAGTGTGTCCTACGTAGTCTGTCTCCCAGCCATATCTCTCCAGTACATTGCAGTGTGATGAGGCTTACAACATGCACACAGATTGCCTTGTTACAGCTTCTGCCAACTCAGCCTTTAATGTGCCTGGTCTGTCCCTCTGTAGTCCTTTCTGATGTGGACTCTGATGCTCACATGACTTGTGGTGCTATGCTCAGGGTGCCTCAAGGACTTGAAAATACCTGCACATGTCTAAGACAGAGATGGTGTGTTGCAGCAAGGCAGTTTTTGACAGCTTCAGTGGTAGTCTTACCCTAAAAGGTTACTTTCCAAGCTCCCTCTCTTCCCCCATCCCTAGTTCCAGCCTCAAGATGAATCCGATAATTCAGTTAGTTATTGTTTTACTGATTAATCTGAGTGCAACTAGTAGTTGCAAAATTGATCAGTTTGCAGACTTGGCTCTGGCAAGGATAGGATTTCTGCTCAGACCCTATCTTGGGTATCTCAGAATAGCTCTATCGCATGGCTTGGCATCTGATCCAAAGTGTAGGAGATCCAAGTTCTAAGTTCTTGCTTTGTATGAATTTGGAGTAGGGCATGGGATGTTAGTTTCTTATATCCCTATGAGTGCGTGCATCAAGTCTTCAGTTGTTCTCTTTCTGATTTCACACAATGTATATTTGTTTTCTATAATTTAGAAAGAGAGACTGATACCCTACATATCCTACTATTTTTGATTTTTGATTTTTTTGATTTTTGAATTTGTGGGTTTTGGCTCATAAGTAGCCACGAAATTCAGACTTGATAACCTGTGCTAAATCGGACTCCTTGCTTCTAGCCCATCTTTAGTTAATCCCGTGGCCAGCAGGGATCTGATATGAAGGCTGTCTATAACAGCATTTAAGATAATACAGATTAAATATTAATCAAGTTAACAATAAAAAAGTCAGGACATCTTTGGTGTTTATATAAACATTTTACTCCTGGTGGAAAAAAACGAGTTTTCACAAATAATAGATGTCTGAAGATCACTTCATCTTACAAGAAAATTATATACCCAGTAAAAGTAGAAAACAAAGGTTTCCTGTACAGAAACAGACTACCTCAGCAACCCAGTAAAATATGAATGTGAAAGCTCTTTCAGCTTTCCCAAGGAGAATGTGCCTCAAGGTGTCTCAAAAAATTGTATTGGATGCTGGAGCTCACATGAAATTCTGTATGTGTGTGTATTTTGAGTCCAATTAAGAAGTGAACAAATGCACATAACACAATACAAAACTGTGCAGTATGGCTTCATGATAATCTTTTGACTTGTCAAGGAATATATGGGCAGTGGAGGCCTTTCATGTGCTCTCTGTCAGTTCTCCCATCCCTCATTCTCCTAGACTCTTCTTGTCTAGGAAGATTAAAAGACATTGTACTTCATAATTCTTAAACCCCAGCTATTTGGGATTATCTGTAAGGATATAAAAAAATCACTGTTTGGAGATGTAATTGTTAGAAAGACAAAAACAATCAGAGAGAGATATGAAGAAAGGGGACTCAATAAGTACCCCTGGAAAACAGAAAGATTGAATTTGTTTCCTTACAAGTGAGTTTGGAGAGTGAGTCGCAGGATATGAATACAGCACTGGGAACGTTCCCGGATCTTTTCCACAATCTTTTTAATGTGGTCACAGATTCCTGACTGCGAGTGAAAATAAATTAGAATTAACTTCAGTGAGTGTCGAAAACATGGAGACTTTTAAATTTGTTTGGAAAAAGCATCAGGGCATGCTATGATTTTTTTTTTTTTTTTTTGTCTGTACTAATTAGTGATGACAAAGCATCAAGATGGCAACGAATGAATCATTTAGATATTCATGAAACAACATATTTTAGTGTCGCTAACATGTGGCTTTGGGGAATTCTTGAAGTAATAGAATAAGGATCCAAGGAGTATCTTTGATGAAACAGATTTGTTTGAAGAAGACAGTTACTCTTAATACAATTTCTTTTCTGATTAAAACGAATAGCCAAACTACTCCTGTTGCTTCTTGAAAACTGTCAGGTATGTTAGCAATACATAATGGCTTGTATTATCAAAATAATCAGGTTGAATGACCTTTGTACTAAACCATGGAGCACCTTTGCATTCACATATAAAGTTAAATTTGATGTGAGTCACAGCCACATATGTCTAGGAGGTAAGCTAAACCCGAGTGATTAGGAACAGGCATCCAAAGGTTGTGCATTTTATGTTAAAAAGTTGTAATCAGAGAATTTCTTTTTTGAACTCAGTAGGAACCCAGTAAATTTTCGAAGCTTTTGAAGAACTAAATTCAAAGAAGACAGATTCTTCATATGATCCAAAACTAATAAAAATTTTGCTTTATTTACTTACCCAATTGCACCTTAGTTGCTGGAATTCATAGATTCAATTTCAGTAAATTTCCGGACTTGTAAGATTTTGGATTGAAATCACATAGCATCTGAATTAAATTGTAGAGCCAAACAGTATTTCTTAAAATTGAACTATCTTTTATTTTACTTCAGCATGTACATTCTTGATACTGCATGTAATTAATTTTTGCTCGAGAAAACTGATGGCAGCTTTTAAAATCCAAAACACAGCACTATGCTAGCTACTATGAAGAAAATTAACTCTATCCCAGCCGAAACCAGGACATGCAGGTACTTTAAATTGTCATGTTAGTTATTGACAATTTACTGAATAATTTGAAAAAAAAGCTTTGAAAAGAAAAGTATATTAACAAAGCTACTAGACCCTTTGCTAGAATACTTGGACCTCCTGCTCAGCTTTGTACCACAGGTTCTTACAGGGTTTTTTGGGGGGTAGGGCAGAGGACTTGGAGTTGCGGTTGAGAAAGCTTATGCTATTGAGACTCTCTTAGTGTTTAATACTTTTACTTCTCTAAAAAATCCTCTGCTTCTGGAATGTGCAAGAGTCTTGGCCTGAACTTACGGAGAGTAGATGAAAAAGGTGGGACCTGAAAGCTAAAAGACAAGAAAGCAAATAAATCATCCCTCAAATCCCTTCTTTAGGGATGAAGACCCACATTGTTTCCCATCTCATGCACTTCTGAAGTATCTCTCCAGCTCTGCCTTAGCCTGCTAGATGCAGGCTTGTTTCTTGCTGAAGCTGTGTCATCTAGCAGGACTCCACACCCAAAATACCCCAGCTGGGATTATACAAATTATACAACAGCTGCTTTTATGTGAGACAACTTCACATTGTTTCCATTATTTAAAAAGCTAGTGGAGGTTTTTAAAGCAAACTTATCTTTCTGTGGAGGTCTGATTTGTGAACCTTGTGACTTTGGTTCTGGTATTCTTTAGTTATTTTAACATACTGAGGCCAGAGGTGGCCATTGGATGGTATAGTTGTTTTAGAGGACAGTGATGCTCACTCTTTATGTCACTCTGGAAGAAAACATTAGATCTGGGGAAACCTTCTTACCATTCATCATCATCTGATACCTGTGGCAAGCGTGGAGATTGTTTATGTGGAAAAGTAATTTTAAGAATATGCATTGCTATTAAAAGCTGAAACCAGACTGAACTTTGGAGATAGAAACAAAGAATAGAGCCTGGCCCAGGTGATGACCAACCTCTTGTTTTCTGGACCACTAGCTCTCTGCAGAGTATAGTGCTGGAAACTCTCTGTAAATGATCTATCTTGGTAGAAGAGTTTTTTTAGGAGTTTGAAAATGTCTTGTGGCTATCTGGAGCTTTCAGGTAGCATTGGAGTGTTATCCTGTAACTGTCTTCAGTTATTTCCGCAGCTGAAGAAATAAGTTTGAATCTCTTCAAATGGAAACTTAGGCATTCATACTGCTTTGTGTATTGTTATGCATTTCAAGGAAATTTTGCAGAGGGACAGTTTGCAAAAATAAAATGTTAATTGTTTGTGTGAATTCATCTGCATGCTGTGATGGCAACTGTAGGGTTGTAGTGTGGATTTAAAGCTGATTGTTACTGGTTAATCCAGGTGGATGAGAGCCCCCGAATGTCCCAGCTGTGGAAAAAAACTTCACTGAAAGCGTACAGGTTCTTACATGCTTTGATCATATTTCAGTCATTTTGAAATAGATTCGAAAGATTTGTTCTTGTGCACATGGAGCTGTTTGTTTTCTTTCTATACTTATAATTCAAAAATATGAAATTTAAAAGGGTTTATTTTAGAAAGTAGGGCATTCTTCAAGCAAATATTTTTTGAGAAAGTTGTCTATTGACTTTGAGACTGCGCTGACATTGAGCAGCTGACAGGGAAATGACAGCGCCAATGTTACTGGTCTGCAACATGTGCCTCCATGAACTCTTTATGGGAGACTCTTCTCTTATGATCAGTCTGTTGTGGGGGAAAGGCTCAGTTCCTCAGGCTGTAAAACACTGTAAAGTGAGTAGAGCAGACTGGACGATCAGAATATTGGGTTTGGAAAAATTGCCATTTTTACATAAATGATGCACTAAAATAAGGACATGGTCATGCCTGGCCTCTAATATCTGCATCTCTAAAAATCTTTTTGTTAGAACTTGCAAGAATCATGCTGGGAGAAGGCAGGCTACTTCTTTGATCTTCCGGATTTCTTATCTTGGAAAGCCACAGGTGTCACTGCAAGGTATGTTAATTATAATGATACGATTTTGTCATCTTCGTCTATTTTCTTATGTATGTTTCTGCTTTAATTCATTTTGACTGGACATGCTGTAATTGAGCCTGCTCCAAAACATCTTGAACCTATCTCCTGCTTCCATTGTGCATTCCTGAACTCAGTTGTTCCTGCGAGCAGTGTAATTCAGAAATACAGTATGTTGCTACAACTGTCAGTTAATTGGTCTTGTGCTCCATTTTGGAACATAAATATGATTGCTCTAATTACTGTGAAATATGCTTCTAACAATTCCTTGAAACCTGTTTTTGTTGACAAATGTATTGACTTTGAGAATTTGAAGAAAACTTTTTTGCCATGTGGAGGAGGGATCTGGTAAAATCTTGTTTAAACTGGTCACTTCACTGTAAAACACAGCAGCTGTATTGCTCCCCAAAAGCATACTAGAATACTTGCTGAGCAGTTTAAGAAAACCCCTTTAAAATCTTGATTAAAGTGACCAGTACAAGTGAAGTACATTTGCAGTTAAACTAGTCCCTGTGAAAAGTGTTACTTAGTATAGTGTTACTTATCTTAAAAAAAGTCTTGCGGACAAATTCCATGCCCAGCTCAGTGCAGTTCAGTTTTTTGCGTTGCAGTTTGTGGAATTGAATCTGAATAGTTCTAGTCTCTCTGGAAATTGAAGATACCTTAACATCAGACACGGTTCTTTTTATTTGAGTGCTTTCTTTCTCTTTATTTAGTCTCTGTGATTGACAGCTATTGTTAAATATCTTGTATTATAAAGCAGGAAAGTGCTAGATGATAATTGAAAGATAGGATCTCAAATCTTCCTTCCTTTGGACTTTCAGTCAGAGTCCACTGTATGCTGTATAACTATGAACTATGTAACAGAAGAACAACTCTCACCCAAAAGATCTTGCAATCTAAGCAGTCCTGTCACCTGACTCAACTCTAACTTCAAGAGGATAAATTCCAAGCTCCCAGAGGATGTGCCATGCAAGGCCCCCATCTTGTGAAAGCACTCAAGACTTTGATGTAGAACTAGCACCCTTTGGTCAGGGGACTAGATGGAGAAAGGTGACTGCTTTGTTCCCATAAACTGTACAAGGGTGCAACAGATCAAGTGCTCCTCAAATTTAGGCACAGTCACGTGTGGGAAAAGTAGCCAGCTGTCCTGAAAAGAACCTTTTTGAGGTGGTTGGGGGATATGATGATCCATAAAATAAATGTCAGTTTATTGCATTAGAGATTCTTGCAATTTGTCTACTAGTAGTTCTGTTTAATAGGAGGGGCTGTCTTTGCTCTACCCTTCTTATTTGGTTAGGTTCAGAATTCAGTTCCAAACACAGTTTTAATTTGGCTTTGTGGCCAGATGATGATTATTAGATGGGATAAAATGTGTGAGCAAATCATGCTCACCTTGTGCTAGTGGCTGAAGAAGCTAAAATAGAATACGGTCCAGGTAAGCTTGGAGTCAAATATTATTTGGAATTTATTTTTAAAGGAAGGGAAACAGTTTCAGAGAGAATGGTGATATATTTGAAAGAGAATTCTTACCTTGCTTGAGCAGAGGGATATCCAGCACTGATGAACAGAGTTCCTGCTCTTCACGGATCTTCCTTGATCCATAGTATGTTCTTTATTTTAATAGTGTCAGCCATACTGTATAAAAGAAAACCCTCTCTCTGCCCTTCCGTCTCTCCATCTCTCTTAACCTCCAACCTAGTGTAGCTTGTGGGAGCAGATGGAAAACAACAGCAATGCCTTCCTGCAGACTTAAAAATGTTACTGTTGTTATGACTAAATCTTTACCTGTTGGGTGAAATATAGGAGTTACGCTAGCTATGCAGCTATCCAAGTTGCAGAATTAATGGATTGATGCTAACAACTGATCCTGCAATAGTGGGGAATCTGGATGGAAACTAATAGAACAGCATGCTTAGTACAGTAAAGCTTTTCATCATCTTCCTTCTACTTGTTCCCAAAAATTCCTATTTTGTTGTTTTGGTTTTTTTTTTTTTCCACAAAACTCTTGCTAGAGGTTACACCATGCCTGGTATTCACTATTCCAACATAGTATTTGTCCATCTGCTCACTGCATGTGCCTGTCAGTGGTTGTAATTTCTGTGAGGTCTTTGGGGAAGGGAGGTGTTTTCTTGGGTGTGTTGTTAGTGCCCAGCACTGTAGGACCTAATTCCTCCTGAGAACGTCTGTTGCAATAAATATTACTAGTAACAGTGAAAGAGCAAACAGATCTTGTGAACTAAATGATTGAATTCTCTAGTGCTCCTCTAACCTGTACAGGAGTACAGTCTGAATTCCTGAGATTAAAATTTTCGGCCTCCTCTGCAACCTTTGTATGTAACCAAAATGTATGGCAGGAGGTTTAAAAGGGAGTTAGGAGAGGGTATATAGGAGCTGAGAGTATCGTAACAGAGTTCCTGTCTACTGTCACTCATGGATGCCTTAATTTAGGAGGCAGTGTTATTTGTGGCTGTGGGGAAGGGGAAGAGAAGTATGGGGTATGAGTAATGCTGTGGACTTAGTGTAGTGGTGCTGTCAGCTGGTGTCAGGCTGTCATGGCTTGTAGTGGACTTCAGGACTGTCTAAACTCAGTGACTCAGGTTTTGCTTTGGAAGGAGGTCTGAAAAAGGAGGATACAGTGGTAATGACAGCTCCTTGGACCTGCCTGGCTTTGGCTTTGTGTTCTTAGCTGTAACTTTCTGGAGGTGAGGCAGAGAATCTCTCTTAAGAAAAAAGTCTTCCCCCACCCTTTGATTGAGAGTCTTCTGTTTTAGATAAAATAGTTCCTTGTGCATCCTCCTTTGCTGTCTTAATGTGCTCCCCCAAATTATGCCCATTGTTTTGGCTCTAGTGGAATGTCTTATAGGGTAAAGAAGGAGGAAGAAAAAGGAAAATAAGGACAAGAAATGTTTTGTTGGAATCAAACCTAATTTTTTTCCTTCTTCTGCTCTCCCCTGTGCACACCTGTTTCTTGGAAATTCCCTTGTAGTTTGGTGAAGTAAAGTAATTTGTCCTGCAAATGCTCGTAATACTAGGGAAGTTTGAACTTACCGAGTGTAAGAGTCTTACCACCTTTTCTCCCTTTGAGCACAAAGGAGCCTATTCACAGGGCAAGACACAGTGTTAGTCATTGTGAATCATACATAACTTGGCCCTGATAAAAGAAAGGTTTATTTTTTTAAAATTTGTTTTGGTGATGGGGATTTTACCAAAATAAATGAAATTCCAAGGGTGCTTTCGTAGGAAAGGCTTCTGCATGCATTGAAACTATTACTCTTGCTCCTTTAAATTTTTAAGGGGATCATTAAAACATTTTGTATGTATTTAACATTTAAAGACTGTGTATAGTCTTTTTAGATTCATTGCGATTAGTCAGTGCACTGAGACAAGTAGTGTCGGAGATCAGGATTTGAAGAGTTTGAAAAGCAGTTCTTGATGTGTGTCTCTGGGAATGAAATTGTTTATCTTTCATCCTTGATTCTGCTGGCTTGAACTGCCTTGTAGCCAATTTTTTTTCAGTGGAGGTATAATAAAGACTAAATGCTTCTTACCTGAAAGGTGAAGGCTCAAACATATTCTGAGGTTTTTACCAACTGCTTTGAAATTGCTATATATCTCATCGAACAGAGTCCACCCATGAATTGCAAAGGATAAGTTCCGAATCTTGGATTCCCATTGTTTTTGGAAGATAGTTTCCTGTAATATTCCATATTAAAAATAGGAGGGGGGGGGGTGTTATTATTTCTCATTTGGATTGATGAAAGACCATTGCATTGTTTGGAATGAACCAGACAGCTGACCATTCTGCATTAGAAAATGATACTGACAGCTCTTTAGTTAAATAACTTAAAACTTTGGAACTTCCCTGCTCCTGCCCCCCAAGGTTGCAACAGTAAGTATTGGTTTTGCCACTTGAATACTCAGTTGTCTTATTTCAGAAATGCTGTTGTGGAGAGGAAGAGAGAGCTGTTTTTTCACAGACATGTTAGCAATGCTTTTCAGAGGCTCAGCACTTTACTCATGGTGAGTGTGACTCACTGCTCTCTTCCACCCACCATCTATAACCTCTGATAACTTTTCCTTTATATGGTATTTTGGATAAAGCTATCTTAATAAAATCTAAATGCCTATCTGGTTTAGTTACAGGTTACTGTATTATGGATGGAGAATTCTTATTAGAGATACACATCTGCAATTTATTGTATATCTGAAGTCTCGTGAAGTATTACATGGCAGATAAGAATATGGCTGAGCTGTTAAATTGGGTAGAATTCACACACAAATTTCTCAAAGGTCATGTGTATTTAGATCGCAGAATCATAAAATGTTTTGGGTTGGAAGGTCCAGAGTTCTGTTTCAGGGCCACTTGCAATCATAAGCAACTAACTGGAAAATTAGCTGGTCTCTACTGTGTTCAGCTGAACACAGTGACTTAATGGATAGGGGGCAATGGTGACAAGTTCCTGCCTGGAGCAGGCAGCATGTCTCCTCTGTGACTGCCTTCCCAGGTGCCCTTGCATGATAGGTACGAGGCTCTGCAAGTGGAACCAAGGAATAACGAAGATGATTGTTCATCTAGCTTGGAGGTGTCGCCAAGGTTAAGTTGACCTACACCCTGCATCAAAACTGCCTCCATAAAGAAACAAAATGGGTCATTGTTACAGGACACTCTCTTCTGAGGGGAACAGAAGGCCCAATATGCAGACCTGTCCCACTTCTTAAGGAAGCCTGCTGCCTCCCTGGGGCCTGGTTTAAAGATAGGAAGAGGAAGCGTCCTACCCCGGTATGGCCCTCAGATTACTATCCATTACTGATTTTTCAGGCAGGCAGTGATTAAGTTGCAACAAGTAGTCTGAGGGCAATCAGGAGAGACTTCAGGGCCTTGGGACAACTGGTTAAGGGATCAGGAGCACAAGTAGTGTTCTCCTGTATCCTTCTAGTTGCAGGGAATGATGAGGGAAGACAGGAAGAGCCAGCAGATCAATACCTGGCTCTGAGCATGGTGTCACTGGCAGAATTTCGGGGTTTTTGATCATGGGTGGGTTTACACAGCACCAGGCCTGCTGGCAACAGATGGGGTACACCTGCCTCAAAGAGGGAAAAGGATCTTTGCACAGGAGATAGCAGGGCTCACTGAAAGAGCTTTAACCTAGATTTGAAGGGGGAAAGGGGTAAAACCAGGCTCACTAGAGATAAGCCTGGGGGCGGCACACCAATGTTTGAGGGACAGTGTGCTGGCGAGGTCCTTTGGTCTGCTGTCTCAGTAGGGGTAGGGGATGGAGATCCATGCAGCAGCAAAGATGCAAGGATTATTGGTGGTTTAGAAACCACAGAAGCGCCTGAGAATGGTCATGTAGGAATTAAGACTTCTCCCCCCAAAAAGGTGGCAGGATCAGTAGCCCAACTGAAGTGCATCTACCCCAATGCCCACAGCATGGGCAACAAACAGGAGGAGCTGGTAGCCATTGTGCAGCAGGAAAACTATGACATAGTTGCCATCACGGAAACATGGTGGGATGACTCGCACAAGTGCAAGGCTGCAATGGATGGCTATAAACTCTTCAGAAGGGACAGGCAAGGAAGGAGAGGCAGTAGCGTAGCCCTTGTTAGGGAGTGTTTTGATTGTCTAGAGCTGATGATGGTGATGGATAGGGTTGAGTGTTTATGGGTAAGAATCATGGGGAAGGCCAACAAGGCAGATATCATGGTTGAAGTCTGTTATAGACGACCCAACCAGGATGAAGAAGCAGATGAAATATTCTATAAGCAGTTGGAGGAAGTCTTGCAATTGCTAGCCCTTGTTCTCATGGAGGACTTCAACTTTCCAGATGTTTGCTGGAAATACAAGAGGAAACAGTTTAGGAGGCTCCTGGAGTGTGTGTAAGATAGCTTCCTGACACAGCTGGTGAGTGAGCCAACTAGGGAAGGACCCCCCAGTGGACCTGTTATTTATGAACAGAGAAGGACTTGTGGGTGATGTGATGGTTGGAGGCCATCTTGGGCATAGCAATCACGAAATGATGGAGTTTTTGATTCTTTCAGAAGTAAGGATGGGGGGTCAGCAGAACTGTCACCTTGGACTTCCAGAGAGCAGACTTTGGCCTGTTTAGGAGCCTGGTTGACAGAGTCCCTTTGGAAGCAGTCCTGAAGGGCAAAGGAATCCAGGAAAGCTGGGCATTCTTCAAAAAGAAAATATTAAAGGCACAGGAGCAGACTGTCCCCATGTGCCAAAAGATGAGGTGGCAGGGGAGGAGACTGGCCTGGCTGAACAGGAAGCTTTGGCTGGAGCTCAGGGAAAAAAAGGAGAGTTTTTGACCTGTGGAAGAAGGGGCAGGCCACTCAGGAGACTGCAAGGATGTCATGAGGTTATGCAAGGAGAAAATTAGAAGGGCCAAAGTCCAACTAGAACTTAATCTGGCTACTGCTGTGAAAGACAATAAGAAATGTTTCTGTAAATACATTAGCAACAAAAGGAGGGCTAAGGAGAATCTCCATCCTTTATTAGATGCGGGAAGAAAAGGCTGAGGTACTTAATGCCACCTTGGCCTCAGTCTTTAATAGTAAGACCAGTTATTCTCCAGGTACCCAGCTCCTTGAGCTGGAAGACAGGGGACAGGGAGCAGAATGAAGCCCCCATAATCCAAGGGGAAATGGTTAGTGACCTGCTACACCAATCAGATACACACGAGTCTATGGGGCCAGATGGGATCCACCCAAGGGTGCTGAGGGAGCTGGCAGAAGTGCTCACAAAGCCACTTTTATCAGCAGTCCTGGATAACCGGAGAGGTCCCAGTTGACTGGAGGTTAGCAAATGTGATGCCCATCTACAAGAAGGGCGGAAGAAGGACCCAGGGAACTCCAGGCCTATCAGTCTGACCTCAGTGCCAGTGAAGGTTATGGAGCAGGTCATCTTGAGTGCCATCATGTGGCACATTCAGGACAACCAGGTGATCAGGCCCAGTCAGCATGGGTTTATGAAAGGCAGGTCCTGCTTGACTAACCTGATCTCCTTCTATGACAAGGTGACCTGCTTAATGGATGAGGGAAAGACTGTGGATGTTGTCTACCTGGACTTTAGTAAAGCCTTTGACACTGCTTCTGAGAGCATTCTCCTGGAGAAATTGGCTGCCCATGGCCTGGACAGGCATACTTTTGCTGGGTAAGAAATTGGCTGGATGGCCAGGCCCAAAGAGTGGTGGTGAATGGAGATAAATCCAGCTGGTGGCATGTCACAAGTGGTGTTCCCCAGGGCTCAGTATTAGGTCGAGTTCTGTTTAATGTCTTTATCAATGATCTGAATGAGGGGATTGAGTGCACCCTCAGTAAGTTTGCAGATGACACCGAGTTGGGTGGGAGTGTTGATCTGTTTGAGGGCAGGAAGGCTCTACAGAGCGACCTTGACAGGCTGGGTAGATTGGCTGAGGCCAATTGTATGAGGTTCAACAGGGCCAAGTGCCGGGTCCTGCACTTGGGTCACAACAACCCCATGCAACGCTACAAGCTTGGGGAAGAGTGGTGGCTGGAAAGCCACCCAGCAATAAAGGACCTGGGGGTGTTGGTCAACAGCCAGCTGAATATGAGCCAGCAGTGTGCCCAGGTGGCCAAGGCAGTCAACAGCATCCTGGCTTGTATCAGGAACAGTGTGGCCAGCAGGAGCAGGGAAGTGATCATCCCCCTGTAGTAAGCACTGGTGAGGCCGCACTTCGAATACGGTGTTCAGTTTTGGGCCCCTCACTCCAAGAAGGACATTGAGGTGCTGGAGCATGTCCAAAGTAGGGCAACAAAACTGGTGAAGGGTCTGGAGCACAAGTCTTATGAGGGGTTGTTCAGCCTGGAGGAAAGGAGGCTCAAGGAAGACCTTACCAATCTCTACACCTCTCTGAAAGGAGGGTGTAGTGAGGTGGGTGTTGGACCCTTCTCTCAAGTAGCAAGTGATAGGACAAGAGGAAACAGCCTCAAGTTGCACCAGGAGAGGTTTAGATTGGATGGTAGGAAAAAATTCTTTACCGAAAGGGTTGTCAAGCATTGGAACAGGCTGCCCAGGGAAGTGGTGGAGTCCCCATCACTGGAGTCATTTAAAAGATGTGTATATGTGGTGCTTAGGGACATGGTTTAGTGGTGGACTTGGCAGTGTTAGGTTAATGGTTGGACTTGATGATCTTAAGGGTCTTTTCCAACCTAAACGATTCTATGATTGTACTAAATTTACATGGTTTAAGATTAGATCTAACCAAAGAGAGATTAAACCTGTGGAGGAGGATTTGGAAACATAGGGAAGAATGTCAGTCTGGCATTATTGAGGTAGAGAGTGCCCAACATCATGCTATGAACCACCTCCCAAAATTACCAAAAAGTATTGGAACAAACTGAATATTTGTGCAGAATAATTTTTTAATATCATTGCACTCTAGATACATTAATAGTTGGGGGAAGTAACATGTTATCGGGTAGAGACTTCATCTCATATGTGAATGTTGACCCAAATAATTTTTCTGGGGAAATACTTGTCTGGTCAGTCTTCAACTTCTAGTCATCATGACAGGGAAAATGGTGTATCAGAGATGCTTCATATACTTTTGGGGGATCTTTTGTAAATGCTCTCCTTCCACCAGATCTCGGGATCACAAGTTTCTTCAGATAAAATCAATTTTGTAAGAAAGAAATGCATACTGTTATGGTGATTACAGACAGTGAAGTGAAAGATAAATGTTTGTAGTTCACAAAAAACATTTCTGGGAGCCACATAACTAATACTGGGCTATATCTGTGTTAGACAGAATAACTTTTTAATATACAGTATATTTTCAACAGGAAAATACCTTGACAAATTTTTTTCATTTATGAGAAAGAGGCTAGTTCCTTGGCTTGTGCACTTTTAAAGAGCTGACTCTTTATGTTAAGCAGTGATTAAGTCCTTAAAGTTTATTTGTAACCTGTTCCCAGTTGCTTATCATTAGGGCTAGGGATGGCTCTGTTGTACTGAATAAATCCAGAGAATTCCTCTGCTGTTAGCAGGGTTGATGCAGAGTACACTAGGATAGATAGAAGTAGAGTCTGGTCCATTGCTGAACTGAAATGATGGAAGTTTCTAATAAAACATTAAAGCTGGGAAGGTGCTTTTGAATCCAAGAGTCTGGATTCAAGTCTCTGCTGTTACGTCCTGTGTGCAATTTAGAGAAGTGTATTAAATCTACATCTCGGGAGGTGTTTAGGCAGCTGAATACCTTTGAGGATTTGATTCTTGTTCATTCCTGTGTTTATTCTTCATCTGTTAAACTGATACATACATACATACGCTCCTATGAGGTTGCTTACTTTTACCGCTGTGAGGTATTTAATCAGTGTGGTTAGCGGAGTGCTCACCAAATATTTCATCTAGATAGGCTGGAAGCTTTGAAAAGAGAGAGAGTTTGGAAGAGGAGCTTATGTTTAGAGGTGCTGTTGAAAAAACAAACTGGTGTGAGTTAAATGATTATCTGAAGGATGCCTGTGTCTTTTTAAGGGATTGAGCAATCCTACTTAGTGAGATGTGGTAATTGGAGCAGCACAGACACCAGTTTTTTGGGGCCAGCTGCCCTTCCCTTCCTTCCTAGCCTTGCCATGACTAATGTATACCCTTTGGCTGGGATTCTGGCATTTGGCTGCTTCTTGTTTATATTTTGTGCCTCCTTCAAAAGATGCCTGGTCTAAAAATTAGGCCTCTCTCTGGAAAGAAAGGAGCTAGGGAATATTTCAGAAAGCTTTTGTGATTAGCACTGCAGCCCATGTGGTGGTGACAGTATCCTGAATTGCACTCGCGTTTTGTGTCCTGTTTATGAAATGAAACCCAAGACTTCAGACTTGCAGACTTGTTTGGAGAAGTCTCTGGAGAAGGGAGAATTATCTTGAAGGGCTGGTTGGGAGGAGAGGGATGGTGTTTTTGTGGATTGGACAAACAAAGTACCATGAATTTCTTGTCATGGAGCCAAAAGCAAGTGTCCCTGTGACAGTATCTTTGCCAAATGAGAGAATTCAACTTCTATCAGGGTTTTAATAAATTCAAAACATGTTCTTTGGAGACGGGTGACACACAGACTGATCCAGTGTAAGAAAATGGGAAATGTATAGCTGGAAAAGTTATTGGGAGTGTGAAGGGCAGGTGCAATGTGGGCCATTAGTGTTAGGTTTTTTGTTTTTTAATTTATTTGGAAACGACATGTCTTTGAGTCTACAGACTAATCTGAAAGAGTTCTGTGTGCTAAATAAGAAAATTGTTAGCAGGTCTCGTTAATGTTAGCCAGGAAGCACACAGGCAAACAGGAAGCTTTAGCTATTGTTATTGTACAAATGCCCTTTACAAAATATTAGCAAAAGAAGCTTAATGTGTTTTCCACAAGAACAGGAGCCCTTCATAGCGTCTAACTGTATCTGCACAGTGAAGAAAAACTGCATTGTCCCTTTCCAACAGCTTTGACATACATTGAGACATTGCATTTCAGAGATTTGCATTCAGATCTTCAAATATTTACTACTATGATTATTTTTTTTTACGGTGTTAGGATTGTTAATTAGCTGTGACAGTATCTGGCCCTTAGTTTTCTATTGTGTTCATTTGCTGCTAAAAAAAAAAAGTCAGCTAGATCAGTATAGAAAAGGATTGGGGGCAGGCGCGGTAGTAGATGTGTTACTGGCAACTTGCCACAGAGACAGTGAACTCTGAGCCAACCATGAAGTCATTTTGAACTCAGGGAGTCTCACTAATCCAAGGCTATGTGTCTTGATTTGACAAAGCAAAGGCTGCTTGATAAGCAACCCCCGCTAGAAATGCTGTTAAACAGGGGTGTTTGCAAGTTTAGATTGTGGACAAGAAATGTGGTGATATGGAAGGAATCATCTTGTTTTCGGGTTCTTACTCCCCCAAGCCCAAAGGCAGGCTTGGCTCTGTTCTCTCCTGCAGTTCAGGCTGTGCAGTGGCTTGATGTGAAATTTGAGAAACATATGTAGTTTTCTATTTCAGGAAAATGATCTCAGGGATTGAATGTGTGTTTTGTTGGCTGTTAAGCTCTGATCTTGCCTAGTGTGGTAGTTTGAGCGTGTGTGTATATGTGAGAGTGTGTGTGTGTGTGTGTGATGGTTAAGACCAGTGCTTTAAAAAAAAATATCAGGGTTCATACACTTATTGCTGTTAAGGGTCTTATTTCTTCAGTCTCAATATGCAACATCCTATATCATAAGAAGCCTCTTAAATAAATATACTAGATACATAAGAAAATGTTTCTTTCTTTTTTTTTTTCCATAATAGTAATTAACATTTACTTGAGCTGATGAGTGGTACACGCACAAAGTTTTTCGTTGAAGTAAAGGGGCTGTTTTTAAACAACCCTTTCATTGTTGATCCTGTGCAGAAGCAATATATATATGAACACTAATTATTAGCTTCTCTGAGGGACAGATAATAATCTCCCCTTAATAAAGTTTGTAAAGAGGTGGCTAGGAGTCTTAGAGATCCAGCTTGCTGACATGCTAAGTAATCATGGGACTAGATAACTGCGCTTCACTGAAGCTGGGGTGGGAGGTGGAGGAGTATTGAAGGAGGTTGTGGTGTTATGGCCTTAAATTCTGAGGAAAGACAAGGCAGAAACCACAGAAGAGCTTGTTGTCTTTCAGTTCTCTTCATCTAATTTTTTTTACAATCATCTCTGTTCTCTTCAGACATAGGCTGTGTGTTCAGGGAGTGTATGTTTCTTTTGCATTAGCTTCTGTGAACACCATCAGGTTGAACGCCATCAGGGATCAGACCTTCACGGTACAAGGCATGTTATAAACAATCTGTCATCTTCTTTGAACTCTCCCTTATGTGAAACACCATGGAAAGCCCCACGCAAAGCCCTCGTCCCCTGTGAGATTGGGTCTCTGTTCAGCAAGAGCTGTGTAGAAATTGCTTTCTTCCATAAATTTGAACCAGATAAGAAAATAGCCATATTTATGAACTCCTGGGTCATTTACAGCCCCAGCAGTGCTTCAGTGTGCCCATACATAATGCATGTATTCACAGTAAATTCTTAAAAACCACCCCCTGAAAACAATAACATTCCAGGAGTGTTCTAGTCCAGTGAAGGAAAAGAAAGCTATGTAGCATGAAATCTATGCATTGTATATGTACATACAGTGCTTAAAAGTATTAAAACTCACTAAAATTCATTATTCCATAAGAGGCTCTTCCTTATTTTTAAAATTTTTTTTAACTTTACTCTTCTGTAACATCTTGCATATGAAAGATTCTTAATAAACTCAGCCTTAAAATGCTCTTCTTAAATAAGAAGGTGGCATTATTATTTTATAGATGGGAAAGTAGCCGTATAATTTGAAGGGTAACATTTTTCTAAGTGTTTAGCTGGGCATCCAGATTTCTGTCTAACTCACAGTGAGAATTAGGTGTCCTGTTCCATAGACATTTTTACAGATCACACTGTAAATTAGTTATTCTGGACCATTTCTTCCTCCAGACTTCCCAAACAAATGCTTTTCACCACTAGAGTGTTCCTCCCATCACTTTCACTGTAATGCATGGTTGTATCAACAGTCTTGGCCTGGAAGGCAGTTTACTTACACGTTTGCTTTATTTTTGTTGGCTGGCTATCTAAATCTGTTTAATGTTAGTAACTTTCACTGGAAATTCTCATCGTGCTTTAGGATGACACTGATGGTGTCAGGGTTGATTTACATTATCTCTTTAAAGTAGCATTAGCTTACATAGGACTCTTTCTCTTATTTGTTTTAGCATTCATATTATCCAGAGAGGAGCCTTTTAACTGTGAAATGTAAATAACCTGACAATGAAGACTTCAAAAGAAAATGATTCTTTGTCCATGGCAGCAATACCCATTTTGCCAACTCCGTAACCTTTACCATAGTGTACTTTTATGCTTGACCTGTCATCTGCCTATTAAAATAATCTTAGATCAATGATACAGTGCCTTCAAGAATGTGTCTAAAGAAAGCAGGCACTTCTACATATGTGTTCTGTCATTTCTTCATTGTGGTAGACCATCTGCTGCTCTAACTATAAGATCTGGTTATTGATTTGGTGTAAGTGCCTGGCTATGCCTTCTACTCACATTAAGATAGTGAACGCTTTTACTGTAGCTTGCAAATTGATGTTGCCAGATAGTGAGCCTGATATGATATAAATATATAATGTGTTACATGAAATCACCAAGGATTTGTTTTTTCCTTCCCCTGTTCTTTATTCCAGTGCCATTCCATTAAGCTGCTCATTAAATGAAAGGTTGTAATTCAGTCTTCAGTGGATGAAATGTATATGTACTTATAGAATCAAAGACATTCCAAGAAAGGTTGTTTATTTTCTTACTACCTTCTTTAATTAAATTTCAATGGTAGGATTCTGACTGTCTGGCTTGAGAGAAACAGATGAAGCAATAATTATTGCCGTGTGATACAGCAAAGATAACTGAAGTTATGTTCATTGGTTGTCAGAGCCCGCATGCCTAGGAAACTTAATTCTCCTGTGGATAGGATAGTTGAAATTCCAGATTCCACCATGGCTGTTAGTTTTATTTTAAAGTGAAGGGGGGAAGTTTTCTATTTTATCTTTTAGTATCAGCTGGCTTCAGATAATATTTGGATTTTATACATATTTGGCTTAGCTTGCTCACATTCGGTTTTAAATTGCCTCTGGAGCTGCTAATCTAGGTTAAAACCTATGTTTGTCCACTTTATTTTAGTTCAAGTGCTCTATCTCAGATTTGTCAGCCTGAGTTATGAGCTTGCTGGTGTTCTGCGCTATAGATGTATCCCTGTACTCTGCTGAGTGGGGAGTTGGAAACAACAAGCATTCCTCAGAGAGCCTGTCCCTGTGTTACCCACAGGGCTGTAGTCAGCTCAGAGCCCCAGAGCTGTGGCTCTTCTGCCATCACTCCCAGGCTCCATGTGCCTGTGGTTGTTAGAGTAGAAGGGAGTCTGTGGAAGGTGGCCTAGCAATTGCCTCTAGTACCCACGCACAACGAACTTTTGTCAAAGTAGGAAAGAAAGTAGGAAAGCCCTTCATACTGCAGAAGTTGATTAGGAAAAACTTACTCTCAGGATGTGCAAAGAGAGGTATGCCTGTTCTATTCAAAACCCTCCCTGCCCCCCAAACCCATGTGCATTTGTGCAAATGTACTGCATCTTGTTAGGATGAAGGAAGTAACTCCAACTTTCATTCACGGTAGTTTGAAACTTAAGAGTTTTGAAACTTACAACTTTGAATGCTACTTTCCTCTCCTTCCAACCTAATTTTCCAAGGTGAGTTCTTTCTTCTGAAGGATGAGGCTGGATCTGCACAATAAGGTGTTTTTATATTTAATTAAAAGTGGTGAGAAGAGGAGACCATGCCACAAAATACACAGAAAATTGTTTTCCTGTAGTTTCAATCTTCTAAGATTCCCTCCATGAACCTGTACTTGGGAGTTTTTGATACTGGTTTGTCATTGTATATAACATACCTAATAAAGGCTCTTTTGAGAAAAAGCAATATTATGATATAATTTTACTTTCAAGAAACAAAGTCAGTGTGCTTCCTGTCTTAATGTGATGTTGTCCTTAATTCTTTGAACACAGCATCTGTATGTGAGGTTAATATTGCATAATGAGCATGATACACTGTTTACACGTTCTTCATGTTTGTTGTTCATGAACAGGATCTTTTGGCTGTCATACTGAGTAGTGCTTGTCCATGATATGTATAATTTGAGTGTGTATCTCAAAGACAAATTTGAATTCTTTGGTGTTCACCACTCCTCATGCTGATGCCCCAGTACCACCAGGTATGAATATAACAGGAGAGCTCTCTGGAGGGATTCCAGGTTGTTTCAGACTTCCTGGGTTTGTATACTTTGTCCTGTAGCAGCTCTTCATTTTGTGTATAAGGACAGTTCATAAACAGATGTTGAATCTCAACATGGTGCCTGAAATTTCCTGCTATTTCTGACCTGCCTGTAACAACACAGACAGTCCTTATTTACACTGGTTAGCTCCACTGGTAATCTAAGTAAATTTCCTCTTAACTCTTTTTCAGGTTTTGTGTCTTTAAATGTGGATCAAAGGAAAGTTATACCTACTAAAAATGTTAAGAGTCAAGAGATTTCTAGTTGCCTAACCTATCAAGAGACATACTAATTAATTAATTAAAGTAGATGCTCATTTACTTTGGCACAAACAATAATAGGGAGAAAAAGGAGGAGGGAGGGTAAAAAGAATGATGTCCAAAATCACACAGCACAATTACCTCGTAAGTGTGATATCTGCTGTGCTGATGGAAATCACTTCAGGCTGATGTCTAAGGCTTCATCCGCTATCTTGTTTACTTGTTGGTTTATCTGAAAGGGCCTCTATTTGTGTGTGTTTGTATGCACATACATGTGCATAAAACAAGGGAATACAGTTTTACCTTACTAAATTTGAAACTCTGCTAGGAGGAATATTGCTCAAGAAAACCACATCAGGGCAAGCTTTTGAAAATGCAGACTGGTTTAGAGAAAGCATTTTAATATATTGAAGCCTCAAGCCATCTACCTTTCTGCTCCTGAGAGCCCTACCTGAAAACTTCCAGGGCTGAATAATTTAAGGTTTGGGGTTTTTTAATCTTTCTGCAAGAAGTACTAGTCTGATGCTTTATTTTCTTAAAGTCTGAACTCCACATAATTTTTTTTTCAGAACTGTTTATCCTCACTCCAGACATGAACCTTGGAAAGGTGGCAGAAAAAACAAACAGCTGCTGTGTTTTTGGGCAGTCTGCATTCCTTTAAACTCTCTGACATCAGACTTGTGCTGAGATTTTCAAATTATTTGTCCTAGGGCTTAACCACTTTCACTCCTGCTTAAAAGTCAGTGAGTTTGCCATACCAGTGCTTGTGAGAGCTGTCATGCAGAGCCTTAATGATTCAAGAACTATGAATATATGATGTGTTCGTAGGGCTTTTTATTATTGTTTCGTTCCAACTTCACCTACCTCCCTAATCATCTTTCCATTTTTGGACTCAAACCTTTTTTTAACTTAAGCATTTTGCTGAAGATATTCTAGGGAATTTTGTTTTCATTTTGGTTTTGGGGTAAATTTGATGCATATAAAAATGTTGTTAATGGACCAGGGTGGAGGTAATAAAAAAGACTGTCACATTCCCAAGACCCAGAGTCGGAAATTATCTTCTCCAAGTTCAGGTTTCTTTCCTTCACAAGTGGGAGAGGGGAAGGAGAGCCATCGGTCCTGTGGCAGTGTTTTGTGCCCTTTTGGTGAGGTCTCCAAAATATATTTCGGGGAGCTTGATGTAAGAGCTGGAAGAATCAGGACAACATGGGCTTGTGTGGTGAACTACTAAAAGCGTGTTTAATCATCGGGGCCTTCATGCAGGTTTGCCTATCAGAGAGATGTGAGGGTGCTGCTTCTACTCATGCCTTATAAGTAGCCTAAATCCCAAGCATGTCTTGCAGGTCTCTTGCTTTCCAATTCATGGAACTTCTCTGAGTAAAGAGATTGGTTGTACAAGATCGCTATTTTTGTGGTATGGGTTAAATATATTGGGCAGGATGCGGAGACCAAATGTGTGTTTACTAGCAACTAGAGTTAATGGAAAAACAAAGCAGTCAATCCAATTCAGAAGGGCTTTTCAGTTAACTGTGTTCATTCTTTTCTTTGGGCCTTTTTCCAGCAAAGCACTTAGGCACGTGCTTAAAGTTAAAGCATGTGCTTAAGTGCTTTGCTGGTCTGGGTCCTTTATTTGCTATCCAAGCATATTGGTATGAACAGGCTGCTGGTTATATTAATGTTTGGGGAACTGTTCTTCTTGCACTGATCATTTTTCTCTTCTGAACTTTTTGGTCACCTGTGACCCAGAAAAGATAATTTGTAATTTCAGAATGACACAGATAATGATTTGCAAACAGTCTGTACATTATTGATTGAGATTAATTGGCACTGATTATGAAGAAGTTGTGTATTTGGAAAAATCAAGGTCAGTCCACCCACAGAAGTTTTCATTTGATGTCTTGCTCCAGCTGAATAATCTGACTGGCAGCACTTACCATACAACAAGAACATCTTCAGACAGTTAAGGTAATGTGGATTTAGCCTATGGTATGACATGTTATTCCTTCTTCCAGAAAATTCTCTTTAACTGCCACCTTTTAGCTGGCACTTGCTGTTATTTTTTGATCTGGATGTAGATTTGCTTGTTTATTTCTTTCTTTCTGTTTTTCATTACTACGTATCTCTGATAACTGCAGGACAGCAGGTCTTGTGCTGTCCCTCCTCCTCATTCTCATGCTATCCACAGCAAGTCAGGACAGGAGAACTCAGGTGAATTCAGACTTTAGGATTTGTCTGCATCTTGCAGCAGTGAAAGTTGGCCATTCACCTCTAGAGCCATCTTAGAATATCAGTGAGTTAATTTTCTTTGCGCTTTTCTTTGTCAAGATGCAAACCACTTTACACTAAGGAAAATGGCTTAATTCTGCAGAATGGACAGCCTGATATTGCTGACTTAATTACTGGAGTTAGTAAGGACTATCTATATAGAATAAGTCAAGCACAATCTTGCAGTTGCTTATGCAAACAAGTGACTTAACGTAAATACTCCAGTTGACGTCAAAGACACAATTTGTTCAGGTCAGGTTACTCACACCTAAGTCTTTGCAGGACCAAGGTCATAGAAAATAGTAGTTTGCAAAATTGCATTTAAAAAAAAATTGTTCTTATTTTCTCTTACATAAAAATGTGTAGGGTTTCTTTGAAGAGTGATCTTTTTAATTCCATCACTTAATTTGGTAAAACACACAAATGTGAAAATTCTTGCTTTTTTTTTCATAAAAAAATTCTAAAGCATTGAAGAGGGAATAAAGCATTCTTTATTTTTTCAGGCAGCTAATATAGGGATTTCAAATTGACTTTTAGTTCATTCTTCTCTGTGCTTGCAGCATTTGCAAGTGTATTTTCTGCAGGTATTGCAGTCTAATTCAAGTATCAAGACAGGGAAAGACAAATACTTTAGTGTTGTTAGAACTGCACGAAAGGCTTCATTAGAGTTTAGAATAGTGGTGAACTCCACCCTTCTGGTTGAACCATCACCTCTCAGTGTTTAGTGTAAGGCAAGCTCAGGCATTATCCAGCTTACCTGGGAGGGTTAGCTCTGTCTCTGAGAGAGCTGTAGACATTCATTCCCAGAGGAAGCTGTTTGTAAGTTTAAATGACTGTGAAAACCATTGTTGTCCACCTTCCATGCTTTTACTCACTTCTGTTACCCATTTCAGAACTCCTTGTGGTTCTATTTGGTGGGGTTTTCTTTCTCTGGTTTGCAAAATCACACAGCTATCCAAATAATAAAGTTGATCTCTTTGCTTTTTTGAGATTTGCTCAAAAATTTACCCATTTTTTTACATGAATACAGTTCCAAAGGACTGTAAACTCAAACCATTATTATTATTAAATAGAATCTAGAAATAGGTGCACTGATACTGTCATTTAAAAGACTAAAATACAAGCATACAATACAGCATGTGATGTATGTGAAATGAGTTACCTTGCTTTTCCTTTGATTTAAATGCCTTACCTTAAAAACCTAACCATCAAAAAAGTTTTTAAAAATTGATACTAATGACTGTAAATTTTGACCAAATATATCTAGTATTTAGCAATGACTTATGATTTTAAGAGTATACATTGACTGAACTGATTCTTGTGACAGGAGGTGACAACACACCTCACTGGCTGTGTAGGAATCTCTAACATGTGTCTCCGATTCAGATGCACGTGGCAGCCAAATCCTATCATCCTAACTTGGGTAAGACATGAAGGAGGTTTGCCTGAGTAAAGGAGGAGGGCTCAATATTGGAGTTTAGCATGTGAAATTGGATCAGTCTGCATAAAAACGTAGTTATTAAAACTTTCTTTTATTGCAGTACTCTTGGCAATTTGCCTGCTTCTGGTTTCACTTAGGCATTGTCTGGCCACAAGTGCATGACAGCCTAGGTTCCAGTTCAGCATAGTCTGACTAAGCTGGTAAGAACTCCCATTAACTCTGCTGACATTTCTTCAGGACTTTATGCTCGTGCATGTGTTCAAGTTCCATGCTAAATTAGCCTCTCAACAGTTTTGACGTTAGGAATAGATACATTATTTACTCATGAATTAGTAAAATGTGTCTTCATAGTGAACTTCTGAAGAGATTTCTGCACTAATAGTTCTCTCTCTCAAAATATCAATGTTGGGGTAGTAGGGGTGTTTTTCTTCCCTCACTACTCTAATTCTAGCCAATTATGTGAAAACAGCAGAAACCACATCATGAAGTGTAGCATTGCTCATGTGGAGATTTGCTTTACTAGTCAGTGTACAGTGTCAGTGTCCACATGGCTCCTGGCCAGACATTGTCCTCAGCATCATGCCACACTTTCTAAACCACTGGAAAAGTCCACAATACTTCGTGCTCCCAAAACACGGATGTTTGTGGGTGCATGTCCCATGTTTACTTTTCACACCGTAGCAGGATAAAGTGTCACGGAGCTAATAACTGCAATATTCCTATAGCCTGCTGGTGCCAATCCTGTGGAATAATAAGGTCTATTAATACAGCCAAGAGAAATGAGGATACGTGTGGCCATGTGAGGACCAGCGGCTGAAGCACCGTACTGGCAGATGTGTTAGGTGATGCACATGTGGATGTGAGTAATGGTGTGCTGCCTTTATGGTAAGGTTGCTGTAAGGGAGTAGTCTCACTCTATCAAAAGCCCTGTGGTGTTGAGGGAGCTTGGCTAAAACCTGACTTCCTTTTTCTCAGTTACTTGTAGTCTTTGCTTAACCTTTTGACTAACTTCATTGAATGCTGGTGAAGCCTTGAACTATGGTAAATTTGCTCAAGTTTAAACTTCCGGAAGAAAGCTGTGTACTGGCTCTGTATGCCGATACTTTCAGTTTTAATTGTGTAATAGTTTTAAGTGCCTGAAGAAGGTAACAGGAGAAGATATGTTTGTTAAGTACAAGCTCTTAATTGAAATAGATACTTGACTTCCTATTGCAGAGTAGTTTGCTGGAAAATACTGAGCTTGAACGAGTATATTTTTCTGAGTAAATTGAACTGAATCACTGCTGATGTTGCATAATGGCAAGGAGGTATGTCCAGAGGGTAGGCTGCCGGACTGGAGTGGCTGGATACATGGGCTTTATTTCCAGTTTGGCTTTTCATTTGCCTTGCCATTTTTTGGATTATTTTATAACCTCTCCTCTGCTTATTAAGCTTTTAAAACTTACAGTGGCAAAGAGAATCAATTTTATGTATGGGCACGCTTCTTGTTACTCTCATATTTAAAAATTTAGACTGTAGCTGTGCCTAGGAAGATTTTTAGTATGTTCAGCATCATAGTATCCGAATGGTGTCTTTCTGCCTGGGTCTCTAGACTGAGTCTCCAGAGTTCAAGATTAGATTCAGGGGTCTGAATGAGATTTACTCTCTGACCCTTGGCCAAGTCACTCAATTTCTTTTGCCTCTGTTTGCCATCTTTTAAGGGAATGGATTAATATTTCCAATCCCACATGCTATGTCTGATTTGTCTAGACAATACATTTTTGTGTCTAGGACTGTGTCTCATTATGTGTTTTTCAACAATGCCGAAGACAATGGGCTTGAATCTTGGTTGGGTGTCTGTAATATAATACAGAATTAAATTAATAAAAAAGTGAGTAGTCTGCTGACTGTTTGCTTCCCCTTGCCTCATGACATGGTGAGGCATATGTGGGTGGATAAAATATTCTTATTTTGTACTTTTGGTTCAACTCAACATACTTCGCTAAATGCATCCCTAGTATGAATCCACTGAAATTACTGGATGTACACAAAGGATTAATCTGACTCGATATGTTGCACTTGAGATGGGTGTTTCCTTTCAGGTCTGATGACATAACTTCTAGGAATTTAAGAGTCTAAGTCTAAAATCTTCTGATAGTGTGTTCCTAAAGGGAAACACACTTTTATTTTTTTTTAATTGAACTCTGTTACAAATAGTAAAACAAATATAATCTCCTTTTAGTTAGTGTGATTCACCTTTTGTTGTATGACTTTTTTGACATTTGCAGTGTTTGATGCATTTATTTATATTTTTTAAGTGACAGGTTTAAATAATTACAGCAAACAATTACAGGCAGGTACATTCTCCCAATCCAAAGTAAATATCTGTATCTGTATAAATACATGTGTGCATGTGTATTTATGAAAAACACACCAGTTTTCTTACTTATATATCAAACGCATACTTTCACATCTCTGGCAAGATGTACAAAGGTTACTTTTTTAAGGTATCTTATCCAGCGCAGCATTTTATTTATGTGGGTTGATCTTTAGAGTCTGAGTGTCACAGAAGTGGTTTTCCCAACAGTCTGTCATTAAGTTTGAGGTATAATACAACATCAGTCTCATACCTCTTCTGGAGTACAGGAAACATCTACACTTCATACTTCTCAAGAGACTTCTGTGCTTATTGTGGTGGTAATTGGAGGTCACTCTTAACTCTGGTTGGGATGGTCAGTAGGTTGATACCAGAGTTTAAAGCACTTTGCTGCTTTGAAACCTTGTGCTACTATGTAGTCTTTGAAAATGATCCCATTGTTTTTTTTTTCTTTCAAAGTGGCACCCAGGGCTTAAATATAACATGGAATCTTGTCAGGGAGTGGCTGTAATCAGAGGAGATTAATTATAGATGTGGGTGTAGAAAATTGCAAACGTGGATTGTATTTTTCATATAATAAAATCTATCCCTTTAAGTAAGCAACATACTTGCTTAGAAAATTCTGTAGTTTAAAAAGCCAGCCAAAAACGTCCTAAGTGTTACAGCGTGAACACCAAATACTAGAGTGAGGTTTGAGTTAATTACTCCCTTTTCCCCTTTACAGAAATAATTTTAACTTCTTGATTTACTACTTGAAAGAGGTCTGTGAGTGAGACTTCAACATGCACACGTGGGGGTATGTGTTCAGAAGAGTCAAGAGTCCTGCTTCTATATACAGTATCCTGACAAAACACCTAAAAGGCCATGGTAATACATCTGCCTTGAAATGCCTCTCTCGTTTAGGTCCTGGAAATAATCTGCAGGGAAATTGCGTTATGGTTATACAAGAAATTGTTTTCTTGTATTATTTTCTTCCTGGATATTGTCTAGAACTTATATAACACTGAAATGGTGCTGGCCAGCAAGTGGGCATGGAGACAGTATTTGTGAAACGTGCTTAGCCAGTGCTTTTTTTCATCTGGTGCAACCTTTGCCAGAGTTGGAGCTCCTGTTTACTGCATGAGAAAAACAGTTGTGGACATATCTGTTTGTTTTGCTTGCCTTGGGACAGCTGCCCTTTGAGGCATAGGGACCATTTTTTGTGTTTGTATCTGTAGCATAGGTTACCCTGAGCAGCAATGAAGTCTCAAATACCTCATGGGTTTGAAAGAGAAACTCTTCATTTCAGCTCAGTGGCAACTGGACAAACCCCATTACCCCTTACAGGCCCATGCATGTCATTGTCTGATAAATCATAGAATCATAGAATCATAGAATGATAGAATGTTTAGGGTTGGAAGGGACCACTAGTGGTCATCTAGTCCAACCCCCCCGCAGTGAGCAGGGACACTGCTAACTAGATCAGGTTGCTCAGAGCCCCATCCAACCTGGCCTTGTCTTTCTATATCTTAAAAGTTATCACATAAATAAGCAGGGTTCCAAAGCAGGTGGTAAAAGTAGTCTGAACAAGCCCAACTCTCTCAGCCTGTCCTCATAGGAGAGGTGCTCCAGCCCTCGGATCATTTTTGTAGCCCTCCTCTGGACCTGTTCCAACAGTTCCATGTCCTTCTTGTGTTGAGGGCTCCAGAGCTGGACGCAGTACTCCAGGTGAGGTCTCACCAGAGCTGAGTAGAGGGGCAGAATCACCTCCCTCGACCTGCTGGCCACGCTTCTCCTGATGCAGCCCAGAGTACGGTTGGCCTTCTGGGCTGCCAGCGCGCATTGCCGGCTCATGTCTAGCTTTTCATCCATCAGTACCCCCAAGTCCCTCTCGGCAGGGCTGCTCTCAATCCTTTCTTCCCCCAGCCTGTATTGATACTGGGGGTTACCCCGACCCAGGTGCAGGACCTTGCACTTGGCCTTGTTGAACCTCATGAGGTTCACACAGGCCCACCTCTCTAGCCTGTCCAGGTCTCTTTGGATGACATCCCTTCCTTCTGGTGTGTCAACCGCACCACTCAGCTTGGTATCATCCGCAAACTTGCTGAGGGTGCACTCGATCTCGCTGTCTAAGTCATTGATGAAGATGTTAAAGAGATAAGTTTTGAAGTACTACTGTAATGCTTACGTCTGTTGATCAGAAATTTAATGGATACCAGTCCCTCAAGGGCTGTGATGTAGCTGCAGTTCCCAAAGAGCCCTCCTCTTACCTAGAAGAGTATGTTACTCTTTCATGGACTGTGCTTTGGCAGGGAGGTTTACAGTAAAGGGAGACCTGTTTTACATTTTTAAATAAAAGTTGTGCCACCAGTCCAATAAGACTTCTGACTTTCCAGATATGAGGCCAACAGAGCTGCTGAATACAAGTTCACAAATTTTTTAACCCAAAATACAGTCTTGTTGATTGTGAAGGAGTCTTTCAGGACCATACAAGTTTGCAGAGTCAGCAGTGTTCAGAAAAAGAATGGAGTGGAATAGTGTATCTTGAAATTCAAACGAATTCCTTAAACACAGATTTTAAAGAAAACCTGTGAAATTTTTAGGCCAAACATAGTACTTCAATGTATTTTTTTTTTTTGCAACAGAAAAAATTTGTCTTGAAAGGATTTGGAAAGGCATTATATAGTCAAATACCAGTATCATCATTGGCTTCAACATATCCAGCTGATAGGTCATGAGCTGTTCACTGTTTTTTGCGTTGGTGACTTTGTGGGTTGATATCTTCTACCAAATGTCCACACCTGTAGTAAAAACAAATCTTTTCTACTAAAACTTTATATTTTGAAACTGAATAGCTATTTTCTGAAGTTCAGTTTTCTTCACAGTGAATTCAATACTAAGATGTTTAAAATGAGATCATGAAGACTTCTAAACAAAAAAAAAAAAGGAAGATCCAAGTAATTTTTTGAACATTAATGCTTGAAGGCTGAGATCTGGAGTTTAATCTTCTTTCAGCTGTGAAATATGACAAAACTGCCATTGACCTTAATGTTAACAAATACTGGCTTTTCACTGTGTCACGCAGAAGGAAGGAAATTCAGCTTAGAATTTTATTATCTATACTTATATATATTTTAGATCTTTTTTTCTCTGTGCACTTTTAGTGAAGGTTTCAAAGTGGAGAGAAAGCTTTGATTTTGCTGTGGTATTTAACTTCTTTAAAAAAATCTAAATGACAGTCAGACTACTTTTTAGTATTTGTGACAAATATAAGTGTTATACATAGCATAGAAAGGGTGAAGCTAGTAGAATTGCTAATGCTGATTACTGTAATATCCTTGCTACCTTTATTGGCTAGGTTTAAGTCCTCAAACATGCAAAGACTGAAAGTTGAGGCCTCTGAGCGTGACTGGTATGTGTCTGCTAGTTGTCCCAAACAGGCTTCCCCACCTGTCTTTTTTTGTTTGGCATGTTTAATGTTTTGTTAGAAGAAGAAAACCCTTTTCAGGCAAGAGTCATATTGCACTGCTAAGACAATGGGTTTGGGCAGGCAGGAATTTCATAGGCTTTGGGTCAAAGGCAATAATAATAAGTGTTGTGTTGTAAATATTAGGAACTTGGGATTTGCACAGTTGGGTGGATGGAACAGACCCTGACATGTTTCGGTTTGTGTACATGCAATTAAAGAGCTGTTGAATAGGTGAAATGAGTAAAATGCAGACAGTGTATATGAAATAGAGCACACCCAGGCTTACTTGGCCCTGTGGTTTAAAACTGATCTGCCCGAGAGGTCTACTGTAGTAACTGAGTGACAACAGGTGCAGCTCTTCTTACACTGCTGTGAACATAACGCACCGCTTTTTCATTCTTTTTAGCAAATGCTTAACATGGGCAGCATTTTATACATTTCAAAAATAAATGACTAAGTGTCACATTTTTTCTCCTATTACCTGAGAAGTATTCCCTTAGGACAAATTGCCCTCTTCTTTTCCTGTTTCCCCCAAAGCAGCCAAATACACCAGGCAGGCAGAGACATTGTCGTGACAGGTATAAATACCAGTGGTGTATGTGGATCTAATAATCCGGTTCTATTTCAAAGGTCATGTATTAATGTATATAGCATTAGCCATAATGGAGCAGAAAATAATTGCATGTTTCCTACTGGTCTGTGATAACCTCTGCTGTATTGCAGGCTCTTGCAGTACCAATGCCCAGTTCTGTTTAATATAAAGCTTGGATGCTGGGAGTATGTGCGCTGTGTCTTAATTTTTTGTCTGGAACATTTTTGCAAAAACCACAGTCAGATCTGTGACTGTGTTAGAGCGGTGACTTACTTATTTTTGTAAAATGCCTCTAGACTGTGGTGCATAATTTGGGAGGAGATTGTCAGCTTGGTCCAGATGTCAATATGTGGAGAAGTTCACTTGAGCAGAACCTAAGCCCTAGTTTTCAATTTGAATTAAAAATCTGTTTTAAATTTGAAGTTTGCAGAACAAAAGGAAAAACATGTTTGATGTTCTGACAGTCACACTCGATTGTTTCAGGTCGTCTTCTTGCCTTGAGAACGTCATACAGCTTTCTTAGTTCTTGATTCTTTGTAGCTTTAAATAAATCTGTCCAAAAGGCCACGGAAAGTTACTTTATCCTAACGCACACTACCTTTTGGGACCTAACTATACCCTATCCTAGCTTCTGTAGGACTTAGCTTTGGTACAGTCCTCACCAGGTGCCGTTGGTTTTAGTTCATCACCACCAAATCACTCTCAGTATGACAGCCAGATTGCAAGGACTTTTTAAATTGAATCAGGAGCAAAGCTTCCGTTCACTTCAGGATGATCAAGACAGGGTACTCTACCTTTAAAGCTGGTAGCTGACTCATTTTCCAGGCTAACTAGTATTGTAGTAACCCTCTGGAATGGAAGATCATGTATAAATACCTTATGGGGTCACTTTTCACACAGAAAAACTGTTTCTTTTAGTAACTGTCTTTATTTATTTAGTAATAGCACTTTAATATCAACTTATACTCAAAATTAGGGTGACTTCCATAAGACTATTGCAGTTATAGAATATGCCCCAGACTGTGTTTCATTGTCAAAGGTAGCAAGTATTCTCCCAGACAGGGCAGAATCTCTGCAGAGCTGGGAGCCATGTCCTTGCTTGCTTTATCCCTTCTGGAGTGTGGGAGGTGGTGTCAGCAAAGAACAGACCAAAGTGTAAAGCTGTGGCAACTCTTAAGTAAGTGTGGAGAAGTTTTTTGTGACCTTTATCTTTCAGATATTTTTTAATGTGTATCTGATTTCCTTCTTTCCCAGAAGTACAACAGAGTGAGAGAGAATGCTCAGAATGGGTAGACAATGCAGGAAGAGCCATATAACAATTAACTTTGAGCCCCTGAGTTGATTTGGCCACAAGTCTAGTTGCCCTGAATCCTTTTGAAGGTTAGTGGGGGCAAATAGTTGCTTCCAGACAGTATTTTGGGAATTGTCAGTGTGTGTTCAATCACTACAGGCTCCCTGAACCTCATGGTTTTCTAGTGAGGGCATACTGCTGGTGGGTTTTTCAGAATGCTGAGATTCTGGTCATACCGGACTTCAGCACATCCACAGTCAGTCCGCAGCAAGAGATGTGCAAAAACTCAGAGCTAGACAATAATAGAAAGGATTGTGTAATATGCTGTGCCCAGCCAAATCTACTTTGTAATGAAAGTGGCAGGGATTTTTTTCTTCAGGCTGTTGGATGCAAGTAGGAACCTATAGTTCTTTATAGGCAAGAATTTGTAAGAAACTCTAAATATAATCATGTTCCTGTTGAAAATCTGTTTTAAATAAAATAAAAGTTTTCCATGCAGAAGGGTTGGTTTTTTTCAGTAGGAGTATTCTAAGCAAAACTTTCTGTTCTGAACAGAGAAAGGAAATCTCTCATTTTGTTGTATTGGGAATATGCTTGAGGAAAACAGTCTTCAAATTCATGGTATTTCAGCCTAGCTACATATAGCCTGTGCTACTGAGGGGTTCCACACCATGTCTTCTCAAGTCCTGCATTAGATTAGGTAGTTGGAAGAGGACTGTTGCCTAGATGATTGCCTATTAACTCAGCACCTTTGAACCCAGTTGTTCCTGGTCATGAAGGGGAACATTTGCTTCTATCCGTCTGGTTCATCCAGCTTCAGCTCTAGTGCAAGTCTGGTGTTTATGGCCAAATAATTGAGGCAATATTGCCAAAATGTTAGGAAAAAAGGAATATACCACAGTGAATATCAGTACTTTTTCTGTGTAAAGTCTGCCCCTCATCTCATAAAATTTACAAGTTACTGTGAAATACAAGATTTTCTAATGGTCGAGTCTTGCTTTGTAGGTGTAATGATTTGGTTCCTTGGCTTGCTCTTTATCATAATGTCTTTCTGGATACAGTTTTTCCAAGTTGTGATTCGTGCTATCATTTTCTCAGGGTGATGTACTGGAGGAGAATTTCTGAGCAATTGCCCATAAAGCTATGCCATTTGTATTCAAAGGTGAAAAAACATGAACAAACTACTCTCTCTACATGTGCCTACAGCTCTCTAGGATATACAAATAGAGCAGCTGTGTGTAATTATTGGAGCATCTCATCAGGTAAATGGCAGGGATTTGAGTTCAACAGATCCAGGTTCTTTTGAACCATGTAGTGAAGTTAATCTGTCATTATGGGCATCTCAAAGAAATCCTTTTTTCTTGAACTATTGTCTAAGAGACCAGAATGCCTTTCTGCAGTATAATACTTTCTCTTAGATATTAAGGATTTGTATAAAGCTGTATTGTTCAATTAAACATGTACTTTTTACATGGCAATTGAGTAGCAGCAAGGGTAGACTAAGGAGCTTAAATCCCAAAGAATGCTTAGACTGCATTTACAGCAAGCGTTTTAAGGTTCTTGTGGCCATGAAAATAAAACCTACCGACATAATGTGTTAGTGTTTTAGCTCAGATTTGAAGTTGGTCTTCATATCAGAACCTTCCGCTTACAGGTCTGCTAGTTAATTCATTTGGGAAGAGGTGTCCTTCCCAGTTCATGTTTCCTATATTGTATTAAAAATTCAATCCAAAATCAGCTGTTTATCCTTCTTCTGTAAGCAGTTTGCATTTCTAAATCTACACAAGTAGGATGAAAATGCTCACAGCCCCATTGCCATTTCATACTAGAGTATGTTCAGTCCAGCCATATCCAGTAAGAGAGCTCCAATATGCTGGAATTCAGTGCATTGGCCAGGCCTGGTCTGTCCCCGTTCACACTGTTTCAGTGGGCCTATATATTTAATGTGTTGCTCAGAGCAAGCTGTATGGAAGAACTGTCCCCTGTTTAAAACATGCTCTTTGGAGTCCAGCAAGGCTGCTCCAGATTCTCTTTGGATAAGCATGGAGACTCAGAGGGAGTTGTTTTGTGATATTTGAAAGTGAGGAGCCATTACATTTAGCTCTCATCCTTAGAGCATTTTGCAGGGTGTGGCAATAGTTCATAGCAATTCTTTTAATTAGAAAAATACATGTTCAGTTCTGATGAGAATTTGTTATGATTTGGAATTTACCATATTTGGGAAAACGTCATGCATTATTGTTTCACTCTTTATGTCTAAATTTTTCCTAAAGTGATGAAATGAGCTTTATTTTAAATACCCGGTCTTTCTTTTTCCTTTTAATGGGAGGTTTGTGCTGATTTGGGGAAAATGTTTATTTCTTCCCAATATTTTCTTCAGCCTAGAATTTATTTATTCACCCAGTTTTTGTCAGAGGTCCTAGTTAGATTTCTGTGTCTGGCTTTTAAATCCTTGGAAATTGGAATTTCTTATATCAACATTGTCACTGCTGTAGTTAGAGGTCGTGCTTTTCTGTTTTCAAACCAATTCAAACTGAATTTTAATTGTCTGATCTATTCTTAAACTGTTTATGGAAAAAAAAGGGGGGTGTCAAAACTGTTTGAAGAGTAACCCTGAAATAATCTCCACAGTACTTACAAGAATAGAAATAGTTATCTCTCTTACTTTTTTTTCCCTAAAATGTGTAATGTTAATAAATTCGCTTGTTGCAAAGAGCAAACAATGCACCTTTATGAACAGTGGGATTGTGAAAACATCAACAGTCCTCTGGTTGTAAAAGCATGGTCACTCCAAAAGAACAGAATGAAATTAAATGTGATGCATTTAAATCATACATTTCTGTCCTGGGTGAGAAAATGGGAGTACAGGGAGTCCATAGAATCATCCGATCTTCTACTCAGTGTCACATAAGAGGATGTACACTGAGAACAGTGCCTTTAGCTGTCCCAGCTCAGGAGAATCCTGCTCTCACTTGTACATCTTTGGCTCTCATTTTAAACACCCAAAACATGGTGAATCCAGATTCCAGACAGTTTTCCAGCTGTGTGGAAAGGCTCTTCCTGTTCTTATTTGGCTTTGTTGTGTGTACAGTATCAGTGTCTCGAAGCCTTAGCTTTGATTTGTGGACACTAAATAAAAATAGCTTCTCTTTTTCTGTTCTGTTTGCTGATTTCTTTGCTAGTTTCTGTTCCTATGTTTTAATGGAGGAGAGGCACTCACTGTTGCTTTGTTTGTGGGGTATTTCTATATAAATGAATGGGAAACTATGGATGTTTGTCAAGCTTGAAAGTAGCAGAATCCATTCCCTTAGTGGCCTCTTTTTCAAAAAGACCAGATCCTTTATTATTTACTGTATGCCTTTTGCTACAACTGTAAAATAAGAAGCTCTACTTTGCCTAGTTAGGAAAAGTGCAATGGGATCTGTGCTAGCAGCAAGTATTTTATGTGAAGTTTTCTTTCTCGCTTTGACCGAATACTGAGTATTTTGAGTATCTAGTTGGATTTGATTATAGGTATGGGTTGTAGGTGCTGATATGCGTGACATTCTTTGGGACACCTTACTGAATCTGACTATCAGCTATGCTGCTGTCTCATTTTTAAGTTTCCTGAAGGCAGCAGTCTTCTTTCTTTGTTCAGTAATTGTACCTTGCTGTAGAAGGTGGGGTCATTGTCCAGAGCTGGTTTTCCTAGGCATTATGGTAATGTAAGTAACAGTATGTAATACAATAATAAGACCTTTAGTTTAATTCCCCTTAATTAGGTCCCTAGGTAGTTAACTTGCATGAAAGGGAGTGTTTACTTTAACTCAAAAAATATTTTTTGTAGAGAGGAATTTTGTTTGGATTTTACTTATGCAAACTACAAGAATAAGTCAAATGCTTAAGTAAAATGCATTTTGCTTTGAAGATACCTGTTCAAATTGTAACATCCTAATAAAAAGAATGTCTGTGAAAGCACACCTTGGCTAAAAATGAGTCACAAATAAGCTGTCTTGTAATACATCAAAGAAAATCCATCTCTGAAGGGGGTTTATCTTTGAGAACAGTTAGGATGTTCTGTTTCCCTGAGATGCATCCGAGTTGTCTTGCACTTTATAGTATGGTAGTATTCTCAAGACTACAGGCAACTGAAATTTTCAGTAGTATTTAGCATTTTTAATACCTTTTAGATATTGACTTTTCAAGCACAATTAAATACTGATCTTCTGAGATGGTTCTTAGTGTTCAGACAGAAAACAGTGTAATACTAAATCTTCAGGAACGTTATTTGTATTTTGGGGGCAGTAAGAGGTTGGGGATGTGGATCTTTTTAGGAGAAAAACATTCTATTTGCTATGATAGACATTTCTGCAAGTTCTCTTGTATTTTGTTTATATTCTGCTCCTGTAGTCTGCCCTTGTGATTCTGTGTTGTCACAGTGAAGTTTAGCATGAGCTTATCAGGAACGAGACTTGAATCAAGAACTTAATGTTGCACTCAGCTGCATCATAGCTACTGCTGTTTCAGCATGTCACTGAATTGTCATCGGCTTCTGCTGAAATACAGACCTAATGGTAGTGGTACTTGAACACATGCTATGCAGATGCTCTGGTAGTTGGATGCAATTTTGCTTGTGCATATTCACCTGATAAAGGCATTTTGCACCTGCAGGTATTGAAGCAGTGCCATTTAACCTAATTATTAGTGCATATGTAATCTCTACATTGTAATTCAGCTTGAATGTAAGTAATAGAAAGTTTTTCTAAGGACATGCTTTGCAAGTGCAAAACATTGCTATTTAGGTACAGCCTGGAAAAGCAGGAATCTTTCTCTAAGCTGCTTGCTAAAGAGCTGTTATGTTCATGCTATGCTGTCTTGTAGGCATAAGCATGGCCTGTTATTTGACTGATTCATGCAGTGAAGTGGCCAGACCAGGAGTTGTTTCAGCAGAGAAGAATCTAAAACATAAGGTCCTTTTAAGGTATCTCAAGACATGCACTCCAAGCTGTAACCAATTTTTTTTAGTGTTAGCGTTATGCTTGGAATTTCTGAACAGTGAATGAAGAGATCATTTTGCACAAACTTCTTTCTAGTCACAAGTTTAAAACCAAATGTGTTCATTTGCCTGATCCTGTGCCTGTATTGTCTTTTTTCTAGGTCCCTGTGTACAGTAGTGTGCAAGTGGACGTACACTTCAGATGGAGGTTGGGATGACAGTTTCTGGAAAATGATTGGTTTGGAAGATTTGGTGAAGGATAAGTATGAAAAAATAGGTATATCAGGGGTTGTTTTGTTTTATACATGTACGTATATATATACACATACACACATACATAAAAAAGTTATGTACACATATATATAAAAGACATATACATATATAAAAAATATAAATATAAGAAGATATTTTGCTGTATTATTGTGAATGTCAGCAGAAATATAGCAGGACTTGATGAAGCTTCAGATGCTTTGATAATTAAGCTGGATACCCATGGGTAACAGCTTTCCTAAGTACGCATTTACATGACATCGTCATCAAAAACTGTGTTTAAATTTTATATCTGCTACCCTTCTGAAAGGCCTAGCTAGCCTTTCAGTCCTGCTCAGCCTCAACAACAGAGAAGTAAAGGGGAGCCTCAGCAACTGATTACATGAAAGGAAGCACCTGATATGGGTATATTGGATGGCAGGCTATGAAAAAAAGCCACAATATAATAATTCATAGCTGTTACTGATAGCGTATTTTGCGACCTGTATCAATCTTCCTTATAGTAATTTTCAAAAAAAAGTGCTACTTCTGCTTGTTATTATCTTCATACTGTTTTTTTCACGCTCTAAGAGCCTAAGTTTAATTAGAGTGGTAGCCTTGCTAATAGCAATTCCTACAGCAGATATTCATTAAAAGTCCATAATGTTAATATACCAGAAAATTTCTAGGATAACTTTATTAGACTTTCCCTGTTAAGTTAATGGACTTTTAATGGATGTCCTAAGCAGACATGTCATTAACAAGAATATTACCAGACATGAATTAAAATATGCTCATTCATCAAAGTTAATTATCTGAAATTTCCTTTGATTTTTTTTTTTTTTAATGTCTAGCACTTTGAACAAGTTTGTACAGCAGTTTAAATGCAGCAACATGAAATGGAAATAGTGTAGTGAGGACTGTAGTGAAATGAAATGTAATGACATCTATAAACTTTTCTGATCATCACAAAATATAGTATAAGTAATTTTCAGGTTATCAGAAAATTGTACTTGAAAGCTTCCTTGAATAGATTTTGGCTTTTCCCCCTGCAACTGAAACTGCTTATGCAAAGGTATAAAACCTACTAGGAGTATTAGGCTTTTAGCTTCCTGAGGTTTTAGTTTGAATATAATTCTTACAACATCTATCACATGTGGCTTTTAGCAGATCTTCAACAAGTTAAAATAAGACTTACAATAAATACATGTTTTTACCAGAAAATTGAACATCTTGGCAGCTGGTGGTCTCATGGAAGAGTATTTTAAAAATAAATTATTCATGAAGTGTAAGCTAAGGCTTTAATACAATATTTATGCAATGCACTTCAAGGACAGTGCAAAGCAATTTGCCATTTTAAGTAACTAAACATACATGTTTTAAATTATAAAGTAGCCATTAATAAAAAGGGCCTTTTGTTGTGATGGAAGCCTCATGAAACTAATCTATAAATGGCTCAACATTTAGCAAGATAAATATCATTAATTTCCAATATCAGGCTTATGTTTTTGTTAAAACACAATGTTTACAAAATAAATCAGTAAATTAACTTCTATTGATAGACGTTTCTTGCAAGACAAAATGTTTTCCTGAGTTAATGAGGAAACTGTCTAGTTCCCTGGGCAATTGCATTGATTTTCAAGAAACGAACTGTAGAATACCTGGGTGCATCGTGGCTGGAATTGGAGAAGCAGAATCTGACCTTCAGAACTGCATCAAACTGTGAGCTAGAACTTGAAGCTTCTGAAGAGCACATACGTTTACTCGCCTTGAGAAATCCTTTGATTTTCAGATTCTTGGGCTGATTACCTTAGGTGTATCCAAAGCATAAGACACTTTTTGTTTTGCATAATAATGCTGAAAACTGGCCTTAGGTAGAATATATGCTTATTTCCATGACCATTTGTCTGACCTTGCCTTTTTTAAAAGGAAGGTGTTACATTCTTTGTATTTAGCTTTGTGATAAAAATCACAAAAAAGCAGGACAGTGACCTTCATTCGTGTGTCTATGAAGAGGGAGTAAGGAGCTGTCTCTATGAATGTGGAAACCAGATAACAACTACTTCGTTTCTTTGAGTTTATCTTCTAAATGGTGCCTGTTGGAGTCTCTTGGAAGGGTTTAGCTTCAGGAGACTTGACCAAAACAAAGCAACTCACTCTCCGCCCAGAAGCTACTCAGCAATGCCAAGGTCTGTGTTGCGTGCTGTGGAAGTGCTTTGCTTTCTGCTGCCCCTAATTTTATCAGTGTCCCTGTACATGGGAAAATGGGAATGGTAACATTGTTCCAGTGAAAATTTTGGGGGGTTTGCTTGTTTTATGTATGTTCAGTGTTGTTGAACTTGTGAAGAGCACTCTCTATAAGCTCAGCTTTCCTTTACTTAATTTAAATTAATTAGGACAGTGTAGATCTACCTGCCAGGAAAGTGCCATTCAGTCACTCAAGCAGCACTGGTCAAACTGCAGCTGGAATGACGTTGTATAGTGGAAGACTCCTTCCTACAAACCCCCCAGGTGTTAGCATTGGTGTGTGCACCGTCACTGCATAGACCTCCTCCCAGGAGCTGCCCACAAACGTTACACTGACCATAGTGAACACAGGATCACATCTTGCACAAACTCAACTCAGGCTATATTTATAATATTGCTTCAGGGTGCTGTCCCATACGTGAACAGTCTCAGCTGCTGTTCAGCGCATTATCAAAAGGAAGGCAATTTGTTTAAGTAACTCATATGGACAAACAGTCAGAGTGTGTGCTTCCAGGAGGCACACCATAGTGTGCTAGGCTGACAGAAAAGAATTCAAAGCAGTAGACTTAGCCAGCTTCCAGATTAAGGAACTTGAAATTGCCACATAACCTAGGTAGGAGTAAGTTGAAGGGAGATTGTACATGGTCAAAAACTCCTAAAATGAAAACAAAACCAAAAACCTAACAAGTCTGAAGTAATTCTAGTGGAATTTCCTTTTCTGTTCTCAAGCTTGTCCAAATCCATGTATGTCTGCTCAAGGTTTGTTTAGCTCAAATACAAGGATGTACTTTAATGCCTGCATGTTTCCCTTGTAAAGAGAGATAATAGTATTTTTCTCACATATTTCTCCTAAAAGATTAGCAAGGTCTGAATCATCATTTCTTTCTAAACAAAGCAAAATGTCACAAGATAAAATTAGCAAAATTTTTTTTACTGTAACAACAGTAAATATGTAGTTTACCAGTTTAAAATAGGCAGAAAAGCTATGTGGTTTTTTTAATCTCTAGTGAAATCATTATTGTTTCCAATCAGAGGGAACTATAGATGAATAGTTATGACTAGACTTTTTTTTTTAAGTAGCTTTAACTTTCATGACACATGAAATATTTATGGAAATTACGTGAGAACAACTTCTTTAATATACATATTTCTTTATTCTAATAAATACACTTTTAAACAGCACTTTCAAAATGTCTTGCCCTTTAAAAATGTATTTACTGTAATCAGAGTGGCGCTTGTGGTTCCAGGTAGTACGCTTCTCTTAGTTTTAGTTTAACTTAACATATGACCTTGTTGATAAGGGAGACCCTCACATCTGACCTTTAGGATCTTCCACAAACCTTTCCCACATCAAGGCGTGGGTTCACATACGAAAATTGCCAGGCCTTTGACATTTTACATTTCTCAGAGCAGATTAACTTTTCAGGGAATCCACATAGTAAGTTGTTTGTGGTCCCTTCTGCACATCATGAATTTACTGATCACGTTTGTGAAGGTAAAGAGTATTATCTGGGGATACTACAAAATTTATTGATCCCATTAATTTGCCCACCAAGAGAGTAGAAGATGGCTTCTATTCAAAACCACTATGAAAGTGTTGTGTACTGCAGGCATTAGCATTTATCTGCTGTGGTGAAAGCACATGATGAGTATCTCTTTGTGGTATTATAAAACCTAGAAAGACATTAATAATTCCGTTAAAATTTCATGTACTATAGACCTCTTAGGGTACTGAAGCGTATATTCCATTTGGAGGAAAATGCCTGCTAAATTTTCACCCCAGCCCTCTACTTCAGGGGCTACTTAAGGGACCAAATAATGATTTTTTATTGAATGGTAATATTTTATGCCAGGTCTTTTTTCAGTTGAAGTTGGTGCCTTTGTCTGAGGGAGCATTGCAGATACTGCAGAATAGGGTTTACTGTTCTTGTAGATTGTGTGTTGAAGGCTAAAATGCTATCCTTTGTAAGGGGTTGTTTGTCACCTTCTTTCACATGTGGTGGAGCAGCACACTGATTTTAATGAAGTATTATTTTTGAAAAGCAAGCTCCATACTTGGAAATACAGCCCTTCAACATGATAAGTATTTCATAAACGCATTTCCCAGCTTTTCCTGACTGGGAATTTACTGCCACATCCTCAAAAGTGAATAGGTACACAGCTCACAGGTATGGGATCTTTATGAAAAGCTGAGGCAAATCTGAGAAGAGTATTTGGATCATTTAAATCTCAAAAGTTCTGTGGAAATTCAGTGCTTGCTTGAACTTCGAGTGCTTGAAATTAATACTTATTTGTAAATTGGTAATAAAGAAAAACAGATATGATCTGGGACTTTGACAATATAGCTGTGACTGTCTTGATTGGTGCCTGCTGACATTCTTACTGTGCATAAGCTTTACAATATGCTGGGTTTTCAAATGTAGGTACAGCTCTGTGTTTCCTTAGGCATTCAAATAGGTGACAAAACAGCAGGCTGTTTATTCATGAAAATGTTATTATATGAATGGTTATAGTCTTGCATCTGCCAGTTTCTACTTCCACATACAAAACTAATGTAAGATAATAGTATTGTATACTTCACTTTTCACACTGCAAATAGAGTCTGCTTAGGTTTTGTATTTTGTCAGTAGTCAGTCTTAATACTTGGAAGTTCTACTCATTTATTTACATTTAGGCTGAAAAAGGAAGATTCAGTCCAGGGTGGGAGAATACAGTCAATATTAACTTATGCTAGAGCACCTGTGAAAGGAATGGTCAATCCATTAGTTCTGCCGGTTTTCTCTCTTCCAAGGCCTTTGATGCCAGATGCTCTAGAGTATATGGGGGATTTCCTTGAAGGCTGAGAGAAAGGGATGATGATTTTTTTTTTTTTTTTTTCAGGTCAGCCTGTATCTGCCAGTTCTTCATAAAACTGGAGTGTAGCAAAAAGCTTTAAACACCATGCTTTGCAAATGGTAGAGAATAATGAGTAAAAAGATTGTCTTAAGTATGGGGTCCTGTTACCTGTCTTTCTTTGGTCTTTTCCTATCCCAAATAAATTAGAACATGTTACAATTTCAAACAAAAGTGAAGGGATGAATCACGGGATATTTACTCTTACATGCTGTCAGAATCCATGGAATTTACAAGAGAAGAGTGTTCCAAATATGCTAACATTTTTCTGGCTTCCTGTCATTTTGGTCCATCCAAGAGCAGTAGTAACTGTAAAGGAGCTGAAACTGGCACAGCACAGAGAGGTTTTAGGGTGTCTCCTTCCTCAAAACTTGAGGCATAATTTCATAATATATGATTCAGCAGTAAGAAGTTAAAAATAATTTTTCTCAGAAAAGCTACACGTTCCTGTGATTTCTGTTTTATTTTATGTTTTTTCCATCTTGATAACACTGAATCACATGAATGGTTGAGGTTAGAAGGGACCTGTGGAGATCATCTAGTTCAGCTCCCCCTGCTCAAAGCAGGGTCATGGACAGCAGGGTGTTCAGGGCTGTCCCCAGTTAGGTTTTGAGTATTTCCAAGGGTGGAGACCCCAAAATCTCTCTGGGAAACCTGTTCCAGTGTCTTGACTGCCTTTCCCCAATAAAAACATTTTTTTTTTTATTTAAATGTAGTTCCCTGTATTTCACTTTGTGCACGTTGTCACTTGTACTGTCACTGGGTGCCACTGAGAAGAGTCTTGCTCTGTCATCTTTATTCCGTCCCATCAGATATTTATATACATGTTGATAAGATATGCCCTCCCCACACCTCCAAGCCTTCTCTTTGCTAGGCTTAAAGTCACAGCTCTCTCAGTCCCTCCTTGTACGACATGCCTCTGTCATCTTTGCGGTCTGGACTTGCTCCAGTATGTCCATGTTTCTCCTGTACTGAGAAGTCCAGTATAAACCACAACACTCCAGATGCGGTCTCCTAAGCAGGGAGCAAGGATCACCTCTCTTGGCCTGCTGGTGGCACTCTTCGTAGCACAACCCAGGAGGCTGTTGGCTTCCTGTGCTGCAAGGGCACATCACTGGCTCATGTTCAACATGGTGTCCACCAGACCTCATGGTCCCTTTCTGCCAAGCCGCTTTCCAGACGGTCGGCCCCCAGCCTGTCCTGGTGTATGGGGTCCTTCCACCTCATGTGTAAAACTCTGCTTTTCCCTTTCTTGAATTTCACAAGTGCCCTGTCAATCAATTTCTCCAGCCCGAGATATTCTTCCTCTTTCCAATAACTGTTCTTTAATAGGCTGGGCTAAACTCGGGTAGCTCAGGTTTCTTCACAGTGTTTCCTGGGTGACATTTTCCGTTCCTCTTCCACTGTAAGGAAGGGAACCATCATTCACCCTGCTTATCATCAGCTTGAGTCCTGCTGGCAAGTGATACCTCTCCACTTCTTCCTCCTCTCTGTTGCAAGAAGTGAGGACTACTGCATGGTGTTCTTTCATCCTCAGGCTCTGTCATAGGTTAGATCAACTAATAATAAAAGCTTAGAGCTTTCAGAAAATAATAATTAAAATTTCCCACTGTCCACTTCTAGAGTTCTGGTCTCAGGCTGGGGAATCATATTTTCTTCTACTCTAGAAATATTGTGGGTGTGTGAACTTTTTCTCTAGTATGAAAAGTAGGAGCCTTTTCTGTTTTTAATAGTCATAGGAGCAGTTTTGAGCAGACTTGGAGCCTGTTGTGATTGTTTAATACTTACATTTTTCAATCATTATCCTTTCTTATTTTTCATACAGTTCTAAAAAAAAGAAAAAAAGGATTTCTCAGAATAGTTCTGGGTCATTTCTGCTTTTTACCTGACTCTTCCTCTTCCTAATCCTGATTTTTCTTCATCTTTTTTTGCTTCAGCCTCATTCTGAGGTCACTTTTAAAACAGAGATGTCTGCTTTATGAGTCAGGATTCACAAACCAGAAGGACTATTTCAGTTTGCCGACTTCCTCCAAGTTAGAGGCTGTTTGACTCCCTAAAATTAATGTTTAAGTAGTTTAAAGTGTATCTTAGAACCAATCTTGATTTTATAATTTCCTGTGATGGAGAGCCCACTTCACACTTATAGGTTGTTGATTGTTAGTTGCTGTCATTTCTCAAAATTAATGAATTAATTAAAGAATGCACTTTATTTTTCATCTGAATTTTAACTTTCTACTCCTGTCTGGCAGACTGTAATGACATGCTTGACCTGCACAGACTGAAATTTTCTGTGTTAAAGGAAAACACTGAGCTGCTTGAGGTTTTTCACCAAAACTCTTATGTGAACTGTCATACTTCTCAGTCCTTGTAATTGCTTTCCTGACTAATTTCTGAACCCTTCATAATGCATCAGTATCTTCTCAGTACGAGTATTAGAACTGGATACTGTGTGAATGTGGTGGGTATTAAGATTGTGCAGGTATCAGAAGCTTAGTTGAAAGATTCAAAAGCATCCTTTCAGTAACTGATTAGGTTATTTTTGGTCTGTCATTTCTTTCGGTTTTGAAGAAGGGGTAATTATTTCTTCAAAGAGGAGTTGCTATCATGTGGATTATTAAAAAAAAAACCATCCAGTAATAAAAAACATTTTGTTAAGTAATAATCCATAATTAATACAAGCTAAATTGCCTGTGCAATCTTAGCAATGTAGTGTACCAAACCAGTCTGGTTACTTGCAACTCTGAAAGTATAGCAGTAGTCACATCATGTACATTGATGATCCTTTCATTTAGAGAGACTGTTAGGAATACTGTACTGTAAAATGCCAGAAATCTAAATTATCAGCCTATTGAAATTATTGTCTGCAAGCAAAAACGTGAGATCAGGTAGCTGAGTTTGGCTGCAAATACACTGCCTCTAGTTACTTAGTAAGGCATCCAAATATGCATATTGTATACCCACCCACATGCATGTCAGCATAGTGAGTAGTGAACTATGCAGTACAAGAGATGTTCATTCTGCACTGTTTCACTGACATCTGGTAATGAAAACTCAGCCACGTCTGTCAATGTACATGCCTAATGATCCAATGATGCAGAATGGTTTTTTTCTCTTTCTTTTGACCTTTACCCAGGAAAGCTTATCATTTATACATGAAGTAGCTCTTTTTCATTTGGACAAGAAGGCAGTAGGCTTAGTTGAAGTAGGCACCTATGGTCTGCAGACTAATTTACTTTTCAGCTTAATGAATCGGGATCTGCCTGCACATAGGTTGCTTGCTTTTGCCAGTATTTAGCAACCTAATATGTCTGCCTTAAGTAATTACATGTTAGGTAGTTGAGTTGTAGTTCAGCCAAAGGCATGAGCTGTATGGGAGAGTGGGATGGAAAGGACCCAAATTAGATTTGCCTCAAGCTACTGTGGCAGCTCGCATAGACAGATATGAATTTTGAACTGAAGAAAGCCAAAGTGATTTTGTTTAACCAACTGTTTTTCTCACTTTTAAATAAGCTGACCTACAATATCACAATTTGTTTTGGTTTTCCTGAATGAAAATTCTGAAGTTTTTAACTGCCAACTGGGAAATTTTACGGAGGGTATTTCCATGTTAAGAAAGCCCCAAATCTGATTGTTTCTAGTACCCTTTAATCACCATGTATTCAGTCCTGAGAAAGAAATTAATATTATAATTTTACAGTCCACATCATTATCCTGCTTCCTTCTGATCTTAGTGCTATTTTTGCTAATCAGATGGGTTAAAAATTGTGGAACAATCAGCCATACATATCTCAGTTAAATGTGAGTATTGTATGTAATTAAGAGGGATATTTGGTAGTGTGTTGTATGTGAGATAGGGTTGCGACAACGTATCAGAAGCATTATAATATTATTTATTCAGATTCCTTGCATATCCCAGACTTTTGGCATTGTGTGGATTATTATAAAACACAGAAATTGAAGATTGTCTACAAGCTTTGTAATGAACAAAGCATCGAGGGGAAAAATCCCTTACAGTGCTTATTATGAGATCCATTTGGATAGGTGATGCTTCTGTTTACTAAGGTCCTGTTTCCTTTGATGCTTATCTAGCACCATTTTGTTTAACTAGATAACTTCTTCAATGTATGTTATATATCACTTATTTAACAGGATATCTGTTTTTTGTATTGTCTTTTAAATTAAAAAGCATTTAGATTGTCCAGTTTGGGGAGGCTACAAAATGGAGACAGGATGTACCCTTTGGTTGGGTTGGTTTCTGAGGTTGCTGGGATTTCATTCAAGTTTGCTTGGGTCAAGTTAGTAAGGAAAAAGGAAGTCTCTTTTTGATTTTCTTCCTTTTGTATTTACAGCCAGATATAAGGGCTTAGGAAATGCAGCCACGTTCTGCATGATAGATGAAAAGCTGTTCTCAGTGAGTATGTCATAGTTGAGTCAGCTGGGCCCCCTGCTGCGCTCTGCGTTTGTTGTTTTAAAAAGGTCTATGTCCTAAAGTACCTAGTTCTGTTAAATATTAGTAAGCCTGTATGGTGAATTTTGATTACTAAAGTTGACTGAAGATGTATTGTCTGCCTTGTGTGTTGCGTCTGGTAAATAGTTGGTTGCTGTGGTAACTGCCTAAAAAGGTAGAGGGTCGTTGGTACCACATAAATTCTTTAAACAAAACCTGATCATTTCAAATTCTAACATTAGTCTTCGAAGAAGGATAAAAGAGGAGGAAGAGATTCAGACAGCTTTTTCCTTTTGTAAACTCGCTGCTTTATAGGGGGAAAAATAGCTAGAAATAGTCTGTCTCGTATGAAATTAAAAGGTTGTGGATTAAGGCATTGCATTAGTGAAACAGCTGTATGAATGTGAAACAGAAAGTTCTCCAGCTTCAGCCATTATGGGTTTGTTTGGTTAGGTCTAATTTTGGAAGTCATTATAGCAAAGGTAAATGACTTGCACAGGAGACTACTGTAAACAAAAGACTCGATACATTTACTTTGGCAGGAACCTTGAGAAGACTCAGTCCTTTCACTGCCTCTTTTATGCAGCCTTCTGTAATACTCTCACTGCCCGCCTCTGTATGCAGGCGGTTCTCATTTCCCTTCCTCCCTCCCCAACAGCTTCTTTCTCCTGACAGGTAGGATTTAAGGGGGGCAGCACCTGCCATTGAAATGCTGGTGTGCAGCTGTAGAATACCTTTATTTTTATAGTAGCTGTCCCTTGACTTCTAAAGCCACTGTGTTTTGCTCAAGTAAGAATCTATTCATTCTCTCGCTCTCTAGTACTGGGAGTACAATCAGTTTCAAATGCTTTACTTTTTAATTATGGCTTCTCTTTGGTTGCTTCTTGTGGTTTTTTTTATTTTATCATTTAATAGCTTTATACCTACAGGTTCTAGGCATACTGATGCTTAGCTGAGTTTTCTAGTTTTTCAGTGAAGAGTAAACCATGAGAATTATAATTCCCTTTCCAGGTCTCTACCCATGTGGTTCAGTCAAGGCTCTGCCGATTCCATACCTACTTACTCATACTGGTGTGGGTGGTGAGGCAACTTCCATGATGACAGAAAGAGTGCCCATGCAGAGCCTGCTTCTTCCCTTTTACAAAGCTCCTCATGAACATACCGTATGGGTGTAGCAGAGCTTTTGTTGTTTTTTAAAGATGGGAGGATGAAGTAGAGGGACAGAGTCAGTATCCTCTCCTTACTGCACTCACTTGCTGGCACCTCTTTTCTGCTCTCCCTGACTGCTGGGTGACCTAGGAGACTCCCCTTCGCAATCCATGTCATGCGTGACTTCTGACTGCTGTCGCTTTCCAGATTGTCAGGAAGTGCTTTCAATGAAGCAGTAACTGTTTACCTTGACTCCTAAAACAGATGGGCCATACTCTACTGTTAATTAATTTTTTTAAAAAAATACGAGGTTTTTATGCTGCATGTTCAAATCACAAGAAACCCATCCCTGCACGTTCTCACACAGTTTATGTCCATGGAGGATAGCAATGCTGCTGGTCGTTCTGATATATAACTGGTACCAGAGGAATCTACAGGGTAATCTTCTGCTGGTGCTGTAGAAGAGAGGATTATCTTTATCTCTGAAATTGCTCCCTTAGTGCTCATTAACTAGAAATACAGTAATTGAGAAGCTGGTAGGAAAAGATTTTGTCTAATAGTAGCCCTGATCTCTAAAATGGAGTTTAACCACATAATAGTTATGCACTAAAATGCTTGACCAGTATGACTGATATAAAAAAGCCGACCATGGAATTGAGTGCCTGGAAAGAGCTTTTATTTCAGATTAATTTCATCTCATGCTGTATATACAAGAGACTTGTATGCTTTCAGGTCAGGCAACTGATTCTGAAGAAAAAGATGTGGTTTTAGCTGCATGAACTCTTTTGAACTTCCTTCCACCTGCAGGGTCTTTGAATGTCAGGAGAAACAGACAACTCTGTTTTACTGGTATTATTCTCCAATGTCTTAAGAAAACAGAAAGTTAATACAAAAGTTCTCTTAAAGATAAACATCCTGCTCTCCAACTTATTGGGGAAAAAATGCAAGAGATACACCTCTTGAAAAAGCTAGCACAATGTTTTGACTTTATACTAAGAATTAATAAAATAGGAAGTTTTTTTTTTTTTCTCTGAGGACATAGTTTAATGTCATTGTTTCCTTCTGTCTAAGTTAAATGGTGAGGTTTGGTTACTGCCCCCAATACTTGAATAGAAACCCAAAGTCAAGTGCAAAAGTTTTGGCTTATACATGTCTTAAATTTCCAGTATGAGATTCAGCATAGCATTTCAGAGGCGGTAGTGTGCCTGTCAATAGAATAGCGAATAGAAGCGAACACCGAGAAGTTGTGTGTGCAGTCTAATCACGAAGTGCTCCATACAGTGCATCATCAGGAAGTGGGCACCTTCCTTGAAGTGAAGAACCAACATCATTTCCAGCAAAGGCAAAGATCTAAGTGATAGGTAAAATTGAAGACCCATTTTCCACTCATGAATTTGATATCATAACCTTCGTTTCCTCTAACAGTAGGGTAGTATAACTATATTCCTAGAAGATTATGCTCATAGGCATTAGTGTATTCCTGGTATTTTTTGATATGCTATTGCTCTAATTAATCTCTGTTGTGGAGGATGTTTTACTTCCTTTCTACATATCAAAACATGCTTTAGGTGTAACATTCTCAATAGAATTGACTGTGAACATAGGCTCATTTTATTTTAAAAAGGAGTTTTGTCAACTCTGCCCAGAAGATTTGTTGAATTTAGTAAATGCTACAGGTATGTACTAAAAGCCCTGGTATTGTCCGGGAGGTATATGGGAGCTCCCGCTGTGCCTTTCACTGCCTCTCACCCACCAAATCTTTAGATAAATAGTGAAGTCTGTGTGGTTCCGGGAGCTGTCAGTCTCATTGCTTCGGCTGTGGTTATATCACAGCCAGAGAGGATACTGTAGGGGAGTGTCCTTAAATTCGGAAAGTTTGTGAATCTAGAGTTGTTGTTCTAAGCTCTGAGCAATCTCTTATCACCATGATTTAGTTACTGAAACAATCTCTTTTTGCAAGACAAAACTTAATGTGCATTATGGTAGCAGACACAAATGTAGACAGGACCTGTCACCGGGCTCCCCTGTGACAGGACTGAAAGCAAAGCATTGCATTGCTTGTGAATGAAGACCATAATGTTCTTCATACTCCATAAGGCCAGCAGAGACTAAAAAGGGGATTATTTAAGTCTGTGAGGAAATACAGCTGCAATAGGAGGAATTTCCTGCTTAAGCCTGTTTGGTTTTCAGAGTTTCTGTTACTATAGCCACCTTATTTCTAGTGGAAACTGCTGGAGAGGATGGAAATGGAAAAAAAAAATGGCCCCTGCCTTGTGCAACAGGTGCAGTTTTCAGTTGTGAGCATGGGCTGAGCTGAATCTTGTTCACACGCACAGAGAATGGCTGCAGGCAGCCTAGTCAGTAACTACCGCAAGAACTTGAGATTTCTGCATAAGTATTTCATATCTCTTGGAAAGATGCCAAGCAGGATTTTATTGCTTGTGGTGAAATCTTTCTCTGTAGCTACATAGGGCATTGAATGCTTTTGAACTTTCAAATTGTTATGGGACAGCCTTATCTAGCATGGTTGTATTTGATATATAGACAGATAATGAAAGATACTTCTTAATCAGATAGAGTACTTTGATGCACCTCTTTGTTTTAAATGTACCACACTAACTTGAGGGAGAGGAAGGGAGTTCTTGTAATAACATACACATTTGTTTTTCTGTTTAGTAAATTGACAGGTGTTTGGTTTTTCTTGTGTCTGCCCAGGAAACCGTGTCTTGTCTCCTGGAGAGCCTGTTGGAAAAGGTCTCATGCCAGAAGCTGCAAAAGATCTCGGTCTTCCTGAAGGGATTGCAGTAGCAGCATCTCTCATTGATGCACATGCAGGAGGACTAGGTACTCAGTCATATATTTACTATTCTTGGAAACGGGAATGTATTGAATTAATACTAGAAAGCCATTTTTCTCACAGCCTGTTTTGTATCCAGCAATTCGCTCTGATGCTATTCTTATGAAATAGGATAAGTAAAACTAAAAAAACGCCTCACAATAACTGCTAATATTGAATATCTGTTTACAGAAAGGTGCTATCACTGTTTATTTCTTTTCAGGTGGATTTTCAAATTGTTTGTTAACTTCTGCTAGTTCCACTTTGAATTCCTGAACTGAAACACCACTGTATTGGCAAGCCAATGTGCTGAGAGTTGCTCTCTGTTGTTCAAAACTTTGGGGATTGTCAAGAAAAATAAAAAATTAACATTCTAAGGGAGAAGTCTCATGTCTGAGGCTTGTTGATAGTTAGTTTTCCTTCTTAGTCTCAGCAGAGACTTTTTCACATACATCTATGCAAGCACCATGTGGGAGATATACCAAAACCAGTGCTTTTGGTCTGGGGGTTAGAATACGTAACTACTGTGTATCTAAACTAGCAAAAAAAAAAAAAGTAGAGGGGCAACTGGCCGCTGCACAGCATTCCCCTCTGCAACTTTGAACTTTTTATCCATAACTGGAGTGGGAGGCCTGATGCTTAGTTTTTTTTCTTTTCCAGCACAATATTCTGATATGCCCAGTTTCAACTGTGTTGAAATATATTTGGTGAGGCACAATGGCTTCATTTTCTTACTATGCTGTTTGGCCATATCTAAATACAGTCAATAACAAAGTGATTCAATGTTTGATAGTTTAGAAAAAAGTCTTACCTCAGAAAGTTTCAGTGTTATTGAAACGGTACTGTTCAATGGAAATCTATTGCTCATCGGAGTATTTTGCTCTAGATCAAAATGAAATATGATTAGCTGCTGAAGTACCAGTTTTGTTTCAAATATTTTGTGGTGTTTAAAATCTCATTTGTTCTTCTAGAAGTTGTGGCCTGGAACTTTTAAAATACGTAAATCCATTTACTAGTCTTCTGATAACTGTTTCTGATGAGGCTAAGTAACCATGTAGATTGCTTTTATTATTACCTCAGAAGGGTTAGATAGAGATCCAGCTGCAAAAAGGAAGACTGAGTTTTAGTGTCATAGTTGTAGACGTGTTGTGTTCCTACTGTTGTGATTTACTTAAAAAACTTTGTAAATTAGTATCCTAATTGCATAAAAATGTGTTTAAAACTATGTGCCCTAGCAGTTTTGTGTTCTTGAAAAGGATGTAATAATAAGCTGGCCTGAAATAATGAACTTGCTGAAAAACTGGATTGTCACAGAACACGTGAAAGTGACAGAGGAGAGTCCTTGTTTAATTGGAACCATTATGTGAGTATTGGATTCAGAGCACAAAAAGTTTGCCCAATAAATTTCTTGTGCTGAAATCAATGAATTGAATTTGAAGAATAGAGAGCTGTTCATTTGCTATAATCTTCTGTGAAGAAACTCTAACATTAGAATATATAGCTACTGGCATCCAACAGAGGAAGATTTCAGTGGATGGAGACAGTCTGCTTATGCTAGTACTGTTTATCAGAATATGTTTTCCCAGATGGCACCACAAACACTAGCAGACTACTGAAATCATTGCCAGGAGAAAAGAAATGTATAGGTTGTTGTTAGAGAAGGAGAGGCGCATTACAGAGGGAAGAGTCAGTAGCACAATGGGAGAACCTGCATGCTAATCACATGATAACTGAGTAGAGTCTGAGACAAGAGGAGGATTTAAGATGGAACTCATCCTTCTTGAATCTGGGAAGGGTAATAAATAGGTAGGGAAACTAGTAGAAAAGCTGTAAAAAGGAAAAGATTTGGATAGTAAAAGAGGCAGCAGGAGCAAAGGAGAGCTGCAAATATACATAAAGAGAATGAATAGTGTGGGTACATCTCAGATACTGAATGGCTCTCCTTCATCCACAGCTGTTAATAACACGAATCTTAATCTTTTTCAAGTCTAGTTTAACCTACAGTGTGTAGAATACAGAGCTGAAAATCCTGAAGAAAAAACAGAAAAGCAAAAGGAGAACACAGAACTAGCAAGTGAAACTGTTCTGATTAAAAGAAATTAAGAATGGCAATGCACTAAAGCATATTAATCTTTTAATAATGATAAAAGGGGCACAGAAGAAAAAAGAAAATAGAGAAGAAATATTTGAAACAGTGAATTAAAATGTGAAAATACTGGAAATAACTTGTATTTGATGTAAAACTTTTGTTTTGAAAAAGTACTGATGTGTGTTTTAGTGCTTACTCTGCTGTGATCTGCACTGAAATATTGAAGTTTAAAATTTGTTTGAAGGGTAGGACTTGTATATTAGTAAGCATTAGATTAGTTCTTGGGACAACAACTTCCAGTGGGTATCATTATTCTTATTCTTGGACGCGTTCTGCTGGTTGTTTTAAAAATAGTCTGTAACAGCAGAGTAACGAAAAGAGCTCTTTGGTATCCTCCAGTGTAAACCAAAATGACATGATGGGCATCTTTTTTTCAGTGTTAATAACTTTTGATGCACTGTTCAGATCTGCTTTTGGCTGGATATAAAGTGCGGTTTTGCTGGACAGGTTCCTGAAGTTTATGAAGGCTTCAAAGTTTTGAGTAAAAGAAGGTAAAGATAAAGAATTACGTAATACGTATTTTTGTGGAGGTCACCTATGACTCCTGAATCAGTGCATCTGATGCCTATTATGGAAAAGTAAAAATCTAAAAGCTGAGTAGTTATGTCTTACATTTTGACCTACTGTGCCAATTTAAAAAAGACTACAGATAAAAATATGAGTATGGGAGGCCATTCTTTTGGGATGTGCCTCGTAAAAATAATGTTTACATTGCACCTTTTGAAAAGACATCAGCATCGTTTCAGCAAAAGTAGACAATTTATTCTACAGTATCTAAAATTCTTTGTCACTGTGGAAGAGATCCAAAATTATGCAGGCTAAGCATTGCCTCCTTTTCTAAATTCTCCTACAGTTTGTGTAGTATACAGGCTTCTTGTTCTCAGTCTCTCTTGAGAATCTTCAAAAGGTTTTGAGTCTGCCTCAGAGTATGAAAAATTCCAGCTAAGTTAAAGGTGAAAGTGACTTACAAAAGCAATTGCATTATTTTTAGCAAATAAAATATGTAAGCTTTCATTGTTATGAGAATGTTCCAGACTTACTTGCTGTCAGACTTCATTTAGTTCCAAAGAGGAAGACTCTAGCAACTCTAAGCACTAGTGAAGGCCAAGTGCAAGGTCCTGCACCTGGGTCGGGGTAACCCCCGGTATCAGTACAGGCTGGGGGAAGAAAGGATTGAGAGCAGCCCTGCCGAGAGGGACTTGGGGGTGCTGGTGGATGAAAAGCTGGACATGAGCCAGCAATGTGCGCTGGCGGCCCAGAAGGCCAACCGTACTCTGGGCTGCATCAGGAGGAGCGTGGCCAGCAGGTCGAGGGAGGTGATTTTGCCCCTCTACTCTGCTCTGGTGAGGCCTCACCTGGAGTACTGCGTCCAGCTCTGGAGCCCTCAGCACAAGAAGGACATGGAAGTGTTGGAGCGGGTCCAGAGGAGTGCCACAAAAATGATCCGGGGGCTGGAGCACCTCTCCTATGAGGACAGGCTGAGAGAGTTGGGCTTGTTCAGCCTGGAGAAGAGAAGGCTGCGGGGAGACCTGATTGCGGCCTTTCAGTACCTAAAGGGGGCCTATAGGAAAGATGGGGAAAATCTTTTTAGTAGGGCCAGCAGTGACAAGACAAGGGGTAATGGTTTTAAACTGAAGCAGGGTAGGTTTAGACTGGATCTAAGGAAGAAATTCTTTACAATGAGGGTGGTGAAACACTGGAACAGGTTGCCCAGAGAGGTAGTGGAGGCCCCATCCCTGGAAACATTCAAGGCCGGGTTGGATGGGGCTCTGAGCAGCCTGATCTAGTTAGCGGTGTCCCTGCTCCTGCAAGGGGGTTGGACTAGATGACCTCTAGGGGTCCCTTCCAACCCAAAACATTCTATGATTCTATGATTCTATGATAAAGCCACTGACAAAATCCCACTGATTTCAAAAAGGCCCAGAATGCGTATTTTGCAGAATGCATGTTTTCTTAGTGATTAAAAATATCTAAATATGAGGCTCTTCAATTTTGTATTGTTTATGAAAATACATTTGCAACATATGCTGACAATTCAGTTTAGTAGATTTATTCCCTCTCAAGTGTGAACAATATTTTTAACTCCTTTAAGAAATTCTAATAGTGTTGCTTGGTACATGAAATTGCCTTTTAGAAAACCTTATCCAAAATTCTTAATACCAACTCATGCATGTCTGTGTTTGAGTAGTGGAAAATAAAGCACAAGAGGTAAAAGCCATGCTTTTAGCTTTCTTTTGTTCCTTACAAATAAACTCTGTTTGTGACAGCTGTGCTACTACATAGTTACACGCCAGCTAGGATAAAGAAACTAAAGACTTAAAAATCTTTAAGGATTTTTAAAGACTGCAGAGTTTTAGATCTTAATTTCCTAATTATTTAAGTAACTTCCAGTGGTCATAATACCATGATAACCATGGTAACCATGATAAGACAAACCCCAACAGACTGATTTAATAACAGAATCTTGAAGTGGTGACCTAAAAAAGAAGGTGTTAATGAAATGTAGCATACTAACCAGCAGTAACACTTGCAATCTTTCACAATGTCCAGCAAATGCTTTCATGTTCCTTCACCAGTGAGGAAAAAGATATTTTATTTTTTTTTTAGCAGGATTGGCAAATGGGTCACCAGACTGCACATTGTAGATGCAGATGCAATGTGCAGTCTGGTGGCCAGTTTGCCAGTTGAAAAGTAATGCTCATGAAAAGAAAAAGACAAACAAAAGATTATTACTTGTTGGGCTGCTGCATTTTGCTGGGTGCAGCACAACGTGATGCAAGAATGCAGCCTAGGAGAGGAAGAGGAGAGGGCAGGATTTCCACTTTAGCTTCCCCTTAAGTGAACTAAGCATGATCTGATGCATGCTGAAGCTTGGCTGTAGGCCTGCCCCATTCTGTAGCAAGTTCCTGGCTCCTCCCTGGCATCTCCTGCTGTATGTTTCTGCTGCAGGCTGAGTGCTTGCTGCGTTTGTCCTCCTTCCTGTCCTGTCCTACATGCAGAAGCTCCTCAGAGTAAGCACAGTCCTCTCAAGGAAGGAGTAATCTTCCTTTAGATGATTCTGTCTGAGGTGGACAGAACAGCAGCAGCAGTCAAGACAACAAAACTGGCAGCCTTCCAGTCTCCTGCCAAGTTACTCCTTTCTCCAACTCATCCCCTGACAAAACACATCATACAGTATATGCATAATAAACTGGGAACAAATAAATATGTCTGCAGTCTACCGTACTGCATTTCACAACAGTGCAGCTTTTTATTCTGCATGTTAGCGTACTACCTAAGAGAACAAAGGTCAGGTTATAGTCAAAATAACGTTTAAAAAATAATTATGGTAAACATGAACAGACAAGAAATCGTCTTGTGTATTCATGGATCTGGAATAACAATACATTTTAATCTGATTTGATAAAATAACTTTATTGACTAAGTAGACTTTTTTAGATTTGTGGCAGTGGTGTGAGATACTCAGCAATTATTCGTGTGTGGAAAAGCTTTTTTGTGAGGGTTGGCTTGCTCTTCTTTAAAATAGAATTTTAATTTTATTTTAATAGGAGTAATTGGAGCAGATGTGAAAGGACATAACCTGCCATGTGAGAACCAGCCAATTACATCCCGAGCTGCTATGATCTGTGGAACATCTTCATGCCACATGGGGGTAGGTTGTATGCATAGTCCTAATGTGTACAGGATATACTAACTAATGTTTTTGAAGGGAAAAATGACCTCTGTCTTTCTGACCCTTTTCCTTTTCCTTGATTTTTTTCTGGTAACTCTATCTTTACTTTTGGATATTAATTATATATTACCATGCATTTGCTTTTAAGCAAGAACTTTAATAGTAGTAGAAATCAATACTGAAAAATGACATGGAAAGTAAAAACCATGATGCTAGAGTGGCTTAAAGAGCAGCCTGAAATCTGAGCCAAAGACTCTGAGCTTGAGTTATCCATGACAAGCCTGTCACTAATGTGTTATAGAATAGTGTCTTTGGAGAAGGAGTGCATGTTCAGCCACAGCCCTTCTCCCCTACCTCTTCACTTAATCAATATAAATCCTTCTACCTCTAAAAGTTGCCATGGTGTATAGAATTATGATATGTATCATGACTAAAAAGAAAAACCTCAATAAGCGATTTTCACTTTGCTAATTTTTCTCAGTGAATTAATACAAAAGCTTTTTCTGAGATTGCAATTAAAATTTAGTGTCTGCTTTTGAAATTACACCTTTTTAAAATGTATGAGTCTGAAAGCATTCCATTTAGATAAGTAGCCTTTTCTGCCACATTTTTTATTTAAAACTCATTTCGATCTTAAATTTAGGCTGATTATAACTTGGATTTTTCCAAACCAAGCAAATGGCAATGGGAGAGCTAGAGGTATTCGTGAGGACTAACATGCTTCATGGAGAGAACTCCAGTAGAGAAAAAGAAAGGAAGCTGATAATAAAATGTCAGGCTTAACAGTAAGTTAAGTTGTCTTCATAGTAAAAGCATGAATACATGGTGATCTTGAGCATGAATAAATGGTGATCTTGTCACATGGATTGTAGTTCAGCAAAGCATTTAAGCACATGATTGAATTTAAAGATGTGAATAATCCCAGTACTGTGAAGCAGCACATTTAACAAAAGCTTTAATCTTGTAGACCAGTTGGAATATATTTGGATTCCTTCCTAAACAAGAGTTTCAAACCTCAAACTCCACCACTCTTAGCTTACTCTGTCTCTGAAAAATTACATTGATATCTCTTTGTCTGTCACAGGGCATGTAGGGCACCCTGCAAATACTAGCTCTGGGGGAAGAAGTCACTCTTTGAGCCTGCCACTACTTCTATTATTTCCATTTTTTTTTTGATAGAGGTTTCTGCCCTTTCAGAAGAAACTGTGTGTGAACTCTTCCTAACCTGTTTCATTTAGTTGAGTTATTTTAAGTCGTTAAAATGAGTTGGGTTAATAGAGACATGGACTGAAATGAGCTGAGGAGCTTGCAGACAGTTTCCCCAAAAGGTCTAAGGGCAATGTGGAGCAGCTGGAAATGGGTCAGCTGGCTCTGACTTATTCCTTTAGTATAACTAACCCCGTAGGAGGACATGCATGTGCTTATTTATTAATTTTTAATATATGTATTTTGGTGAGTTCTAATGTAGACCCAGTTCACAACCATAGTTTGGTTTGCATCCAAACCAGAGCAGGACTTATCAGTATAAACACTTTCATGGCACTTTTTGTGTGCATACTCCATGACTGTAAGAGGTGTGGCTCCATTAAATACGCTAATTTAACAAAAGTGACATGATAAAGTCCATGTTGATGTTAATCAATGTTCTGTTCTGTCATTAAAGCAACCCCAAAGTCGCACACAGACTGCACAGCATAGGCAAAGTAGACCCTTTTAAGGTTCTTAATCACTTGAATGCAAACACAGGTATAGATGCTTATGCAGTTTTTGGCTAGATTTAAGTATTTTTTTATTTAAATGTAACTACTCAGCATTTTATAATCATTTCCTTAACTGCCTTCCTTCAGTCATCTGCTCAGAGGTATAACAATCTCTAGCCAGCAGACAATAAGCAAATTCTAAACTTCTCTGGATTTAATCTGTGAAAGGACTTTGTTTTACTGTTCTTTTATCTATTACCTGCGTAGTCTGCATGAAATGAATGTAGAGCACACAGAGCAGTTGTATTTGTGTTTTAATGAGACCTGTATGCAGCTGCATTTGGCTGAAATTAGCTGTTCCTTTTTTTAATTAGGGCTATAAAATGAAAGTATATTATACTTGTGTTTTGATAGAAATATATATTTTCTCTCTCTGTGTGCACCAAGGGACCCTCAGGGCTACAAAGATTAATCATCGAGTTTAATTTAATGCAGTGGGAGAGAGACCTGTGTGGTCAGGCGGGCATTAAAAAGTGCCTTTGATCTGCCTCAGGTGCACTGAGCCCCAGTGAGCCAGCAACAATAATACCTTTGTGAGATGATCAGAGACGAGAGAGGGAGAAAATGGCCTGTGTGGAAACTCAAGGCTGTCCTTTGTTGTGGTTCTGGCAAATGAAAGAGCCAACTGTCAGGAGAAATTCAGAAAACAGAAAGCAGGGTGAAAGTACAGTTGGATTTCTTTCAAGGGATCGTAACAGGAAACTGCTCAAAGTCATCTGCTATGCCTTATCCCCCCCCCCCCCCCCCCTTTGGGAAGGGCAGGGCTACTACTGTTGGTGTACATGTGTTGGTACAGTTATTTCCATTCTCTAGACCCAATACTCCAGGAGTCACCGAAGCAGGTATTACTTGAACACAGCATTTACTTTCAGAGAAACTACCCCATGACCCAGTTTTCATTACCTCAAGGACTCTACAGATCTTGAACAAAAGACTTTGCTAATCACGCCTTTGATATTTTAGAAAGTACAAATGTGGAACCTAATTTTACTCATGGCTATAATAGTTTAATTTGTGGTAGAACTACCATTTTTAAGTGAGGATATGCTTTTGGAATTAACCACTGACAGTTTGGGGTAATCAGGCACCCACAAAGCATTTTGTGTTTCTGTTGAGATACTTGAATAGCTCATGAAAGAAGCAAAAAGCACGTTGTAATTAGGTTACTGATCCACGTCCAGGTCTGAGTTGGTAGTTGCTGAAAGTCGCTGTCACCTCAGGGCTCATCCATTATCCATGAGGAAAAAGAAAAGAGAAGATGGTTTTCTGAATATTTTTGGACAGTTACTCATTTTACATAATTCTCTGCTGCCTCCTTTGACCTAGCAAAAGTCATTGGCAGAATTTGCATTTGGAATGGCAAATAAGCTGTGCTTTTACTTGGGAAGGATGGTGCCTTAGTGTAAGGCTGAAATTCATTTGCTGCAGCTTTGATCTGTCTGTGCAGCGTAGGTATTTCTTTCAAGTGACGGATACTCAGTGACTGATTTATCTGAGTGGGCTGCTGCACGTCATTGTGCTTTGTAGACAGGGTCTGTAAGCTCCAGCACCCACTTTTAGTTTTGTAACTTTTAGGTGACTTTCCTTGTGTCGCCATGGTGACTACACAAAATGTGTGAGTAGTTTTTTCACAGTAAAATAGCAGCAGGTTTGAGGCCTTGAAACAGGAGCTTGCATGTTATTCCTAAGCAGTAGTTTGCATGGGTCTGACAGACATGCCCTAACTTCTGGGAATAGGGTAATTGGTTTCCCTAAAAGCCTGTCTTTGTGCCAGTGTCTTACGGCTTTTATGGGATATTTTAAAGGTTTCAAAAATCCTTTGTTTTCTTCTGAAACCTTTATGTGATTGAGGGGATTTCAACTACAGATATCTGTATTATCTTGTCCCAGTCCTGAACACAAGTATGCTTGCCCTTTTGCAGATGTGTAAAAACAGCAGCAAAACAGTAATATGAACAAGCAGTGTGACAGGGTACTTGTGCACAGAAATTTCCTAGTGTTCCTTGGAGCAAGTGATCTAGCAGTACTGCTGCTTCTTTCTGGTAGATAAATCTTGCAGTTTCTCGTATGTGATATCAGCATAGCACTCTTCTTGTGGGCACTAAATGCACATAATAGCCTGGAGAAGAGGAGGCTGAGGGGAGACCTTATCACCCTCTACAACTACCTGAAAGGAGGCTGTAGTGAGGTGGGGGTCGGCCTCTTCTCCCTGGTAACGGACGATAGGACAAGGGAAATGGTCTGAAGTTGTGCCAGGGCAGGTTTAGGTTAGACATGTGGAAAAAGTTCTTCACAGAAAGGGTTGTCAGGCTCTGGAATGGGCTGCCCAGGGAGGTGGTCGAGTCCCCATCCATGGAGGTATTTAAAAGAAGGGTAGATGAGGTGCTTAGGGATATGGTTTAGTGGTGGGATGGCAGTGCTAGGTTAACGGTTGGACTTGGTGATCTTAAAGGTCTTTTCCAACCTAGACGATTCTATGATAATAAATTTTTTTTTTCCTCAAAGTAAAATGTTTCTTTAGACTGTAAGGTTTTTGTCAAAGAGAGTACAGGTTTGAGAAAATTTATGTGATACCTAACAGACTGGGACCAGTTTTTGGTAGCCAGAGGTTGTAAAAGGAATTGGCAGTCATTTCAAATGGTAAGCAGAAATAAATGATAGTTCCGGAGTGGGAATATTGAGAGTGCTGAGAGTTTTGAGGTCACTAGGGCATAGTGCCTCTTCCCCCAGACCAGGATTTTTCTGGAGGACAAGGAGGACATGCATGCAGAGCTGAAAGATCCAGAAATATTGAAGCCCATTCTGAGAGAGAACAGGGATCATCTTTTGAACACCCCATCTTCTCTTTTGTTGTCTGCAGTTTGGGGTCCTTGCTAATCTTGTATGTGTACGGGATATGTGCTATTTCTGCATATTGAATAAAGTAGGAGAGATCCACATAAAATAGCCCTGTTCATAAAATGTGTATAAACTCTCATTTCTGCCTATTTTGTAGCGAATTAGGCTCACTTAGAGATCAGTGTTCTGCTTTGCACTTGTCTGAGAACAGTTTTTCCATTATGAAAATATTTGTCATTCTTGCTCTAACACCTTTTTGAATTCACAGCTGAAGGAAGCAGCTAGGGCAGCTTCTAATGGGATTTCAGTTTACTGAGGTGGGGGGGTCTGAATTTGCTGGCATTTTGAGTCCCAAATATACAAGGTTTGTGTTCCTTCCTATCCAGAGTCTCTGATACTTTTTTTTCTGTCTTTGTTTGGTGATGTGGTCTGTGTGCTTCTTTGGTCATTACTTCTTCTTTATCAGCTCTCTGTACTCAAAACTTCTTTTTGGGGATTGTCAGGGAATCTTTCCAAGTTTAGATGGAGTCCCTTCCTTTGCATCTGTTTTTGTTACTACTCTGACTCTTGTCATTGGGAACTGACTCACCTGGCTTGGTGCGCAATTCTTTTTTTCCCTGGCTGATAATGTGTATGTGGTTTGAAGCTTATAATTTAGTAATTTTTTTAATTGGAGAGGCACAAGTAATTTATCCTCTGTCTTTTCAGATTTACTACGTGATCTAAAAGACAGAGCTTGAGCAACTATGCAAACAGCAAAATGGGCAGATCATTTTGCTGTCCCAGTGTTTACTATGGATTATTTCAGGAAGAATATCCCATACTCTCTTTTACCAAGCCTGACTAGTCTTTGCCTGTTTTCTGCTAAAGGAACTTCAGCCCAATTTGCTTATTCTAAATTTGTTCATTTGATTCTCGTGATGACTGGCAAACACAATAGAGCTTCTTTGCTCCACAATATCCGGCCAAGCTGCCAGCTTTGTTCACACAAATAGAGTGTAAAGCACGTTTCCACCCCCAAAGCATGCACAGTACGTGTCCTTTGCAGTACATCCTGGAGTGGAGACTGCAGAGACATGCTGGCTCAAAGTGTTCTTATAGCCTGATCTCTGTAATCTCGGTGGGAGCCAGACCAGCAAGTGGATTCAGTATATTTTGGCTCCGGTGCGAGAGTCTCCTCTTCAGAACATGCCACGTTGTTAAAGCAGCAGACTTTTGAGTAGTTACTACACAGGGACTCCTCAGCTGCTTAAAATCCTCTGTGATGAGGGGAACTAAATAGGGACTAAATAGGCTGGTACTTGCTTTGCCAGCTATATTTAATCTAGTGGGATGGCAGTAAGCAGTGTGTTTCTGGAGAGTGAGTCGGAGGACTGCGTGCAGCACTTCAGCCTTGCACTCTTCAGTCACTGCTGCACATGCATCCCTGACGTGAAACGTGCAGTCTCTGAGGGGACAGGGCCAGAAGCCCAGGGCAACGTATCTGAGTGCCAACTGGCCGTGACCCAGAGTTTAGCAAAGGCAGCAATTTGTCCTTCTCCTGACCAAGGGAAAGGGGCTGGGTTTGGGAGGGTCAGGCAAGCGGAGAGAAAGGGGAGGAATGCAGTAGGAAAAAAAAATAAAAACAAAAGCAAACCTACTGAAGCTAGGGCAGCCTAGACAAGTTTTCTAAATCGTCTGTGCTAGTTTTATGAAATTGATAAGTGCCTGCCCTCTTGTTTTTTTAATATTCTTCTCTTCTGTAAGGCCTGTTCTGCACATGAGTCACACAGTTAGTGTCTTTCAAATAGGAGGAATAAATTAGCATCGCAGGAACCTCTCCCTTGCTCTGTCCGCATTCAGTTCAGTTCTGCTGGCTTATATATTGCATTTGGCAGCAGTCACAGTGCTGACTTCCCAGCTAATGAAGACGTTTTACATTCAGGGAGGGCTGCATGAAATGAAAACCACATTTATTTCACGGCTGTTGTTACAGGTTGCCCATCCTTAGTGTACACAGATTTAGCCTTCTGAGGAAAAGGTCAGGGAGTCTATTTAGGTGCCTTTTCAGCCTATGGCCTTAGAAGGTTTATATAGCCATAAAATTGCTGCTGCCTTCTACTTGTCCCTCAAAGAAGTCCTCCACACCCTTTTTTAATGAGACTGTCTTATTCTATGTTCTAGCATCCTTAGTTTGAAAAAGAAACAAACGAAACTGTAATATCCCCTTTGCTGGCATTAATTTGACATTGTGTGCTTTGTTTGCTTTGTTTTGTTTTTAAAAGGCAAAAAGTAAAATATTTCTGCTAGCAGGGTATATAAAAGATTTTGCTTTTCTGACCTCCTTATTATATTAATAAAAGCTAGGAAGACTTCAGTAGTGGTGGAAGATCATGCGCAGGCAACCTCCAAAACCCAAAGCACTTACTTGCAGAACTAGTAAACCACAAAGCTTAAGATCTTGAAATGTAAATAGGAAGTTGGAGAGTTTACTTTAGAGCCAGCAGTGGTGAGTCTGTATAATGTTTATTTCTGCTTGCCTCCCAGCCTTTCCTAAGGCTTGGCAGAGATGAAAGGGAGGCTTTCTCAGTAAATGAGTTATTAAAGGTTTTTCTTATGAGCAAGATTCCTTTGTTCCCGGCTTGGCATAATTCAAAACTCAGGTATGCCTTGGTGACTGGGAGAATGGGACGTTCCTATTTAGTGTATGCCTGTCAGAGACACCCAAGTTTTGCACCTCATTGCTTTGCTGGTAATCAGCCTGTTCAGGGGAAGGTAACTGAAGGCAATACAATCTCTGTTGTACATAAACTAGATAATGCTTGGCAGCATGTCCAGAAAACTGTGCAGTCAGCTCTCCTTTCCTTTTGTGAACAGATCATTTGAGTTCAAAGACTCGAAGAATAGATGTAGACAGAGTGAATGCTTTGAAAAATATTCTGCTTGGAGACTATATGAAGGCTGATATTCTAGAGACGTCTCACTGACCATCAGTGAAAACACTTGCTTTGAAAATTCCGGCAGATGTGGTGGTTTCCATACTGCGGTTAACTGCAAACTACCCTGTGTGACACAGAGTCATCTATTAGGGTGCTGGATTTATAATACCAAGCCTTTCTGCAGAGGTGGTCTTGGGGTTCTTTGCAACAGTGAATGAATAGGGTAAGGGAGTAGGAACTGTTATTCCAGTTTATTAGGTGGGAGACTGAGGCACTTCATAGTTTAGTAGGTATTTAATTGTTATGTCCTTACTTTTACAAACTGCACTTCTGCAGTGCTTTGGGAGTGTATGACATCTGAGTTGGAAATTTTGCCTTGTATGTAACAAGGTTCTTCTGCGTTCTAAAATGACAGCATTTACACACTACAAACAGTAGTCTGTATGATATACAGTGTGTGAACCAAAGATCTGTTTTCTTCCTTCCGTGGATTTTCCATTCTTTCTGATGTGAGCACAATGGATGTAAAGGCTTATGTTGGCCTTCCTCCGGGTCTGACTGCTAACAGGGCTCCTCTCGTGTCCTCACTCCTTTTCCCACAATTTGCCTTAGAAAGAATGACCAAGAGAGATGGAGCTTCTTACGTACTTATGTTGACACTAGTAAGATTTATCTGGTCTGGCTGCCGTAAATATTGGGCTGCCTAATTTGGGCCACTCTACTTAAAGCAGTGTGGGATTGAAGGTTACCTGTCAGTAGATCTAGCTCTAGAAGCTAGCACCTTTCACCTTTATTTCCTTACTATAACAGTTGTATATTTTAATAAGGTTTGGGGGTTTTGTTTATTGTGTTGTAGAAAGGAGATTGTATTCTGGATTCTGTAGCTAGGAAAGTTATAAAATTGTCTTCCTTCATTGATGTTCAGATAGCATAGCATCAGTCCATGGTAGGGGACAGCATAAAGCAACTTAATTTTGATTTGTTCTTTATGTGTCATTATTCTTGTTTTTGTTCTTGGAAGTCCATCAGCCACAGCAGCCCTTCCTTGTAACACAAGATTTTTATCTTTCCTTTTTTATATTCTTCAAAGTCATGATATCAGATTTGACAAGTACAACACTCTCATCAATGTTGCAAACCAACCAATTCTGATTGCTCCTCTCTAGACCCAGAAGAATGTATTTGCCTGAAGCCCACAGTCTAGAGCAAACCTGAGTGTCTTCCTGGAGTGTTCTGTTCTGAGGAGAGTTGGATAGGGGATTTCTCTCAAATCACAAGCATACTTATGTATAATGAATAACCTTTCCAGATCCCTTGTTTATCTTGGTTTTGTGAGTAGGCATGAATTTATTGAACAGCCTGCTTATTTCATATGTCTAGATCTCCTGGTGAACAAGAAGGACTCCTTTTTGTGCTCCTTTTCTTGCAAGCACTTAACTGAGCTGTAAAAGAATAACTAAAATACAAATGAAATGAGATATGATAAGCAATGTCCTTGGTCATCAGTTAAGTTGTCTCTGGGCCCTGAAACAATTAAATAGAATTTTCAAGGGAATACAATAATTGTATGTAAAACAACTTAATAGTTTTCTGTTAGTTTTAAAATTTTGGAATTAGTCATATTTGCAATGAGTAGTGTGGAATTTGGGGTCAAAATCCCAGATTTTGTTTAGTGTTGCTGGTTTGCTGTATGATTCTGTCAGATTGTTGCCTTTCCTTAGTTTACCCACTTGCAATATGGCATGAAACTGAAGCTGTGCTGACAGAGATCTGTCTAATGAAAGGTGTGACATGTGATGGGTATTAAGGACTCTATGGTCCAAGGTGATATAGATGCAATGGTATTTCTAAGTATCTTTTTACTTTTCTTAACATCAACAAATCCCCCAGTCAAACTTTACCAGTATTTGGGCAGAAGGCCTCTTATTAAGGCTTTTTTTTTTTCTTTTTTTTTCTCTATTTCCAATTTTATTCAGCTTCTCATGAATTGGTAGTTTTTCATCTAAGTCTTCTGTTGCTGCTCCGGCTGTAGGTGGGGGAAGATCTTAGATGGGGTAAGTTTTATTAGGGAGAAAGAAAATCTCTTCTCATATAATCATTCTGGAAGCAAAATGAGGAAAACCTCATGAGGAGAAGCAGCAGGAGCTGCTGCTTTTCTCCCAGTGTCAGTTGGGAATCACAGTTTATGCTGAGTTCATTGTTTATAACTGGGTGAAGGTCTGAGGTCTGCTTTCAGTGTTTACTCTGTCCTTGGGAGTTTGTCTCAGTAAGTAAGGGCTGAATAAACACCAAATAAAGTTCTCAGGATTTACCCATTTAGTTATTCAAATGTTTAAAAATATGATTAAAATGGTGTGTGATAGCATATCCCATACAATGTAAACCTGCTTCCAGTAACTCAGGGGTATTGAAGTAGAAGATTTATTTTACCTGTAATTATTATACTATTGTTGGTCGTGGCCTCCACTAATATAGAGGGAATACTTACCTAATGGTGAAAAAGGAAAATAAATAAAAATAAAAATGAACTCTATTATGCAATAAATAAATAGGAAAGGCCTTAAGGTACGTGGGAAGGGCATCCAGAGTACATAAATACACCAGTAGAAAATAACTCATTTGAAAAGATTTTGGTTTCCCTTAATATTTCCCATTGATTGCAGTAAGAACTGCAGGCTTTGCAGAATAATTTTCCCCCATAAATAATAAGGTTAGGAATAATACCTACATGCAACGAACCCTTGAGTTTCCTGTTTAAATGCCACATCTGAGATTTCTTTCCCAACCTTGCCTTGAATTTCTGTCATATCAACTACTAAGCTCCAAGTTCTTCAGGATTGTCAACATCTGATACAGTGAGTTGACTGGATTGGGGTTATCAAGACTTGGTCTACTTAGAGATAGTGATGAAAATATTTTTCAAGAGAAGACAAGGATTTTACTATAGAATCTCCAGGAAAGGGTATGAGACAGGATAGCTCATGTCATGTCATATATTCCTACAATTCACAATTCTGCCATCAGGTCCTTGGGAAAAGTCAGTGCTAGAAACCTCTTCTGGGGACCCGCTGTTCCTGTGCTGGCCCAGCATGTGACACTGCTGTCTTCTAGCCACAGTGACAAGGACTGGTCTTGCCTTGGACTACACAGAGTTTGGCCAGGAGGCTTGGTGGGGCTTTTGTAAGTAGCATTTGTAGATGGAGTTGGTTTTGTATCTGGTGAGTGAGGAGCAGCATCCACCAGTATTCATGACACTGTTAACAACAGGTTAGCAGGCTATACAGATCTTTAGTTTGACTTTTTGTTTATTTTTTTTTTTAACATTGAGAAGAGTGAGTTCATATTGTGATAGGCTTTCGGGAATTTAGTTTACCATAGCAGCAAATTTTAGTGTTATAAAGCGCATATTTAAAATGGCCTGCAGTTAGTTGTCTGTGCTGGAAGATTTATGATCTTCACATAAACTGGCATTTTGTGACAGTGAGTATCTATCATTGGAAGAGAAGTAAAAATAAATGGGTGGTATAAATTGTTCTAGCTCATTTGAGGCCCTGTATCCCCAGTGAGCTATTGTTATGAGATGCACAGAAGTAACTGCTGTGAGTCATGGAGCAGCATTGCTTTAGAAGGGTACATAATAACATTTCAGCAGAGGACACAAGTAGAAGCTATGGTGTAACCAGACAACCTTTCAGTCCATTTATCAAAACACTTGTAGTTTTCATTTCAAGGAAGGCGACACAGTAAATATGAGCAAAGAAAAAAGGTTAATCTCTATATCTGTATCCAGACATTTCACTAAATAATAAAATAAATCAGTGCAGAATTGCTAGTGCTTAAGTGCTTAGCAAAAAGCTTCTGAATCCATCACAAACATGGGCGATTTTTTTCTGTTTTGAATCTTGAAAACAATTTAGCAGATTAAAGGTCTTTTTTTTGCCAATTTGTGTAAGAAACTTTGACTTTGGAGAATACAAAGAAAAGGATGATATGCTACTGTGTGCCTGTTGTATACTTTCCCAAGCTGAAACATAAAATATGCTTAGTGTTAATGGACAGTGATAAAAGGCAGAAGTAAATGTATGTGAACCTTCAAGCCTAGAACAGTCAAAATTAATCTAGTTTAAAGGTTTTGTTTCAAAGCTGAGCATTTGGTCAGGGTCCCCGATAAGACATAAGTTCTTGCATCTCTGATTTATGCAGATGGAAATGGTGAACACTGAATGAGTCTGGAATGATTACCCTGAATTCATTTTTCCAGAGCTGAAACTCTCAAGTTGTCCCAGGCTTAATTCCAAGTTTACTTCCTGAAATAAACACAGGAGGTTAACCTCACACCCAAGGAATAAAAACTTGCAGGGGTGCAGATTTTCTGTTGAGGATACCAGTATTGTTTCTCTGTGTCTGGGGAGAGCAAAGCCAGGGACAGTTCTAGAGGTGGATGCTGTGCTTAGACTTTTCTCTGCTCCCATTGTGATCTGGAGACCTATTTCGTATATGACTCTGAACAACCTAACTTAATCTGAAACTACTTTCTAGACCCTCCTGGCCTCTGCTTGTACTGATATAGAAACTGTTTGATGCACTTGCTCCAGTCCCAATCTGGGGATGGTTCTTGGTTCTTTGGTCCAGTGTCTCAACCATTTGACAGTTCCTCATAAAACTCTCCTTCCTATAAAAAACCCCGCATCATTCTTCTTTGAAGAAACCAAGTACATCTACCCCTCTCACACCTTTTAGTTTATGATATCTTTTTAGAAGATCATCTGTTGGATCACAAGCAGCCTCCCCAGCCCATTGGTCTGAGGAGTACTTTTCTACCATCTTGGTCTTTTGCCTGTTGCTCATTTTGAAGGATAGATTTTGTTACTCAGATTTTCTGCTAATTGGTTTCAGTTTTACCCGAACAGTGTTCAGGACTTGCCTCCTTATAACAGGAGTCTCAGGATCCAACTTCCAAGATGGTAGTGCTACCTAATCCTAAGCTGACATTCTTTTCCATCACATGTGAGGTTAGTGACCTTGATTCATATATATGACTCAGAGTTTTTTAGTGCTTCATGGGTTGATTACCTACATGAATACAAATATGAGAGTCTGCTGCTCACAGTGGGTCAGTAAAGTCATCACTCAACTGTCAGGAGGTGTCTGGCAAAAATCTGCCAGCTCTCTGTGGATGAGAAGTTTGTGTCTGTTCCAGAACATTGATTTTATTTTTCTCCTCACTGATTGCTTGTCTCACAAAGTGGCTACAGGTAACAAGGTAGTATGATTACTTAACGTTCCTGATACAAACACCATTAAGCTCCTCTTCTAGCTTATGCTGTTAAGTGGCCAACTTCCAAACACTCATGTCCTACTACAGCTCCCATCCTTTGCAAACAGCAGGCAAACTTCAGGGAACAATTGAAACGGGACTTGAAGAATACATTCAGATGTGGCCCTCTCAGCTTCTGTGGCACTCCTGGGTAAAGATAAAATGAGGTGGCTGAGAGATGTACCGCCTCACCTAACACTTCCTTGCACTTTTCTTCTGTGGTGCATCATCTGCTTTTAAAGAGTGTGTCATAGATCATGGTATCTCTAATTCTTCTCACAACTTTATTATGGTTTAGAGAGAGAGAATGAGAATATAGGTTATAGGCTGTCTCTTATGCTTTTATCAAAAAGTACATGGAGGGACAGGCTCCATATGTACAGCTAGGAGAAGATTTGTTTGAATGGGAAGGAGCTACAAGGACATTGCTGGTAGCCTTGTGAGGGTTCGGTGGCTACGTATCGTACATTGTTTAGATTTCAGTATAATTTCTGAACAGGAGTACCCACTCTAGCTTTGTTCTTTCATGAGGAGAAGATTAATTGGGAAGGTTTAATGCAGCAGTAAATCTAGTGAGCCAAACTGGACTTTCTTACAATTGAGTTTCCTTGCTCTGATGAGGTAGGCAATATATAGTGAAAATAAACTATATACTCACCCTATTTGATTTAATCGTGCTTGAAATTTTCTTCTCTATCTCTGTCTCTCATTTTACTAACATATTTAGTTAACATTTTATTAACATATTTAGCTGAAAAGGAGATTTATAAAAATACATTATTTTTTTGGCAGAAAAGTGATATTTTATTACCATTTTATGATTTTTTAAAAGATAAGAGTAAGGCAAAGAAAATTAAGAGCATTTTGCTTCCAATATAATTTTCGTTTTTTTCTGGTTTTATATTCTTCTTTTGAATTTTTGAGTGCAAAGAGAGGAAGACAAAAGTTTATAGTAGGAGAGGTAGGTACTGTATTTTCCCCTCAGGAAAATGGCAGAATTTCATAATGTGAAATTATTATTCTTTTTAAAACAATTCTCCGTTGTCTGGCTTTCCTGGTTAATATTTGGAGGCTGATATTGCAAGCTTCTTTCATAAAATTAGTATTAAAATAAAAATAATTTTAAAATCCTGTTATATGATCGAGTAATAAGAATACAGGCAGATGAAGAAATTAACTGAGTAATCTATAGTGTGTATTTGCACAATGTCAGCAACTCTGCAGTAGCATTCCTGGCCCTGCTTTCCTGTGGAATGTGCAAGGTCTCTGGGATCTGTCACACGATACACCACAGAAAGATGATGAGTAGAGGTGGTTTTGCTGGGCAACTGACCTCTTAGCTTTGCCCATAATAATTTATTCATGCGGCTGTACCCTAAGACATACTAATACCATACATACCATTGGCTGAAAACCGTTGCAGTGTACTGAAAAATAAAGGATGAAATACCCATAGCCAGCTCAGATGAAGAGGCTGGACCTGGCTGCTGTCTACAAAAGGGCCGCTGTGTAGAGGGGTCTGCTGCTCTGTTAAGGAGTACAGTGAGTTAGCTAAGCCCCACAGCGTCCGTCGTCATGAGGTTTTCTCAGAAATGCAACTTCAAACTGGCTTCTGGTGTCAGACCTCCACTGCTTATACAAGTGAAAGCTGCTTATACAAGTGCAGCCTGTGACCTCTTGCATTCCCTGCTCCTGGCAAGGGTCTGATCTATTGCATTTTAAAAAGTAATATAAAATCCAGCTGAGTAAAACTGGTTTTTTGCTAAATTTGATTTTTTTGTTGTTGTCAGTTTCAAGCAACATTTTAATTGATGTGTTTTAACTGTTTTAAGAACCAGGATCCTCTGGGTGAAGGGCAAAACTCCCAAACACTGCCTTATAGTTTCTGCTGGTGGATTACTTTTAAAGCAGCAAATGTTTGAGTATGTGGTCATCGCCTTCAGTGAGGAGCATGCCTAGTAAAGTCATGCCCAGTTCTCAGTTTTTGAAGTGTGACTAAGAAGCTAGCATGATGTTCTTGGAGACAAAGTGCTGACTGCAGGAGCTGTCTTCAAGAACCCTCTTGTTCCCTACTTTTAGGAAACGAAGAACACAGTCACGCAGACACAAGCAGATTTCCTTCTTCTTCTGTATCTAAGTATCTACTGTCCCTCGTTTGAAGAGGTGTCTCTCACCTGTATGGGTATTTGCATTCTTAATTATAGACACTAAAAGACTAGGGCCAACAGACATCCTAAGGGTAGGTGCCTAAGTCCACGTTTTGATACCTCAACAGCTAGCTTCATGTTCTAAGTTCCTGAGCCAGAAATCAGTTAGAAATGGGGGTCTTTGGCTTTTTTGAAAATCAGAGTACTTATTTAAGTGTTGAAATACAAGTGTTAGCCCAGATCTTCAGAAGTATAAATCAACATATATCCATGGAAGTTGATGGTTAATATGCTGGTTTGTACAAGTTGAGGCTTTGGCTCCCAAGGGTGGAAGCACTAGTCCAGATGAATTTATCTTTATACCCTTAAACATCAATTAAGTACAAGTTGAATAACTAAAATTGTTGTGATTCATTATATTCTTTCATTAAAAATCGTAAGATTTAAAAAAATTTCAAATACCTTTCCTTTTTTAGCCTTGAATAAAAAAATCTCACAGTGGAAATGTTTAATAATCTCAGTCCAGTTTTCCTCTAATTAATTCTTGTTAGATATAAAGCCAGGTTGTGCAGTATATAGTCCCACTGCATAACTCACCTGAAATATTTTCAGAGATGAGGCCATCAAGTTTGCCCTGGGAGTGTGGTTTCTTTACTGGGCATTAATCACATACCTTGTTTGGTCTGTAGTTTGTAGACCAGTTAATGTTTTATGGAAAATTTAGAAAATTAGAAATAGTTCTCCATGCGTGTCATTCACATTTTGCTGCCCTTCTCATAAGGGTTACCATTTGAAATAATAGCTAACAGTAGTCCCTAAGAATTCATCTGTGTCTCCTACTTTTAGGTTGTACTGAAAGTTTTGTCTGGAAAATAACTAAAGCAGGGATTGAACTGGAATACTAGCTCCCAATCATCATCAGAAATTTCAGATCCCAGTCTGCATTTTGAGGCATACTCTCTATATGTTTCTAATTCTGGTAATTTTTACTTAAGGGTATTGCTGTGGTTGTGATTGGTTTGATTTTTGTCGTACAAATTTGTGATATTACCAAGTGCAGAATAAGCAGCAAAATCAAAAAGGTGGTTGTTTTAGTATTGTCATACATGCCTTTTGTGGGTCTACTGCACTTGGAACCTTGCTGAGCTGCTAGGCTGAAATGTGCTGGACGTGCGTTCTTAATGTTATCATTGTGTGTAAATAAGCAATATCATTGTCTTCTTCCTCAGCCTCTCAATTACATTTTCTGGGCACAAACTCTCCTCTGAGACCCCTCAGGCCAATCGCCTCAGGCCTTACGAGCTAAATAGGCACATACACCTCTGCCAGAGCTCCAGTCCTGCGGACAGTCGCCCTTTACGCTTGCCTCGCATGGTACTAAAGGCAGTGAGAGGACCCATGTGACAGAAAAACATGTCTACTACAGCTAACACAAAAGAAACCAACTTGAGCAAAGAATAATACTGAATACATGTTTCTGTTTCAACTTCCCCACTACTGGATGCTCTTTGGCCATAAGTTTATGCTCTGGGCAGTACCCAGAACCCTTTGATTCTCTTGCATGATTTTTTCAGATTTAGATGTTACCTGCCTTTCTGCCTATCTCTTTCAACCTTGCCTGGCTCCACAGAAATCTTATCTTGCAGTATTTTATACTGCAAAAATATTGCCTGATGTCTTTGAATATTTTTTTTTTCTTTTATTGCACAACCTGGACAGACATGGTTGGACAATTTTGTTTTGCTTTGATTCATTCTCTTGCCATTCTCATAACTAAATGGGAGTCTCTGAGGTTGAGTAACTTTCCAGGTCTCTGGGTTTGGTAAACCTGTGACATAGCCCTGGCAACAAATGACGGAACATATGTTCAGCAAGGCATTTATGAAAGTAATTTCATCACGTAAGCCAGAATTCTTCAACTGCAAGTAAACAGATTACCAAAATCATCCAAGGATGGATATGTTCAGGCAGAATCCCAAAGTCTACATTCTGTATCTGTGTTGTTGTTGCTCAAGTAACTTCCATGCTTCCAGTGGGATAAAGTTAGCTCTGTGCAAAAATTTTTGCAGCCTACTCTTAATATCATTGCAGAGCAACCCCGTCACTGTGGATGGCCCACGGGATGCCAGCCTGTCACATGGAAGGAGAGCTATGTGACTTGCCACCACAAGCTATGCAGCTACATAGCAAACCGCTGATGGCCAGAGGACAGAAGCTTAAAATATAATCAAATAAATTACTGGTGGTATATGACCTATAGGAATTGGAATATTAATAAATTCTAATTTCCTTTGTGCTCTGAAGTAGATTTCTGGTGTCCCAAGACCATATTTTCTTAAATATATTTTACATCAGGTTAAAGCTTAAATGCTCTTACATGTTTAATAGGTAATATAGGTAATTACTGCTAATAATAAATATATTTTAACAAGTTGACTGTACTCACCATAGTCTTAACCTAGAGAATTGCCTCTAGAGTTAGGGGAAGCTTAGTTTTAAACCCATTCTGTGCTTGAGAAGTAATGCCAGGATGGCAATTTTAGTGTAGGCATCAGTTAACTGAAAATACAATGGCATGCTTCAGCTCCACCCAGTTAATATATATGCCACCAGAAAGTGCTGTTATTAAATCATACATTCAGTAGCTATTACTGTGACCTAAGTTTGAACCAGAAACCTAGAAATGAAACATTCTTGGGTTTCCCTTTGAATTCTCTCCTTTTTTTATGAATCTCTTTCACTCTTTGTCAGAGAGTTGTGGTTGAATAGCTATATAAGACCCATCTGTCAGCAGAAGTAAAATTATACAGTTTTCTTAATACAGGATTTTATGCATCAGTGTAAAACCCCTGAATTGAATGAATGTCAGTATTCTCAATGCACAGTCAGTCAGAAAGTTTGAAAGTTAAAAGTCAGTATAGAAGTTAATGAAAGTATTTGACTTGTCAATGATCAAAGTCCAGAACTGTAAAGAGTTTTTTTTCTTAGATCTTTTTTCATACCTGCCTTAAGCCTAACAAAAGCATATGTTATTCTGAATTTCTAGCTATAGAATCTGATAAGTGAAGTGAGTTTGAAACAAATTTTATGTCCTAGCTTCTCATTAGCAAATGGTTACTCTAAAAAAGTGTGACAGTAGAATGAAGGCTTAATTTGGCTTTCATGTAAGTGATGGTAAGTCAAGAATAGTTCTGTTAAAATTTTATTTTCTCTCTCTATTGCATACTGCAAGTAAATAGAGAATCTGATAGTGATACTAGAATGCTGCCAGATATCAGAGGCCCAATATTAGGAACCAGAAATAAAAACGGAAGAAGATGGATATATAGCAGTATACCCTGTTAATATAAAGATTTACTTTTCAGGTAATAGCCAAATTCTCCAGTAGTGTTATTGTAAGGAATTTGTGTAAGCCTCCACCAGTAACAGATGGTGTCAACTGAGGAAGAAAATTCCACTGAAACTCATGCTTCCATAAAACTGCTCTCACCAGTGTGGCCCGTTTTATTTTATCTTGTCTCTGATTACCGTAACATTTACATAAAACTGAGGAGGAAACACAAGCATGTGCCTGATCATTATGGCTAGTCTAGCAAAACAAAGCTAAGTAAAATAAATCTCACATTATGACTTGCTCATTTTATGGGATGGCTGTATGCCTAGGTGATTCTTGTCTGTGAAGGTCTGTGTTCTGTTCTGTCTTTGTACTAAATGACAGTCCTGAGAGCTGAACTTAGTTTGGATTAAAGGCACTGACTCCTTTGATTCACTTACATAAGCTGTAAGTTAGCCTATAAGTGGTAAGTAGTGCTTTTTTGCATGCAGACTTCTACAATAGAGGTGGATTTTTTTTTTTTTTTGCCTGTTTTTGTTTTAGAGGGAGAGGCAAGTGGGAAGGGCTAAACTAAATGAAATACATTACAGAGCTCATATTAGTGCCATTTAAGCAGGTCCTTTTATACTTTAGCTTAGTTCTATATAGAATTACATATTTTAAAGACATTTTTCATTTCTGTGGGCTGCCAGATGTGCTGCTGATACCTTCTGATCTTAGATAGTTTGACATTGATTTTCCTAGCACACGCCAGGGTAGAAATCTGGTCTGTAACTCATCCAAATGATCTATTCATAACAAAAAGTGCCTTCTGGCAGTTGCACCACAGCTGAATATTATTAAACTGAATTCATCATTTCATTTGTTTCTGATTGCTCTATAATGTTTACATATCTTACATATTAGCGTGGTCTTCTATAAAGCACACACTGAGGTTAAATCCTCCCAGATAGAAATTTTTTATCCTTTTTCTCCCTTTCAGAAGGTATTGAACTCTTTTTTTCTCTTCAGATGAGCAGGAATCTTGGAACTGCTTAATTCTCATCTCACCTGAAATGAGGGGCTGAGCAAGTAGGAATGTTTGTCTTGGGGATACATGGAAAGGTGACATATTCCTACACAACAGAATTCTTCCCCATCCACAAATAGAATAACTGTGAAGTGGAATTGCTTGTCCGAGTATAATAGTTCTGTAAGTAAGCAGCATCACAGATGAGAGCAATAGTCTCCATGTGAGTATGTTCAGCTGACATATTTATAGATGCTGCTTATGACTCAAAGTGTGAATAGGTTCAGATTCTTCTCATCTCCCATCTTCAAATTCCTGCTGCAGTGATTGATGTGCAGAGATTATTCTGATGTCTAGCAGAGGATATCCTCTGTATTTTTCAGTTTCACTATATGTAAAAAATAATAGACATTAATATGCCTCACAATAGGAGTGTGTCACAGGATGAATTTAGGTTAAATAGAAGGCAGAAAATCTGAGGCTCCTTCTGAATACGTATTTTACCTTTCAAAGAAGGATGACATCTCTTATTTGCTTTAAAAATGAAAATCAATTGCCCATAGATCTAAAGCAGATGTTGTTTTTCTACTAAAAAGATTAAGGATTTTCTTAAGCTCATTAAAGGAAAAAAAATGACACCACACTGATCCTCCTATATCACCATAAGAATATCTGAAGGCAATAGAAAGCTATGAAAAGGACATGGTATTAATGTAACAAAAATAGCTCTGAGTCTGGCAAATTGTGCTTATCTTCTGGATTCTGCGGCAAACTTTGCACTATTTCTCCAACCTTACGCTCATGTCTAGTCATCTGTTTTAGTGGGATTGGGTGGTATGTATACTGAAGCAGAATTTAGACATTTTATTATGAAAATTCAAATGCCAGCTGATGAATGGCTTGAAAAAAATCAGCATTATCCAAATTATTTCAAGGAGGGGAAATGGAAATCATTTCTTATGCATATATCTATGGAAGAATGTTCATCCTGTTGCTTCTCAAGGATTGTGTGTCTGTTTTGGGGAGTATGCTGTTTCCCAATTCTCCCGCTTTCCATGTGCATCAAAACCCAGAGTTTGCAAAATATAAATGAGAGTCTAAGTGGAAGGGGGAATCAGGAAATCTGATGATGCCATAGCTGGCACCAGTAAAGCCCAGCATGATAGCCAACTTTATTCCAGTTAAAAGTTCTCACAGCAGAAAAAAAATGATAACCTAGTACCCCACTGGCTACATTCATCAGTGTGGCGATACTCAACTCCCTTGTTTGCTCTGTTTATGTGTTGAGAGTTTGCTGGAATGCATACAAATGGTACTTCAGTAGTTGGATGATCGGAAAGTCTCAGTGTAATTTGAGAACCAGCATGCAAATATCCTGTCCTGGCAAATTCCTGTGGTTGTCCAAAATACTAAGCCAGAAGTACTGGCTGCAGGGAGAGTTTGGTCTTTTACTCAATCTAAACCTTTTAGTGTTATCAGACATACAGGACAATTTGGTAAATTGTGGGCTAATGATAGAAGAAAGATTTTTTTTTTTTCTTTTTGTGTAACTCTATTGTCCTTCTGGATGTTTAAAACTTCCTGTGTATTCACAAAGCATCTTTGTGCCTTTAATATCCTTAGACTAATTGGTTTCTTCAGACTACACAGCGGTTGGATTTTAAGCTTGATACGTCTCATGTAGCTAGATTCTTTCTTCAGAAATCACAGTAGAGTGCAGAATACTGTGAAGTTTGCTGCATCAAAAATATTTTGAGATGAGACTTCGAAAACCCAGGTCCTAATTTCTGCCCTAAATGTTCCTTCCCACCTGTAGAGACATGCCTTGCATCCACAGCTTTAGGATGGGAATGAGACAGGACGCTTGTGTTCTCGGAATAGTTCCATCACTAGTTTGGAGCAGATACTAACCGGGAATTTTGACCTTATGCTGTGTTCTCAGTAAGGTCAGTGATGTGGAATTGGTCTAAAAATCAGGTTATTTTAGGATTTGCTTTCTGTTGCACTTCCTTTTGTTATTGAAATTGTAAAAGAAGGCTTGCCCCATAGAGGTGTTGAAAACTCAAAGCTGTATTAATTTGTAGTTTTAAGAGAAAACAAAACAAAACCAAATGTCTTTGCAATGTTTTTGACGTAGCTTCGTCCACTTGGAGTCATAAATGCCTTCTTAAATTCAGTGCAGCTATTCTTGCTCTTTAATGGGTTTAGCCAGCCAAAATCTTACGCAGACACACAAACACATGTGCACGCATACATCTTCAGCAAAAGTAAGTCAGCGCATTAGAGCTGAGAGCGGAGAACTGAGCAAGATTCTTGTATTTGTTAAATGTGTACCTAAGAGAAATCAGGATTGCTTGACAGTGTAGCGATATATTTTGAGAAACCAGTTTTTGTTGGTTTGTTTTCCTTCTTAACTTCGTGACAAGAATCAGCTGTAAGTTTATGGCTTGCGCAGACTATTGCTTGTGGAGCAACCTCCCTGCTGGTGTATTTACTAAACATGTGTGATGCACAAATGCCAAAAAACTGCATCTTGGAGCATATTCCCTAGTTGCTAGAAAAAACTGTTTTTCAAGTTTGGCCTGTTTAAATATAGGGAGAATGTACATCAAGTTTGACAGGAACAGGCCTGAATTTTTAATTACTCCTCCCCAAAACTATTTTGACATGAAGTCCGGGCTTTATTGAAATCAATAGCAAACCTCAAGCATCCCTTAATGGGTGTAGATTTTTGCTAATGAAGAGCAAGGTCTAAATACAAAAAAACATTGTCCCATTGACTGAGACCTTTCTTTTTTGCTGTTCCAGACTTATTTTATTAGGAAATTCTCATGTTTCTTAGAGCACTTCCCACCTTCTAGACAACAGTTGCAGATTTAGCCTTCCCATTAACATGGAAATGCATTCATGCATCATGTGATGGTGTAGGACTGCACTGCTGTCCTCTTTTCCCAGTGAAATCATGGCTGCATATACCTCAATTGTAACTAGTCTTTGTAGCAAGTACTAGGATCCAAGTTCCACTGCCCCACTCCCCATTGCAAGCTGTGCCTGACTTGCTAGACTAGATGGCATGTGTCTTTACACTTTCTTTCTGGACCAGAATGGAAGCCCATAAAGTCTATCTAGACTATTGAAAGTGGAACAGCTTTATAAGAGGGAGGAAAATGCCCTCCACCCTTAAAAACTGGTAATTTGCATCTTCTGAAGCAGAGAAAGGAAATGAACCAGTGTCTCCCACATCCTGAGTGGTCTAACCACTAAAATACTGCATAGGAGCAGGATATCACTGTATATGTGGGTGTTATATTTGTATGCAAGTGGTAGAACACAGTCCTGTTCAGTTTTTGGATGGTAGTGCTTAGATATCTGCCTTGATGAAAGGGTTCACAGGTGTGAAGGAAGAAGTGATTTGTGTAAAGCTAAGCCTGAGTAAGGGGCAGAATCTAATGTTTACCCAGGCAAATGTTTCCTGTTGGCTAACACAAGCCCAGGTTTGCAGCTTCTACCCAAGGCACCTAACTCTCCTGACAGCACTATGAGAGCACTGAAGCTTGGCATCCCACTGCAAGCCTTGGGAGTTGATGGCAGATCTCAGGGGACCATACTGTCCTCTGTCAGCAGGATTCCCCCTTGATTCTTAACTCTGAAGACATACAGGATGAGTGCTCTGTAAACACCAGTTGCCGATTACATTGGCTGTATTTTCTGATGACAGTCAAGCAGGGTGTTGTATCCAACAGTTTATTCTAAGTGAGGTGTTTTTCTGGAGAAACAGGGCAGTTTCTCTCTCCCTGTAAAATACAGCTCCTGTCCCTGAAATTTCTTACTTTCTGCATGGCCAGACCCAGCTGTTCTGTAAATGGGAGTGAGTGGGGACAGTTGTGCAATTAGAAGCTGCAGCTGTGTCATCTCATCTAAAAATGATGCAAATGGGGAACATATTTCTCCAAATTCTCCTTAGAGTAAATACCTACATATACATCTCCACTCATGTTGGTAACTCAAGTGGAGGAGCAGGAATCATTTCGGTATTGGACTCTATAGCTGCCAAAAATTAGTTGTGAAGTACCTACTTTGTTAGGTAGTTTGATTCACTAGAGCTTTCTCTTGCTTTTCCAGGTCAGTGAAACACCCATTTTTGTGCCTGGTGTTTGGGGACCTTATTTCTCTGCAATGGTACCTGGATTGTGGTTGAATGAAGGAGGTCAAAGTGCTACAGGAAAACTGGTACGTGTTTGGAGGCACAGATTCCCAGATGGGAGGTCTGCCATAACTGCTGTCATTTGGGGTAGCTTCACTGTCAGTTCAGCCAGAGCTCTGCCTGAAACACCTCTGTAAGATCATAGGAGATACGATGCTGCTGAAAGCAGTAAACAATTAGTTGATTGTTACATGTCTTACAAACTGTTACAAACTGACAGGGGATTATATATGGGGCAGAACACTAAGGGCACATCTTCCTTTTATGACGGTGATAATTATTTTTATTATTTTACAGGCAGACAGGCATTCATTCTTCACTTTAGCAGGAGGCTGAGATAGTCTTTGAGATAAAGAAAATGATACATACTGTGTTATATAGAACAACTGTGCTTATTGATGGGCATAAATGAAGGATGTATTGTATGGACGGAATACTAATACATTAACATGCTACCCTGTCTAGTCTAGATACTGCATATATTGTCACCTCAACGCTTTCCCTTGAGTCTAACTATATTAGGTTAATTTAATTTTTCAATAAAAATGAAAACCAGACTGGATTCCCTAAAAATGAATTTTCTTATTTACAGGGCGGCAGTCAGAACTAAAACACTGATGTCAAATTTAAAGAAAGGTTAGACGTATGAGACAGTATTTAAGCTTGAGTACAAAAGCGTCAGCAAGACCTCAGTGGCTGCTTAACCCTGGAAGCTTCTAAAACTCCCCATGTGTCTCCCTCCTCAGTCTGTAGAAATACTGACTGCCCTTGGGAGTGAAGTGCCAAGCTGCTTTTGAGAAAGTACAGGAGGCGGGCCCAGTCCTGTGGGTATCCTCTGTAAGCTCAGCAAACATACAGGTGGCTTTGGCCTTTCATGAATTGCAGGCGTAATTGCTCTCTTACTCAGACCTAGCACCACCCACCTTTTTAAAAGCCTAGTGATTGGAGTACCTGTCCGGGAAGTAGTAGATTGGGGCATCACTGCATTTATAGATTCCATATGGAACAGTCATTGAATGAGAAACAGAAATAATCCTGGATCACAGGAAACACACACCCCCCCTAAGTGCTAAGCTATTGGTGTTCCCTCCCGTGCTCTCTCCTTGGCCACGTGAATCTGACGTTCCTCTCTGTACAGTGTCACAGCTTCAGCAAAAGAGTCATCCCTCTTACTCTCCTGCAACCTCTGCTTCCCATCCTGTCTCCAACCCATCCTTAGCCTCATGGCTAAAGCACTTTTGCAGCAGGTGGGATGTGTTTGCTTTAAATTTTTCAGGTCAAGGTGGGGCTAGAACCAGCGTCCCATTTTATAGGTAACTTCTACAACCAGAAGTAAAATTAAATTACTGCTCATAACACCACCACTTTCAAAGGAAAATGGCAAATCTTGTGTGCTGCTTTGTGAGAATGCTTTTGAGAGACATCTCTATGTGCTTAATCCAAAGCAGGTGAAGACACTTAACTAAGCTTTAGAGAGGATACAGCAAGTTAGTGTTTGCTGTTGCCTGGGTCAAGGTGGTTCCACACTTAAAATGTATCATGAGAGTTAGGGTATTTCAGAAAGATTATTTTAAAAATTTTTTCCATTCTGGTAACAGAGAGCAAAATATTCCTGAGTCACTAAAGAAATTGCTGGAAAAAATACATGGTCTTCTTAGGACCCATAGCAAAACTCAGCTGTAAATACTGTTAGGTATATTAGGGGAGCTGTTTTACTAAAATGTTCTTAGAATATCTCATGTGGTTTTCTTGAGGTTGTATGTACTGAAAACACATAGGGAGCCATAGGAGGATACAGTGTATGTACACACTAGTGTGGAGGATAGGTTGCATTTGTTATCTTTGTAATTTTAAAGCTGTAGCCTTTTAAGACCCTGCTTTCTCATACTTCAAACTGTCTGAAAACGAAACATGGACATGTTTTGTGATTCTTTTCATTGCTTGATATATGCCCAAAGGTGAATTCTTTTCATGAAATTTGAACAGCTTGTTGAACTTCTTAAAACTGATAAACTTCTCTTTAAAATTCTCTAATTAATTTTTTATTGTTACAGCTGTAAAAAAGTCTGTTGGATTTTGAAAATTGATTCAGATAGAGTCCAAATGACTTATTTTGAAAATTCGTTTGTTTGTCTATTAGATGGGCTTTTGCACTGGATTTTCAAAATTTATAGGAGGAAAGATAGTGCATAACAGAGACAATGGCATGACATCAATGCAAACTGTAAAATAACAAACAGCAGAAATGGGTTTCTAGATGCAACCCTCATGTGGCCGTGTCTTGAATTAAGGGCATTTAAATATCTAAATTCATAACTTCTGTAACATTTTTGTGTAAAGTGCTTTCATATCACACATACATATGTGATACTTATTTATAGATTTAAATTCTGAATTTATGAGCTGCTCCTCTGTTCTAAAGAGATCATGCAAGACTGCAAAATTCAGGCCTGAGTTTTGTCTTTGATGCAGCTCTCAGAAAGAACAGGCATGCATTATTTTTACTGCTATGTTCAGATGTGTATGCTTCATTATGTGTTTTCCTATATTGGTTAAGGACTAGATTTAGGCTGTTAAAAAATAAGTACCTAAATGTGGTTTACTGCCAGTAGGTATTGCCAAATATACTCAGTGCTCTTGAGTAGCTCTAGTTTTGCCTCCTTAGCTTTTACTGTCACCTCTGATGGGGTATTACCAAAAGGCCACAAACCTTTCTGAGTTATTGTCTTTAGAAGTGCATGGTACTTTGTTTTGTGAATAATGACAGCCACTCTGGAGTGGAAGGACAAGCTGATTTATAAATTTAGTATAAGACATAGCCTATATTGATCTTTTTTTATAGCAATAATTGCTTGTCAGGGTATACATTTTGGTTCCTGAAATGAATATATGGAGCATCTTATCAGGATGACAACACACCTTGTGTTTTATTGTAACAGTGTGATATAGAAGTAGGGATTTGGGCCAAGAAGATGCTCCTGGTAGAATTCCAATGAGGGTATGCATGCAGGAGAATGGCTGAGACTAGAAGACATGCTCTCAGGTAACGTTGGACAGGAAAAAAGTAATTGTTTCAGCTTGCTCTTCTCACCAAGGAGCTGCCTGCATAGCATTTTGCCTATTTTTGGTGCATCGGTTGTTTTTTCTTTTTTTAAGCCAAATCTTGAATCCAGTAATGTCAGTGGGAATTTTGCCATTGGCTTCTCTAGGACTAGGACTTAACACCTCATGAGTAATTTAGAAGCTCTCTTGTCTTTCTAAAGTTATGACACTACATTACCCTTTTCTGGGACCAAATTTTTAAGATGTAATAATTCAAAAAATGTTGCTTTCCTCTTTTTCAGATAGAGCATGTGGTCCGAGGCCATGTCGCCTTCCCGGAATTACAGTCAAAAGCTGCAGACAGGTCACTGTTCTTATTCCCTTATCACAAAACTGCCTTACAAATTGATGATACACTGTATTCCCAGCAGTGCATAATTGCCCTGCTGTATCCTTATTCTGCAACAGGGGAATTAAGAGTCTGATAGTGGGTTAGAAGTATTTACGAAGGCTTGCCAGGTGATTGCTCAAAGATGAAGGCTTTAAACTCCCCTCAGATACCTTCAGAATATTTAAGTGGTGATATTAACTTCCTGCTTTTCAACTTCTTTTTTATATACAGGCCAGGGTATTTCTTTATACCATAGCATCAGCCCTGTTCAGCAGGCCTTTATGCCTTGAGCTAATGATTTGTCTTAATTTGTAGGTGACACTATTAAGCTCCAGGGGTAAGATACAGCTTAATTAGGAATATATTATTCAATATTTTTGGAACAGTCATCTATAGGAAGGAATAGCCACTCTGTGAAAAACTTCTGCATGGCAGCCCAAATAGAACAGAGAAATACAGGATGAATTTTCAGACAAAACTTAAGATGTAGGAGTGAGTTGGAGGTAACTCTGGGATTCCTTGAGCCAGACATTGTGTGCAATGTGGAATTTTAGTTTGGTCTGCTTTAGAAGTGAATGAAGACAGTCCAGACACTTCTATCATCAGATCTGGACTTTCTCAAGCTGCTTTGGCTTGGATTCCTTTTAAGATGGTTCCCATCACTCCCAAAGAGATCTTAGCTGAACAGTTAGGTACACTGGATGTAAATTTTATTATCTTTTAATTTCTTTTTCCTCCTTAGATTAAAGAAAAGAACAGCGAACTTGGCATTTTATCTTCAGTTTATCACTCTGGTCTAAAAGACAAGGGTCAGTCCTGATAGATGTATTAAGCACATGCAGTTACATAGTTATTTTCAGTCCTCCCTAGGGGAATAAAGCTACCTGGTTTCTCTGGATGACCCTTCCATGCTTTGTTGTGCCCAATTCCTTGCTTGTTTGTTAAGAACTTGACCAGGATTCCCAGAAATGTATTGGACTTCATTCAATATGAAATAGATTTATGCTTCCTAGAATTCTCTTTGTTGTTCTTTAAAAAAGGAAATCAGGAAATAAATGCATCTGTGTATGTTTGGAATAACGATTGATAGGGTTTTTTTCCAAAATTTTGGCTGCTAGGCCATTTTTCCTATGCCCCCATATGAAGCACAAGCATAAGAGAAACACTTAGTCTGTAACACCAGGATAAACTGGGGTTTTCTGTGTTGGAAAAATGAGTATAGAGTAGCCTGCTTGTCTATACTAGGTCTGATACTGAGCTGACTGACCACAACTAATTTCATAGTGCAAAAAGCTTGGATTGTGATGTGAATAGGACACTAAATACAGAATACCAGGAATAGAACTCCATGTTATTTGAGTGTATGGTGTCATAATTTTCGATTTGAGTCTCCTGCAGTTAGTAAAACTGTGGAGGATAGCATTGACTAAAAAAAAGGTTGTAATATTTTATAAAAAGGATGAGAATATTTTATAAAGTTAATTTGCTCAATGGTATTTTTATAAAGCTTTCCAGATATTACTCTCCTAATGAAATGTTTGGATAGCTATAAATGTAGTAAACAAGTATTTTATTAATTCCCCTTATCCTCCTTTTCAAATGTTCATTAAATTTAAAGAATTTAACTTGAACAAACAAAAATCAGGAACTTTGCAATTTGAACTGAATTTTTCTCCTTATTTCTTCATTTCTTTCTACACATGGAGCACAAACTTCAGCCTTATCATAGGGACTAGTAGCAGCAGCTATACAAGTGTGAGGTGTTTTTTTAGTGAACAATGGTGGCCCAATTTTTGGGTTATGTGTTTACTTACATTAAGTCATATACTTGATAATAAGAACATAGGGTCTTGTTTTGGGGGATCATTGGTGATGATGGTAAGTTATTTGCCTGGAAATCTCAGCAGAATATTTCAGGGAATCTGGTTTATTATGTTTAGTATATTCTCTGTGTAGGTGTAGGAATTTATATCTGTTCAGCCACTGCAAGTGGTCACGGAAAGAAAACAAAATGAGAATTCCATACTTAGGTGTGCAATTGCATATTACCTTCACTTCCTATGCTAGGTGCAACACTGTGGTGACTTAGGCTGGTTCTGTATTGACAAAAAGCACATGCTGGATCATTAAAAAACAAGATCTGAGGTCACAAATCCATGCCTCTTTACTTGCTGCTGCCTATCACCTACTTCTACCTTCCGAAGCCTGTCTTTCCTTTCTCCCAGGCTCCCAATACTGCTAATAAGGAGGTTTGGTAATGGCAAACTGCCTGCCGAGCCACTGATCTCAGAAGCTTCACTGTGCAGACTTCTGTTCCATTGCCTATACCAGGAGCAGGAATTTGCAAGCTGTGTTTATCACTGTTTCAGTAACTTGTGGTCACTTGTTAGGGCGCGAGCTGCTTAGACAGACTTGCCAGAAACCAGCTCCTACTGACCACTTGTGCGCAGACCAGTCGTGTGCAACCCTCCCAGTACAATTCCTATATTCTCTTTTCTCTTCTTTTACTGGAAGTGGAGAGGGTTGAATTACACAAGGATTGGCTGGACAGCTGTAAACTTAGCATTTGGTCCGACTAATTGGCATACTCTGTGAGCAACCACAAAACTTGTTTTCTTTCAAGCAGAAATTGCTTTGTAGATGGAACATTTGGTCTTCAATCTATATATTGTGTAGGTCTGGCATCGAGCCAATGCTGATATGGTAAAATCCAGTATAGGTAGGCTAAAGTAGCAAATAAAAAAAAAAGAAATAATATGATCATTTATGCTTTAATGTTTAAATACTTCTGTTTTCTAGAATCACAGTTTCTAACTGTTTGACAGCAAAGATTGGATGCCCTTTGGCACTTTGTGAAGCGCTGTGTTTTAGGACAGAATTTCCTTTCCTTCACTTCTCAATGCCATTTCCCCATCTAAAGAGATAGCTCCTGAAAAAAAAGTGAAGTGACACACACATTATCTATCAGCAATTCTGGGATCTTTCAGGCAGAATGCAATAATCATATTTGGCAGTTCTCTGTATCTCTAGATGTTTTAGATCCGATTTTTTTAGATTTAGAAATCTAAAATGTTTAGATTTTTTTTTTCCTGAAAGATACCTGCTGGCATCTTCCAGGATTCCTGAACAGATTCAATACCAACCTCTTGTTGCTTTCTGAAGTTATGTCCCTACTATGAACATAACACTGGGCAAACTTGCATTGATTTCTTAGTCTCCACTTTCAGTATAGTTCCTTTTTAACAGCAATAGCTTGTGCTCGACTCTGCAAGTCAGATCCAGCTGCTACTGATACCTTCTCATAGAACTGAATAGAAAAAGCTCCAGAGAGCCGATGGTGTAATACTACATGTAATGCAGACTTGGTAGAAACTGGAACTGGCAAGTGTTTGAAGGATTTTGCCAGTCGCTCAGTCCAAATATAGTGCCTTGAACCCATATCTATATGAAAAGAAAAGGTAAAAGGTGTGAAAAAAAGTGTCATTCCAAGGTTATGTGGGTCTAAGCATATTTGGCTGAACTTCAGCCTCTTCTGTACAGCCCTTGTGTTCTGTCAGAGCTGCACGAATTGCTAATCCTTGCGAGAGTAATCAAGCAATGTGGAGAACAGATAGAAGCTGGGATGTCTGATAGGTCTGTGGCTGAGTTAAGCTTTCCTTTCTTTTCCTTACCAACAGTCAAGCCATGACTTAGACTGGAAATAAAATTACTTTGTCCTTAGCACGTACTGCTTATAGTGCAGTCTTTAGGGATGTAGAAAATAGGGCCACTTTTACAACAAGGGGGAAAAAAAATGATTGTGACCTCAAAATTATCATAATTCAGGTCCAGGAAGACACATAAAGTACATTTTAAAGTACGTGAATAATGATGTGAATTAGTTATTTTAATGTTTTCCAAGTGTACTTCATTTTGAATGATATCCTCTGATAGCATACACATGGTAAGGTATAATTGAAAAAACATGCAGCTGAATGGTTGAATGCAAAGTATAAATATACAGCTGCTAGCAGGTCAGAAGTCAAACTAGTAAAGCATATGCCAAATTCCCTTAGGGATCTCATTAGTGCATGATTGAATATACATGTAGAGGCTAAATGAATATCACTGTTTGGGTCTACAGTGGATGAGACAATGACTAATCAATTGTAATTAGGGTTAGATGCTATTATTGACCCACATGTCTAGAATTAAATGCCCCACTTGGAGATTTCCAAGGAGTTGAAAAATATATATGAATCTGCTTATGATAGTATGAGTGTTGGAAAAAATATTCTGAGCGTAATTGCAACATTTTTTAAATGGAATGTCACTAGAGTCATTGCAAGCCAAAGCACTGAAGAATTCACCATTAGTCCTAAGATTACTCTTGGTCCAGGAAAAAGTCTGTTGGATATTGTGAAGTTGGGTGTAGTATCCGAACTTAGATACAATCATATTTAGGCCCATGTTCAGCTCCTCCCTAAAATAGCAACCACTTGCTTTCTCTCCTCCACCCTTAGTGCTGCATTTTAATCATAACACACACTGAAATAATTCTGGTTTAAAAAAGGAAAGCTGTAAGTCCAGTGCTATTGATTAATCAGAGAAATTTTTAAACATTTGTAAAGGAATTCGATTTTCATTTCTGTCTGGAATCCTCCTTGTTCCTCTCTCAGCTTTCTTTTCTCTAGCTTTCTCTTTCACAGCGTCAGCACCTTTCTGTTAGTGACAAGCATCATCAGCCCCCAAAATACCAAACAGCTCTGGCTCATCTAGGGACCCGTAGGAGTCGATGTGCAAACTCAAGATCACAAACTGCCATTATCTCCCCTCATCCTGTGGGATCAAGGAATTCAGATGGCCTGTTGAATGGGTGTGCAGATAGACACTGCCCGCACCCCGGAATGCCATGGGCTCGGCAAGCAGGCGTTTTTGCCTTTCTCCCCCTTTGCTTTAAATTTGGGATTTGGCATTCTTTGATGGGTTTTCTGCATTTGATGGTAGTACAAATGTTTTATGTTTGATGAATAACCTCCCCCACTCTTTCTTCCAACTTGTTTTTCTTCTAGTGCTCACAGTATATATACATACTTGAACAGTCACCTGGATCTGATTAAGAAATCTTTGCCTGTGGGTTTCCTCACTGTTGATTTACATGTTTGGCCAGATTTCCATGGTAACAGATCTCCCTTAACAGATCTGACACTAAAGGGCATGGTAAGAAACAGCCTGTCTTTGCAAAAAGGTCAATACAGGGTAAAAAAAAAAAAAAAAGCTTGGAAGGAGCTTTTTTCCAATTTTGAGCATACTCCTCCTTAGCTATTTAAACTATCCCATAAGATTCGGGTTCCTTGTTGCATTTCGAAGTGTGCTAATGTTTTAATAGAAAATGAAGATCACTGTAGTTTAGATATCACTACGGTCACATTTATTTTATAAAAATATGAGGAGTGTTGTGTGTGTCCCAGTATCTTTCCTAGGAATCACCTTTCAGAGCACTGACTAGCAGCGCTTGCTGTTGTTAATTCACCTGTATACTGAATTTTGCATAGCTGTTGCAATGAATTTCAACACAAATTTGGGTATGGCTATCTGGGAAAGGAATGAAATATTCTGAGGAGAGATTGCTTGATTTAAACAAATAAATGTTCAGTAAATGTGCTGTATTAGAGTTGTTGGGTAGTAAATTTCCACAGAAACTGAGAAGCTCCTCTGCTTATTGTTAAAAATGGGCATAGATGCTCTCATGATTGGAAATATGCAATCATGGTGCTTCATACATCTTTGTTCAAAGGTAAACCTGATCTGATTCTGGCTTTTGGTTTTAAAATTGCTGCTTTGGGAACTTAAAGGGATTGAAATATTGTGGTTTGTACAAAGAAATTTTCAGAGAGTTGCAATCTGGGACCAGAAAGAGCAGTGTTTGGAAGCTCACCAAAGAACCTCTGCTGGGGAGATTTTCAGACCATCTTTAAATGTTTGGATGTTTATTTTCACTGAGCTTCATGGTGGTAGATCAGCTAGGCAACAAGCCAGGATGTTACTGTGGAGAACTGTAGAAGAAGAATATCATAACGGTATAATTTGATGATAGCAAAATACCTGGTGATTGATGCAAAAATGTGCTTCAAAATGGCATACTGTCCTTGAAACAAGCATCTCAAACTAGTCACCGCACCAAAATCCGCTGTATTTGAGGTTGAGGTAGGAAGGGGTAGGCGTGAACACTGCAACACGTTTTAAACCACAAACGAGGGAAACATTAAAAAAAATAGATGGCTGATATATTTTTGGTTCCTAATAATACCTGCATTATGAAAAAATTATGTGCTGCAGCAGAATCAGAATTTCCTTGGTATGATGGCTGTATGCAAATACTGGTAACAGCAGCACATTTTTTTTCTGCCACAGTTATGGCTGCATTCAGGTCTTGCCTATTCTGATATTAATCCAGAGTAACTACAGAGCAGTACTGATTTATGTCAGACTAAAGGAGGTTAAGGTGTAGTCTTTAATTATTAATTGTGTTTCAGTGTTAGGGTTCTTGGAAGGGAGGGAGAGAAATGCTTTTAAAAAGTTATTTTTATGTAATAGCATTTTCATATTATTACATTAAATACATTCACGAGCAATATCTGAGTCATAACATAAAACTGTCAGAGTTAATCTATCTCTAATCCCATACAATATGCTGTTTGTTCTTTATTTCTTTGCAAGGGCAAGAACAATTTATGTGGTTCTTCCCCAGATCAAGAATAACATGTTTAACATAACATTATGTGTACAGCTCACAAAAGTAGGGCTTAGAATTAGTACTTAAAACTTGTTGCAACAAGAAACCATAGAAAATAAGAGAGTTTTACTTTGGCTGGATTTTTAGGTTTTCTTTTTGATCTTTGCACAGGTTGTTGGACTAACATTGTCTCGGGGTCTGGATGAACTTGCCCTTATCTACTTGGCCACGATTCAAGCCATTGCTGTAAGCCATTTTAAGTGCATAAAAGAATAAATGAATTGTCTCATGTTCTGTGGCAGACCAATCATTCCCTTCTGCTAAACGGATTTCTAATAATAGATGAATTCACTTAATGGGCTTCTTAAAGGAGCAAGATATTGTTTACCCACACTGGTGACTACTCCCTACTGTATGGTAATCGACAGACTGTGGAGAAAATGTTCCTCTGAAAAGTTTTCTTCTTATGGCAATTCTGTAAAAGGAGCTTTTGCCTCTAGTGCAGATGTGAGGAAAGAGGCTGATACTATATGGGGCAGCGTTAACATCATGGGCTGTGTGAAGGGAAGCTGAGAGAGTGGAAGGAAAAAGCTTTGGCAATTGTATGAAGGAACTTGTGCTCCCCTAAACTGCCTCAGCTTCAGATTGTTCCTAAATCCATGGATTTCCCCTGCTTAGATGAGTCAGAACTGTACCACAGCAAGTCCGAGGGGGTCTGTGATTCAGTTCATAACGCTACAGACCGAAGAGCCCAGAACTCATTCCTCCCTCTGTTTCCCTGCTGCAAGGCAAGCAGTTGCCTCGTGCATAGCATTTCCAACCTGTGGCTGTGTTTCTGTAAAAGCAGACAGAGCAGCTGTCTCTATGAAAATGTCCTCGATGTCTGCTAACATGCAGAGATGGGTACTTTTATTGGAATACGTTTGTTTCTGCCCTGATTTTCTCTGGAACCCAGGATTTCCAGTTCACAAGAAGTTCTGTTTTGAAGTGAAACCCTGGGTCAAAGAAGTTGTTTTGAAACCCTGGTGCAGGGTCTTTTCAACGGGGTGTGCTATCCCCAGGCGTTTGGTGACTGAAACCAGCATTCCTTTGACATCCTTTTTGTGAATTTTTTTTTTTTTTTTAAAGTTTGCTGGACTTGAGGTGTTTTTGCAAAACATTAACAGTTTGATGAATTAGGAAGTTTTCCTGACAAAACTCTGTTCAGTTGGAAAACTTCCAAACTCCTCTACTGGTTAAACAACAACTTTGCTAGGCTGGGTCAGCCACCTGGGATATAGAGGGTGGGCGGCTGCTGTAAATTTACTGTGAATTGTACATCTTATGTGTTAACCCTCCCTCTTCAGCAAATAATGAGAACTTAACCCCAGCCTGGAATTCATTGTTGTGAGTTTTGATCGTTTTTAAGATGAATGTAGCTTGGTTATACCTGATGCTTCAGTATAATCCCACCATTTAAATAAGAATGTCTTGGAGAGTTTAAACAATGCCAGCGACTGGTACTGCCCCCTGAAAGAAACTTTCCAGTATTGAACAGGTGCTCCGTTATTGTATCGTGCTAACGAAGTGGAAACGTTCTCTGCTGGAAATCCTGGGAAAGTCATCTATTATCTCATTATATGATACAACTCAAATTTTATTCTAAGACGCATATACTGTGTTGAACACTAAATTCAGCGTCTGCATATCTTTTTGATAGCTAATTGCACTGATCATGAGATTTAATATGAAAAGGCCATACCGTAGTTTTCATTGTAAGTTAACAGAAATTCATTTTTCTTAAAACACTATTGAAACAGTAACTAAACAGTAGACAGAGTAGACTTGGTTTTGACTTGCTATATTTACTAACTGCTAATGTGATACCTAGGAAATTTAATTTTCCTCCCATGCTCCATCATTCCGAATTTTAGCTTCACTGTTGTTGAAGGAAACAGTTCTTGTTCAGGACAGCCCCAATCCTGTACCATTAGCTGTCTTCAATGGGTGCAAGATAGACTTTAAACCTAAGTAAAAATCTTGTAAATAGTGTAGGCCTGCCCACAGAATGTTAATCTCCAGTTTTCTTTTCAGCTGGTGACGCTTTTTTCTTTTTATATAAAATTTGCATTTGAAGCCCCTCAATTTGCATTTTCTCCAATCCAGGATTAAATTAGTTCCCCCCTACCCACCCACAGTGAAATAAGTCTGGATTTAATTTAAATTGCTATGTGAATACAATTTTCCAGGCAGGTAAACACAAAATAATTTTCACAGCATGTTCTTTCTCAGGGTCTTTGACATGTGTATGTTGTGAGAGAAGTTGTTAAAAAATTTGAATTTCAGAAGTTGTAAAAGAGAATATCCTTTTAACTATTCATGGCAAAATGCGATGCAACAGTTAGCCTGATGAGAACATGATCAGAGATATAATTGTGGCCGTCAAGCCCGTTCTGAGGAGACAGACTCTTTTAGAGCAGTTTATTTTTCCATAATTAAAATGGTGGCTGTGTGATTTGGAAATTAGCCCTCTGTGTCAATAGGGAAGCGATGGATTTAGTCAGCTGGTGTTGCGGCTGCTAAAGTTCCTCATAACCGCTTGCCTGAAAAACCAAAATACATTTTGAAGGCCTATCCAGAGTGGTGCCAGTCATTCATAGTAAACGTCTCCAGTTTGAGGAAACTCTGCTAGCTTCAATTTTCAGTAGCTTTTATTTGAAGAGGGGTTTATTGCAGGCTGCAGACCTCTTAATGAACTTGCAGCATAGCATAAAGAAAACTTAAATGACAGCTTGTGAAAACTTTGACCAGATTGTGTTATGTGGGGAATCTACCTACAAACAGTCGGCTTGGGTGAAATTTTGGCTTGAGTTTGGCATTTTGTCAAGTCTGAGCTTCAAAATTAACTTCCAAGGTATTCTAAGGAGCTGGGAATTATTTTTGGACAAATAGTTTGTCAAAGAAATGGAAAATGTTCTTGCAAGAGGAAAGAGGGAGAAGGTTGACTTCAGTGAGTAGTTGGAGGCAAGCAAAGCAAACAAAAAGAGAAAAGACTTTTAAATGGCAAAGCATTTGCTTTCATCAGTCGTGGAGCAGAACACTAAGCTGTTTGAGTTTCTCAGAATGGAGACTGTAAATGAAAAGTTTAAAAATATGCCTACATTTTAGATGTTTCAATTAACCCAGGCATGAAATGGAACATTTTATTTTGCATAGGGCAAAGGCCAAGAGAAATAGTTAAGCCAATACAAAATTCTTCAGGTTTTCCTTTTTGCTGAAAGGACAGAAAATACAGGTTTTTATTTGCTCCTCTTTTTTTTGTTCTATTTTGCTATTTGGCTTCAGAATTGAAATCTCTTTACTGAGAGTGATTTTCAGATGCTATTATACAAAGTAAATAGAAGGTTTTGGTGGGGATGTCTTTGCCATGTGGGTTTTAGTTCTGGATCTGGAAATGTTTTCCGTACTCTGCTGCGCTTGGTCACAAACAGCTGCTTATCACTGCCATCAATTTTTCCTGGTGCCCATTGCTGTGTCTTCTCATAATCCCGTCTTCACCCTTGTCAGTACTTCCCTGTAAGTCCTATTTCCCTGTGTTACTGAGTACTGGTATGTCTTCACTTCTTCAGCCAGCCCCAGGATATTTACTGCAATACGCTGTGCCCATATACTTCCCAATTCTTTGTGCCATCTGTTTGATTTTTCTAGTTCTTAATTACAATGCCTGTTAGTGGCTGAAAGCTAAGCAGAGGCCATACCCCCACAGGTCTGTTCCCAGCCCTCAGGTTACTGGTAGGGGCAGTTAGTTGTATCATTCTTTTTAGCAAATTGTGCTTTATTGAAGTTAAGAAAAAGACATATTTTGGAAACTATGCAGGCTGCAGGGCATCATATCAACACACTGTTTCTGTGCGGTGGGCTGAGCAAGAACCCTCTCTTCGTGCAGATGCATGCTGACATTACTGGTAAGTTAGAGGAAGTGAGGGGAAAGGAGTGTAAACTACTTTCTTTTAGGTGGCTAAATACTTTGTCTTTGGAAAAATAAATACTTTCTTTATATAGAACTGTATTTTGCTGGTTGGCCAAAAAGTGTGTAATGAAATGTTACTTCCTGCGAGACTGGATTTCCTGAAATTTAAAGGCATTTGAATAACAGAGATGCGGTGCAAGCAAAGCCCCATACTTCGTATTGTTAGGTGACAGACTTCTGGAGAAACCTCCAGCATGATTTCCAATGTGTAGATCTTAGACTTACAGGTTTTTTAAGAAAGTGCAATTGAATAAATATAAAAACTTCATATGAAATTTTTAAAACGAGTATATATAAACTACATGTGAGAGATGTTTCTCACTATCAGATTTTTATATTTTAAAATTATTCTAAATGTTCTATAGAAATTATGCTATTCAATCAGATTACACTAAGTTATTTAGACAAGGATAATGCTCAATATATTTTGTGAGCATGGTTTGCCTAATACGTGTTTTACTAAAACCTCTATTAGCTTCATCCTGTTTGAATTCCACTGGACTTCTCGTGACACTTGGGGCCCATGCTGGACATTGTATCCATTATATACAACAATTATTTTCTGAATTACTTCTGTGTCTGTACCATTAATATGGTTTAGGGGACAGTTTCTGGATCCTTGCTCCTGCATGGCATTGCATTTCATTTTCTAGAATTCCTGATGGGTGGAAGGTCCTGGGTATGTGGTTCATTACAAGAGGAGGTCTCAGGCTTGCACATTTTTTTTGGTCTTACTTTAGCCTGTGTGTGTTGGGCATCTTAGCACACCTGTGAGTCAGTTGAATATACTTTAAAAATGTGGAAAAAATGACAAAATTTAGTTTAAAGGACTACAGAGAAACTTTGAATGATGTGTGTTTTGGGTATATTTCAAATAAGGCCAGTTGAGCTGTCATGAATAAAGTTTAAGGCTCAGATTTGGGGCATTTGGTCTGGAGATCTGACTTGCCCTAACATCAAACCACACTTCATAACCTCAGTGCAGGGGGGAAGATGAAAATATGCTTTATGTACTTACCTGAAATGAAAACAGAAATGGAGAAGAAGGAAAAAGCATATAATGCCTATTGCCCTTAAAATTCACTAAATACATTGCAGTCAGTGTGATGCTTTCTGTTTGTGAAAAATGATGTTGTCAAGTGCATGCCTTTCCTTGTAGAATTCAAATGTTTTAGGTGAATTTCAGCTACATGTAAATTTGGGAAGCTGGTTCATGATGTGTAAAACAAAAGATCTGTGAAAAGGTATTCTGATTAAAATGTAATCAGAAGTTCTTTGACTGTAACTAATGGCCAAGTACAATTCAGCACAAAAAGGCCTTTTTGCACTCTGGAGTTCTCCCCCATTTGTAAAATCAGTGACTGACAAGGGATGTCAGAGTTCATCTAACTGAAATGCTCTCGGTTGTGTTGAACTCATTAGAGCCTATCAGATAAAATAACTAACATTCCAGGATCAATCCCCCATTCTTTCCAGAAAAGAAAAAAATCTGAATATGTTATTGTTAGCTGCAAATGCCCATGACTCAGCCATGCAGACATCCAGTTGATAATTTTGCAGGCCACTTAAAAAGTATCTTGATCTTTTTGTTTGCCTGGTAAGAATTCTGTATTCATTCTGATGATGCGAGAAATGTGCAGTAAATTTTAGAGCATGCTGAAAATTACTTACTGCTTCAGTGCCTGACACAGCTGTGTAGCTGTAAGCTTGAGTTTTAGATTTTCTGTTCCAAGTTAACCCAAGTCCTGAGCATTGGTCCATCTGAACCAGAGGAATGCTCAGTTGACCGATCCTACTCTAATGCTTTTAAGGTGGATTTCTTTGGTCAGAGAAATTTAAGGGATGCTGTAATTATACCTGTTCGCTGTTAATAGTCATTCCAGCAATCAAACAAGGTCTTAGTGTATCCGCTTTCTTTCCCGTCACTCTGCCTGTGCTAACGGTAGGAAGAAATTGCATGAAGACTGCTGTGGCACCTTTATGTCATTGAAAGTTGATTGTAAGGAGCTTTACACTGGTGGAACAGTGCAAAGTTAGCATATGTAAGTGGATGCTTGGGGTACAAGGTGAATTTGCTTTGTATCAATAATTGTTTCTGATACTAATAATTTTATTTCTCATTCTGAAAAGTGTGTATTTGCCTTTTCCTCTGTAGGAGTTGTTCATGGCTCACTTTAGATCTACCTCTAAATTTCAACTCCTTCTAATCTTACAGCTGGCTCGCAGCAGCAGCATTTCTGGGGGTATAATATCACTGAAGGTATTCACAGAAGGAAGCCCTCCTCCCACCACTGTGTTTGCATCATCATTTATTGAATGAAATTATCTCAGTAATAGAAATGTAGACACATGCCAAGTATTGCAGGAATATTAAATTCATTGGCTTAGTGGGGATGAACGTCTAAAGTAGTAGAAAACTATTTAGACTTATGTTGTTGGTTTAGGGGTTTTTAAGGAGAATTAAGAAAACAGGCCAATTTTTGTTTATATCTCTCTTTTTCCTGCTGTTTTTACATTAATAATACAGGTCTTAGAAAACTTTTTGTGAACCAAGGGGAAAGTATGTTCATGCTGCTACACGTGGGTGATAAAACAATAATTTTTAATTCTACTTCAGAATATACATTGAGTTTGTTTGTTTTTCCAGTGTTTTATTCTTGTTTGTGAATATCTTGCACAGTTTGGAAGACAAGATTTCTCTTATGATTTCATACATAGCTTATGAAAGTTTACTGCTCATATTTTCATGTCTTCCAGCAAAACCAGACTGGCTTTGTTGGCTATGTATTTAAAAACAAACACAAACAATTTTTTTTTTGTTCATTGCAGAAGAAAAAAAAGGATACCACCCTGTTTTCCCCTCAAGGTCGACTTTTAATAGGCACATGGGTTTGGAGGGTGTGGGTAACAGGTTTATACTAAGCCCTTTAAGATAAATAGCCAGTGTCAAAGATCTGGGGATTTGTTCTTTTTATGCTTTATGTTCTGCATTAATATTTTGCTGAAATTCTTTTATGTAAATTCTGCATTTTTCTCATAGCCTGGAACCACAGAGCAGAGAGATTTACATGAATCTCCCATAGACTGTAGCTCTGAAAGGAGTTGTGAACATGGTTTTCAAGTCCTTTTTGATTCTTTTTTTCCTTGTATTTTTTGCTTTAATTATTTACTGTGCTGCTAGTGCAGTACTGCTATGTTCTTCCTAACAGAGGCATGGCTTTTCTTGTATAGGCAAGCCTGTTGTCCTGTCCAGAGAAGTGGAGTCTGTTTTGGTGGGTGCTGCTATTCTTGGAGCTTGTGCTTCTGGGGATTTTGCATCTATACAGGTATGCAGTACCTGATTATTTTTTTTTTTATTTTTTTTTCTTTGTTTTTAATGCATTTCAGTTTAATGCGTTGGCACCATGCATAGACTTTAGTTCAAGTGGAAAAGCTTGTACCTTCTGCACAGCCGGACAAGAGCCAGCATCGCTTTCTCTCCACCCTCTTTTTAACTCCGTATGTTATTTAGGTGTATTGAAGATTCATTTGTCTTTTGACTGTAGGGACATGCAGGTAGAAGCTGCTGTCTATGAAGTTAGGCCATATAATTTTACAGACAAAAAAAGGAATTTGGCAAGGCTCTGATACTGCAAGAAGGTCACACTTTCATCTTGGTTATATTTGTCCTACTTTCCTTTGTTCATATTGAGGAATGTTAAACATAAGAGACAACATAGCACTATTTATGCAGTAAAAAATGACACACCTATACCTCTTGTCTTGCCTACAGTGAATGCAGAGTTACTTATGAGGATGGAACTTAATGTTTATTCATCCTATTTCAATCCATTAAGAGTTGTAAAAGTAGCAGTAAGGCTTTTACGTTCCATGGATCAGCCAAAGCATGACATAGTTTCATTTATGTAAACAGCAGTAGTATACAAAAACCTGAAGAAGGGTCTGAATGCCCAAAATCCTATCTGGTTTTACACCTGGCAATTCCACTGGTAGAAGACATGTCCTCTCCTCATATTACACAAGGAACACAAGGACACTAAACAATACATTGCATCCACTTGGACAAAATTATTTATCATGGTCCCTATGGTGCCTATCAGGCACAAAGGTTTGTAGGTGAAATTTTGCACAAAAACTTACAGAATATATCTTCTGAATAGGGGGTCAGCTTCTCAACCTAGTTAAATTGACACAGATCCACTGGAATCAATGAACAGCTCAACATAAGCTGAGGAACTGGGCCATGGTTGGCATTTTTCCAAATGTGAAATTTCCAAATGTGAGTATACTACAGTGCAGTGTAGGTTAGCAGGAAGAGCAATTCCCTTTCATAAGAATTCTTCCATTAAAGTCAATCCCATTGCAACAAATATATAGTACAATATATATATGTATTTAATAATTCTAGTGCTTGTAAGGAGAACTTACATTGACAAATGTAATTTCAGTAGCAACTTTTGGTGATAGGAGTTCATATTTAATTCTTACTCTTCTGTTAACCTTCTGCCTTTAAATACACAGATATTTCATTTCATGTTTTAAGATGTTTTGCCCTGTTATGCAATAACTGAACATCTCAAAGCTGATTTTATTAACCATTAGAAATTCTAATGCTGTGAAATGCTGTGAAATTCTGTGATATGTCTTTATATAATTTTGCTATATTCATTTACCTTTAGTTTTTAACTGTGCCCTTATGTATAAAAATATTTCAGAAGCATATCCAATGATGTCAAAACAGATATGCATGCATATATATGTACATATATGTCAGTCTGCATAGCACACTGCTTCAGAAATCTTTTTCAGTGGAACTAGATCCTTTTCAGCCAGTCATGTCACAGAGTTTCTGATTTAAAAAGTGTTTACTCTTTTCCTGTTATGATATGGTTATGATAGGTTCCTGCCTATTTGGCTATGGGAAGGTGTTTTGGCTTGGCATAAGTACAGTGCAGGTTCTGTGGGTCTTCCTGGAGTAAACTCCTTCTAAGTGCTTACCTGTGACTGTTGGGAGATGGATTTGATGACTCCTTATGCTCCCTTCCTTTGCTTGAATCAAATAAGTTAATACGAGTACATAAAGAAAAAGAATAAATACAAATCTCAATGCAGTGCCTCAGCACTGCATAAGGAGTCTGATTTCCCAAACACAGCCTCTGCCTTTTTCAGTGCTTCAGCAGCTATTTGTGTAAGGTGTGGTTCCAAGGGTTTTGCCAGTCAGCAGTTGTTCCACTGAGTTACAGGTCAAGCCCATGGGCTTCCCTGGCATATCTCTGAAACAGAAAAGGGGAAAGTAGTTTGGAAACTACTGCTGTTATACATTCCACTGGGCATTTGTAACATGTTTCTTTCCATCATACTGCCTGTGGTGATCACTGGCAGCCAGGTGAGGGCCTGAATCCTATCCAGGGTGCCATGACATCTGTGCAGTGTGAAGAAACAACCCACTAAGTGTTTTAGCTTAATGTGTGTTAAGAAGATTGTCGTTAAAGAGGTGACACCTATGGCAATATCAGTTGTATCATGCAACAAATATTTTAGATTATATAAAAATATTTTTTTAAAGACTTCAGCTACATGAAATCAAGAAACAAGAAACTAAATAAATGTTTTTTAGGGGAGGGAGAAACGTAAATGCATTGCAGTTCCATAGCCTTCACTTACGTTTATTTTTCTACCACATCTTCCAAAACAAACCTTACTTAGAGGTGTTGCTGCAAGTATTCTGCATTGTTGTAGACTCTGCAAATAATAGAAGTTATTATCTGTCCTCTGAATAGATGGTTTGTGTTTAATTATTGTGCTTTCCAAAGCTCATTGTTTGCTCAGCCTAATAGTAATGGAGAAAACTGTGTGGTTTTTACCCTCTTTGCTTATGCCTATGGGTTTTTTTGAAGGGGAATTTTTACTGTATTTGTCCCAGTGATTTTGGTCACGTTTCTCAGAATCATTTTTGGACATTTCTACTCAATGTCAAAATCAAAATGTTTAAAAGCTATTTGGTTTTCATGGGTTGGGTCAAAATCACTTCTGATAATCTTAGTCTGGCTTTAACATGCTCAGTTGACAAAAGGACCGGCTGCTCAACAGGCACGTGAAACCCACTAGTGATAAGCAATAGCAGTAGTGCTGCCAGGCTTCTGCCAGGGAATCTCGTATGAAGTATGTGCATGTGTGCTGTGTAGTATGTGCGCAGTGAGTGATGCTTCAGGGAGCTGAGGAGCCTACTTAGCAGGGCTGTTCTTGTGTCTGAATGCTAAATCTGATGCTTTGGGGATGTAACATGCATTAGATGTTAGAGCTGACCTGCTTGTGCATTCTGTCAATGTGTGGGGTTTGGGGCATGGGGCAGCCAAATCAGAGCCACTGCTCTGGCAGTCTGCTCTTCACTCAGAAAATCTGGACACACGGAGAAGATCCTCAAAATCTACCAGGGCATCACTTTTCAATAGAGGAAAGAAAAGATGGGTCATCTGGGGAAGACCCAGCTCTATACCTTATATAGTAATTAGATTTAGGCTTTATTTAGCTCATGTTTAAGAAATGCATTGGAATTGGATGGTATTTCCTTAGGGGTAAAGTATGTGGATGTGGTGCTTGCTGTTACTCTCGTACTCCAGTACTATCCTGATGCTTAGTCCTGTGGCATTCCATCATCGGGATTTGGAAATGGGGAAGTATCTGCTTCAGAGACATTTTTGAGGATCGTTCTTCCAAGGACAGGCAGCTTGCTTACCTATGTATCGCTGTATGATGAACCCATTCAGAAGTGAATGTGAGACAACAGGATTCTCACCCTTCACTCTCCTGGGCAAATGGCCATAGTGGCTGGGACACTAATGAGCTCTTCTTCTGTCCTTTGGTATCCCTAAATAAGTTTCTTCTCACAAAGAAACAAGCACCAATGTACCTCCTGTCTCCTTTCCCTTTCTGTAATACAGCAGTGACTATTTGCAGGATGCAGCATTTTTTTTCTAATTCTTAATTCTCATATCTTTTTATTCTTATTTTGAGTGATTTGTGGAGTAAAGGTTTTCATGCTTTCTATTGACTGCATCTGTATTAGTACCAAAATTCTCAATATGCTGAACTTCTGCAAAGAAGCATTAGAAATTAAGGTTATTGCAAAATTTGTAACCATGCAGGTTAATTTGCTAGATTCTGGTGTGGTTTTAAAAGCTCAAGCCTCTTGAAGCTGCAATTTCATCTTTAGGTAATTCTATCAAGTAAAGATTTATAAACTCCCATCTCTCATGCCTGGTCACCATATGTTGTTGCTTCAAAGAATGTTGACTTCCCTATTTTCCTCTTCATTTACTTTTCTGCATTTTTCTCCTCTGTGGTAAAACTGAATTAAAACAATTGTTCTATCCAAAAAGAAAAAAGAACATGAAGTGTGGTGAGTTACTCCCCATTTCATCTTTTGGTTATTTAGTCTCTAGAATCTCCGGAAAGGTGAGAAAATCTTCTTACAATTTGGGTTATCTTTTCATTTGCCCCTACAAATGCTACACCTTTTTTCTTTTAGTGGTTCTGTTATGTTTTGATTGTTGTGCCTATGAACCATAACACAGCCTGGCTGAGTCAAAGAAGACAGTGCTGTGTAAAATAGTATGATGTAAGGATTTTTGAAATATACACAGTATTTTTGGGTTTTGGATTTTTGAAATATGCGCTGCACTGAATGAAATAACCTTAACATTGCTGGCTTAGATGGGTCAATTTATTGGTTCTAGCCATTCCTTCCATGCTGAGCAGCGGGATCCTGGTTTTCTATGTGATTGTTTCTGTAGTAAAAGTATAGTTTCCGGTTTAGCAAGCCAGCAATTCCTTCTCAGTAAAAATGTTCAATAAATAAATGTCAAAGTTTCCAGTATATCCTCATTACTCGGCCTCGCTTGTATGTAATTGAAAATGGGAAGAAGGTGCTGTTTGATTTGGCAGTCATCCAGCTCTTTTTTTTTTTTTTTGGATAACCTACTCTCTGGGACAAGGCTGTACACTTGGGAACAGGATTATTGCCTAATAAAATCCTGCAGCCCACTGTCTATTCCTTAATTGCATATTAAAGCAATTAATAAAATTACCTGTATGAAACCAGATTACCAGCTTTATTTTGGATTTGCTGTCTTAATATGGGCCATTGTTACTGGCCAATATGGAAGAAAAGAAATTTCTAATGATTTACTCTAATACATTTTACTGGTAACTTTCTGTAATCCACTTTCTGTAATCATTTTTGGTGTAAAACATTGAGCTAGAAATTAGGATCTACATGACTACAAGATTTTTCAGGTATAAAATCAACTTTTCTTTGCTAGTTTTGGTTATTATGCAACTTGGTGGTATATCCTGCAAAAAAATAGGGGAAAGCTTTTTAATTGGTTTTATAAAGCAGATTAGAGGTCTATAAAAATTAGCTGGATTCTATAGAAAGAGGTGTTAGGTAATTACCTAATGTGGATTAGCTGAATCATTTAGCAGCAGTAGCAGCTGAGCAAGTGAAGTACCCCTTAGGTACAATTTGCATCCCTGGAAGCAGCCCTAGAAGCTCTGTTGATCAAAGTCACCTGGCTTGCCTTCAGGATAACGGACATAGGGGCCATAACTGTGAGGGAGATACATTGCAGAATGGTGTTTGAAGTTATGATGGTGCAGGTGAAATGGTGCACTTACAACTCTGTACTAAAGGAACTCTAAAGAGTTTTGTTTGTGCATTGCTTATTATGCTTAATTTAATGGACATCTCCTGTCGGTTGTCTAAGGAAGTTGTTGGGTGGCATAGCATAGAGGACAAAATCAAATCACAAAACCCACAGACAACACAAGGTTTATAAAGATCATCCAGGAAGAGCATGTGATATGCAGTGTATTCATCTCCTAACAATGAAAAATGGTACAGGCTATCATGAATGTAAAGAAGTTCTTTAATGCAACAGTTAGTCCACAACCTTGGTAATGGACCAACTAGCAATCATGAATAGACAACATTTCATAAGAACACCCATAAATAGTACTGGGACATACTCAACATTTCTGCTGACAGAACTGGAGGGGATTAGGCTATTTCCATTTCTGGATTAGGCAGTCTCTAGTGTAATTTTGTTCTGCTTATTTCAATGGACGAGCTTCAGTTGATGATCTGAGCCTCTATTCCTCTTCCAAAGCATTACCTGTCAGGTCATGGATTGAAATTAATACAAGCGTCTTGTTGATTTCCATATTTTCAAAAGCAAGAACCAAGTGAAAGATCAGGGAGGGGATAGTTTTTTCCTTAGAAATGGTAATAACTTGGGAAATCAAAAGAGGAAATAAAATTACTTCTCCCTGTTGAGTTACGGAATGTTGCCTTCCCTCATCTCATTAAAAATTTAAAGCACTCCTGTTTTTGAGCAGGATGAATTAGTAATTAAGTGCTATAATCAACTTGTGTAAACATAATATTGAAGGAGAGCAGCAAATTAATCATTTCGTTGGCTTGCCTTACCCAATTAATGCACCTTTTAGTAAAGGCCTTCCTGTCATGTTGGGATGGTTTTTTTTTCTCCTGTTCCCTTAATCAGAGGATTTTGGAAAGGCAGAGGAGGGAGGCGGTTCTTAGGCACCATGCTGTACACAAGGAGTGTGTTAAGGTGCTATGATCTTGCCTTCCTTTTCTTCAAAAGCTCTGAATTTGTACATGTACAGTTTGAGCCTAGGGTTTATCAGAGACCGTCCTTGGGCAAGGCTGGATGACAGCTTTTCCTTTTCTGAGTAGTGTTTTGGCTGAGTATAGCCTCTACAATTAAGTGATTTTTAAAAAATTCCTTCCTGGATGTGTATATCATCAGTCTCAGTTGACAGGACGTGCTCCATAAAAAAATTACTTTAAATTTCAGCGCATAGCTTATATACCTACTGTTAGAGACAGTATTCTAGTGGTGAAAAGAGCTGAATCTTCACAGTCCATTTATTTGTTGTTCTTTCACTTCTGACTGGCAGCAAAGTTGTCAAGGGATGTCATGGACAGTTCAAGATGTGGACTCTACTGCTTGCCGAGAACCAAACTGTTACCCACGTAAGCAGCTAAGATGTTTGATGACTGTGGAGTATATTTGCAACTAACCAGGCCTGGACTTGGCAGTAGAAGAACTTTATCCCTTTACCTCTTTCCTTGGTGTTTTGACACTGAAATACATCTTTGCCTAATTGAAAGGTTGTTTTTTTCTTGTATAATAAAGTTAGATTCAATATGGCATGCATGAAACCACCAAGATACTGGCAATGCCTCTGGCTTTTGTATAGAGTCAGCTGCCTTCTTACCAGAAATCTTTAGAGAAATATAGATGAGAGAGAAAAATTAAAAGGCAGTGATTTGATGGCCACGGTCCAGTTCCTTGTGGCCTAGTGTTTATGGTACAAAGAGTGCCTTTTTAGTTAGCGTATTTTGGCCTTACTGTCAGAAGTCTCTGCAATAAGGGTAAAAAGCGGATGAATCACAACTACTCTTTTGCCCTAAGGATGATCCTTCTGTATTAAAGCTGAAAAATATAAATGCTTGTCTGTCTCTGCCAAGCACAGAATGAGCTTTCAATCAGCCTGAGAGTGTGATTTTTTTTTTTTTTCACTTTTCAAGCCACAATAAATATACAGAAGCATTTTTACTTTCTTTCAGCTGACTTCAGTGGACGGTATTTCCATATGGTTGGAAATCCTCTCTTGGTGGGAGTTAAATCACACATACAAGCACCACCACTTAGAGAGTCAAACAGCTGAGATGTGGCTGTAGCTGATAGCACGATGCTTTCACAAAAGTGCTAAGAAAAGTACCCTCTGTCTTGTTGCTGTTTACTGACATGTGATACTGGTTGACATCTGTTGCCCTTCTCATTTGAGGACTGTTTGCTTTACTAACTTTAACATTTCCACATTGCTATGCTGTTGAAGTGCAGATACACAGATCTCCTTGGAGTCCCCAAGGTCTTTTTATGAGAAGCAGAGCTGCCATCATTTGATATCATCCTGCTGGCTGCCTTTTATATTGGAGTTGAGAGAGATAATTCTGTTGCAGTTAAATGTTCTTGGTGGAGTGCAATGTCTAATGCTATATGTTGTCATACATTTGATGTATTATCAGATCAGTACATGCTGTACAGTAGTGTTTGGTTCATTGTCACATTAGATGATTTGTAGTCATTTTATATGACTTGAAATTATTACAGGTAAAAACTTGTCTAAGAAAATGTCAGAGTTTGTTGTAGCAGGTCATATAGCTACTGAAATGACGGATGATCTTAGTCCATAAGCATAATGCAAAATTCTCAGTTAATGTAAATCAGCATTGCTTCAGGTTTTCAGAGGAGTGACACCAGTTTACTCCAGTGCCCTGATCCAATCAAGCACTTAGGTACATCATCTGACGTACAAGTAGGCAAGAAGCTCAGCTGAAGATAAGCAGGGCTGCCCGTGTGCTGAAGTACTTTACTGGATCAGAGCCCAAACAGGAATCTGACACACAGTTCACTGGTAGATGACACATCTTGAAATTATAAAAGCTATTACAGCTCTAGCAATTGGTTCATATTATTACCCATTCAGAAACAAGTTGTGGATGCTATAGATAATAGGATACAAAGGTGGTGTCTTTTAAGTGCTGTCCTTTTGTGGAAACTTAGCATGCTTCATTTTAAATGTCATCCAGTACACAAATGTTCAGATTTGGAATTTCTCAGTAACTCTTTAATGACAAGGAAAGGCAGCTGCATTAAGTCAGTGTAATATATTGGCTATAACAGAACTACGCATTTATTTGGCACAGAAGTACTGAAGTTGGAGGCAACAATCTCAGAAATCCAGTACTTAAAGATATGGCCATATTATTTTCCTAAAAGTAGGTGGTTTAATGAAATAGCACACTAATGAAATGAAATTAAACATGGCCTTTTATTTGGGCCTTGATGAAAGGAGATGGGGCACTCTGTGTTGGGTTATCAGTATGACTTACCTGTTTATTAATTCTGTCTGAGAGTGGTGATAAAGATTTTATTACTTACTTTTTACATTTATGAGGATGGACTGAAAAGGTAATAAAGACCTCTCAGATACTCAAATGACCAAAGAAATCTATTTTTTCCTCTTTCTTTATGCTGAAGGTGCAGCCGGCTTTGTGCATTGGCATAGCCCCGTTGACTTCACCTGAGTTCTGTATCTTGCATGCACATAGCCAATTACCTTATTAGAAGCAGCTATATGTATACAAATACAATCTCTTATGTCTGTAGGCTCAACATGTATATTGTCATGCCTTTTAGCTTTTAATAAACTCACATCAGCCGGTGTTGGCAAAGAATAAGATTTAGTGTTTTGTTAATCTGCAGAATTTGAGACTCTTACTAAACCAATGGTATTCTTCTCATCTGTCAGTAAGCCCAAGACCTGGCAAGCAGGAGAAAATATGCTGCCTAGAATAGTTCAGGTTCTGCTGCTGCATATTTTTGTAACAAACCATGGAATGACCATGGTGGAGTTTGTCTAAGGAGATGTACAATTAGTTGATTTTTTCCAAGCAGACTAAGACTAAGATCAGCTTGTGGAAGTTGTTTAATAATATCACAACCTTACGTTTTTTCTAGCTCACTGCCTTTCCTTTTCTTGAGGAAAACCATAAATAAGAGGAAACCATAAATATGTCTGTATTGTAGGTGGATACTTTCTTTAAAATGTACTGTGATCCATCTCAGTTCTATTTTAGGGACAGATTTTACCCACATACTCAGAGACACAGCTGAAGTCATTTAGACCTTGGACTCCCCTTCTGTCCAGGCCATTTAAGCAGGGAAAAGTGTGATAGCAATATTTTATAGGAAGGATGAGTACAAAGGAGGATACCATGGATCCCTTGTAACTGTCAGTAGCCAGTAAGGTCCTTTTAAGAGTGTGTCTTGCTTAAATGATGTTCAGGATGTCAAACAAGTTAAAGTTTCTCTGCCCTCACCTCTTCAATATCTGAGCAGAACAACCTTCAAGTTATGCACTGGAGAATTGGAAACTCAATCTGACTACATTGTGAGATTAATTTTCCATCTGGGATTTGCACTCTTGCTATGTCAGCGCAGGGGATCAGACTGTTCTGTGGCAAAGCACAAGCATGTAGAGTCACAGCGCTAGCTGTCTGAAATGCTTGAGGTTTTTTCCCTATAAATTTTTTGAAGGACATTATGATCACTTAGTTGTGGGATTTGATGCTGGTTGTTTGTACCACCAGGACATACTTTTGCCACCCTGTATTTGAAGAAGTTTTATAACTTACATGTACTATGTTGTCCTTTCTTCTAACGATGACTAGAGGGGATAGCCCTACCTGTGTAGTTTAACAAGCATCTGTTTACTGTCTAGGCATTTCCAATACATTTCATTTTATTCTAAAGGCATTTTTCTTTATTCCCTTTCATATAATCATGGATGTGAAATGCTACAGGAGAGATCCCATAACCTTTATTAGTTTTATTAGCAGTAGAAGCAGTTGCTTTATTAGCATACTGGCTTTCCTCATCCTCAGAATTGGAATCCAGTTCTCATTCTCCTTTCTTTGTTCAGGTAAGTCATAAATCCTTGTTTCCTTGTTTTCTTAGATACAGTCATATAACAACCATTCCCAAACCCTTGCTTACTTCCTTGTTTTGAAGCAACTTTTCACAACCATTGTGCTTAAACATTTCTGAGGCACAGTTTGATACTATAAATTGGACAGTGACATGTAGAGAGAATCCATATGAAATTGCTTCATGGCTCTGTTTTGTTTTTATTAGGACAAGCGTTCATGTAATTATTAGCGAGACTGTAACTGTCACCCTTGAAGGAAATCTAAGTAGAAAGGCTAACCACCAAGTGGGCATGAAAAAACATAAGTTGCAGGTTTTTGCACAAGATACTCCTCCAGATGAGGGTTGAAAAACACTGGAAGAATGTGAATAAGGAGAACTGCTGTGCCTGTATCTTGCTGTGCCTTCTAAGTGTGTATAAGCAGTGAAAGTGAGTTGGATTGTCATCTTTCACAAGTGTACTTTTCAGCTAAGAATAATTTATAGGGGATGCGCTCAATGTGTAGTACTCCTGCGGGTTGCATTCACCACAGCGTTACTAACCTTCAGTACATAAATATATTCTGACCCATGTAGAGCCTGTTTCTGTGAGCACCTGCTATAAGTTCGTGTTTTCTGTACAGCTTCCAGATAGTCCTTTACCAGGTAGAAATTTTAGGGAGGAGTGTGGGTGTGGAAGCTCTGGTGGGAGTATGTTGTTTTGTCAAGGAACAGGGTAAAGTGATGTGGCAGTGTGCTCCTCGCTAAGCAGAGTAAGGAGTGGTTAGATCTCACCATGTCACTTCTTTTGGACTTCTGGAAGCAGAGGGGACCCTCCAAGGGAAAACACTCTGGAAAATAAACCAATTTCTAATCAGTATTTTCTCCTCTGAAGAATCTCTCCACAAGAGTATGTGTGGAGGGCTGCACCACCACCAAGCCCAATCTCGCCCTCCCAAAATTGTGGGGTGGGGGATGTAATGCATCACATTTAGAACATCCCTTCATTTCCCTGTCCTGTAGCTCAGAACCGAGTTAAACACCTTGGATATATTCAGCAAAGTACTGCTGAGTCTAGCAGCCTTGTGTTAGACTCCTTTTGCTGTCAAAATGTCTGGTAAGACTTGACTATTGCCTAAGTTTCCCAGACTAGTGTCTTCCTATCTGTTGTCATGAAATCACTGATTTCTGTTAACTTCAAGTAGTTTAGACTAGACTGGGGGAAGCAGCGCTTGAGTGTCTTACAGCAGATAAATTGGATATGTGTTAGCCTCTAGGTTGGAAGCTGGCACTTAGCTTAGGTGAAAGAGATGAGTAATGGCCCTAAAGATGCTAAGCTGTTTTAAGCCCTTCTGATAAATGGGGTCTTTTTGTGATGAGCTATCCTCACTTTCTTGGACTGGTTGGTATAAAAGCTTTGTATATACAAGCACATCACTCATTATTTACTGGTCGTGGTTCTAAGGTTGTTTAATTTTGCAATAGTCCCATCTAAGGGATGATTCTTGCATTGCACGAAAGGGAGACTAAGCAAGCTTTGCCTTTCATTTGCTTTGTATAACTTCGCCCCTGTGGAAACATTGGATAGCCAGCACATTTGCCATAAGACACAAAATGCCAGATTTGCAGCCTTCTGGATATGGAAGTTCCACTCATCCCAGAGAAGAACCAGAGAACTGGCATGGAAAGAGAATAAAAGAAACATGAGAAAGAAGACAGGTGTGGTGGAGAAAGGGGCTTTTCTTTTTTTGGCACTAAATCCCCAATACCCCAATCTCCCTCTTGCTACTCCCACTCCGGTACTATTTATTCTTTCCTCTTGTATTCTTGATGCCTTCTTGTTTGTGCCTTTCCCCTGTTTATTTGTTTCCACTTCTTCTTTTCTCATCTCTTGGTGGTTCTTCTCTTCTCCTATTTAATCTTATTCCTCTTCCTTTGTTCTCTCTCTTTCTTTCATTGCTCTTCCCATATCCCGGTCCCTTACCTGTATTCTCGCATAATAAAGAGCACAGAGGAAGGGATGGCTTGTGGCTCACTCAGTGATGATCCCTTAAGTCTCCTTTCAAGGCTTGTAGGAGTTCAGTAAAGTGTTTTATGGGAACAGCATAGCCACACAGCACTGATTGGGCTGTGCCAGTGCTCTTGGACTGGAAGAGGAAAGATTTATGATGGCATTGATCACAGTGCTAAAATAAACTGCCCTCCCTTAGCCAGTGGAATACGAGTTTGTAAATGCCAGCATTTTATACACAAAATGAAGGACGCCGGCTGAGGAAGCCAGCTGCCTAGGTTAGCTGTTCAAGGTCTGAAAATGGCAAGTCTTTAAAAGCAGAGAGACAGAAAAAGTCATTTATGTTAAAACAAACTCTGTCATGAGTCATTAGACTTCTTTTTCTCTTACACACACAGTTTATGTCTCAGGCCTTCTAAGGCCTGAGTAACATCTGATACTCTTCAGGCTGAGCCGGCTCTAATAGGAGTAGGTTCCTGTTTCTAGCTGCAGTGTGCCACTTAGAACTCTATTTAATTTGAGTCTTGTGTTTACAGGCTGTAACTATTACTTATTTGTCATTTTATGGTAATAGAAAAGATTGTTTGTCTGCGATTTAGTCCCAGCCATGCTGTTGAATAGTTCTGTCTCCTCAGCAGCAGCAGAGAAAAAGTGACCTGAGAGGGGCTTTCACTTTTTGCCTCATTCATTTCTCTCACGCGGCTTTAGTCAGGCAGGCACGAGTGGGGATGCAGGTCCCTTGCCATCCCTCCCAACTGCCACCTCAGCCTAACAATATCAGCAGAGCATTGCTCTACATTTCTCAGTTCGCGTATGAGCTGCATGTGCTTTTTCTTCCCCTCTACTTTTAAAAGAGAGAACACCAAAGCACACGCTGTCTGAAAAACACAGCTTTGCCTTTTTTGCCCTTTTTCTTTTTTTGGTCCTCTTTCTTTCCTTCGTCCCCTTCCTTCTGCTCCCAGTTATCTGTTTAAATATTTTTGCTAAGTGTGAAACACTCAGGTGTGAAAATAATTAATTGCAGCTAGAAAATACCAAAGGTGTATGAATTCTTCAAGTCTCATTACCTGTTTGTGCCAAGGCCTATACAGACCTGAAAGGGGAACGTGTAACACAGGGGCAGGAAAGCTTATGGGGGTGGTGGTGGAGTTGAAGTGCTCAAACACCCCAGCCAGCTTCCCTGGACAAGGGTAACCTCAGGGCCCGCTGCTGGAAGTGACTGCACCTTAATTAAGCAGCAAGACTCTTGTTCCCCCTAGTGGCTAATCACTCAGGATGGGTTTCACACGAGCATTTAATTTAGCTGCCTTTTAACTTGCCTGCCTAATTTTCCTCCCATCCACATTTTTTGCTATGTTTTTTAAGTTTCTCAATTTCTCCGAATGATGGCATTTGCCATTTGTTTGATTGTGACTTCAGGAAGCTGGAAAATGTGCCACAGATAGAAAATACCTTATATCTGCAATAAAGCAATAGGATTTAGGGTTGAAGACCTTTTTTCTGCATATTGCGCCCATGCATGCTGGATTTTTTCTGCAGCATTAGCAGTAAGGGTTAAGGAAGAAGGGCTTTTCTCTGCTTATCAGCATCCCTGTTCCTGTTGTAACTCCTCAAGTATGAACAGATAGGAATGTCCAGAAATGTTAGACACCTCAAATCAGCAGGCTTGTTTAATGTCCTTGAGATAAGAACTGAATTGCAAATCAGCAGGCTTGTTTAATGTCCTTGAGATAACTGAATTGTGTGGCTTTACAGATCAAACAAATACCATGTAAAATGTAGTGTAGTATTTCTTAGTGACAGAGGAAAACAAGCCTGTATTTTCCCATGTAGTTCTTATTAGCAGCCTGGTAATGGGAGATAATGCATCTCTTGGGTAAAACTCATCAGCTGTACTAGTTCAAATCTAACATAAGCCGCTGTAGTATCAAGTTCTTCTGAGGTTACCTCGGTATAAATAAAAGGAGAATTTTGCCATGAGAAAACAATGTATGTTACCTAACGCGAGAGTCAGAGTACATGGGGTTTATTCCCAGCTTTGACACTGACTCTGTCTGTGACTTTCAGCAAGTTGTTTAACTTTGTTCTTCATTCAACTGATTTGTGAAGGGGATCTAGTGATGTTTAAGTGTTTAATATGTTTATAGGCTGGTTATATAGTTATACTAAAGGTGATAGAATGAAAAGTGCAAAGAAAACGAACAATGATGCTAATGATGTTGCTCTGGTAGATTAAAATAAGTAAGAATGGAAAGGCCGGCAGACCGACAGCCCAGTTGCACATAATTGGAAAATCTTTTGACTTCTGCACAAGAAAACAAAAACTGACTTTAGACCTGCAGCCAGTTTATTATGTGTGGGAATTTTCATTGCTATGTATATAATATGAAAGATGGCTGATATAGTATGACATGAATACAACTCAGAAGTTTATATCCATTTTTCATATTTAGAGCATTCGTTACTTTTAAAGGTTGTGTTATACTTTTACAAGGAAATGCATTTCATCTGCAGAATTCTTGTTTTTAGAAAATATTTGGGCAGCAAAGGGAGACCACATCCTTTAAAGCACAAATTCACTCATGGTTTGTATTGGCAATTCCTTAGGAACAGCAAAGGCTAATTCAAGATCAGCATTTTCATTCACAGGCTTCTAGCAGTAGACATCTAATGCTGTATCTAACATGTAACTGAGACACCGGGTGTTCTTTTTGCTCAAGCATGGATCCTTCTAAACTGAAGTTGAAGACATTTGCTGGAGACTTCTGAAAATCAGATGTTATCCTTTTTTAACTGCAGTGCAATCAAGATTAGCAAAACCAACCTATGCATCTTGCATTGCTGAGCACTTTTTGATTTGCATCTGAAACTGGTTTGTGACAGGTCAATAACGCTATGAGCGTAATGTAAAACATTCAACAGGATAAGACCTCCTTGTTGGAACTGTATCCTTTTTCTTGCATGTCTGGGTTGTATTTTTGTTAATTAAGTTACTGACTTGTAGAATGGCCTGCATTCCTTCTGTTCCTGTAAAAATGAAATGACTGACAGCTTTTCAGTTGCACATGATTGTACCATTTAGTAGAGGAGGAAGGGGCAGGATAGGATCCTACCAAATTGTTTGCATATTGTATATAGAGAAAACATTGTTGAGCATGAGATAACTGCATCTTATCAAGCAGTCTGTTACTGATCTAGTCTAATTTATATAGATCTGCACAAATTGATCTAAGACCAAAAACCAAGCCAGCGTAGAACAATGGGTAAGAGCATTTAGAAAAGTTGTATAGTAAAATTAAGACTTTCATCAGATAAAAGTAATTTAATTTCCCTCCTCTCATTCTATACTTGTCACAGCCAAAGAAATACCTTTGAACAAAAACTAACTTCTTTTTAGATGTCCAAAGTACAAAATTGCTGCTAATGGAAAAGCGAAACAAATCTGGGATTTTGAGCTGGTGCAGTATTCGTGCAAGTAATTAGCCTGTACAAAAGGAGCATTCATCTTGAAATGACAGATAAGCACTAAGGACAGGATTGAAAACTGTAAATATGTTAGCACTTTAAGCGAGAGCACAGCTTCAGCACTTGTTAGACTCATCAGCTGCTGTAAACAATATGGATCTTTGAAATGATCTCTGCTGGGATCTCAGCACATTAGATAATGATATAGTTGTTCATTTTTGCTTCTTCTATTTTGTTTTTTCTTTCAGAAAGTACTTTCTGCAAAGAATAGGCCTATGGTGCTGCCAGCACACACACTTATCTTTCTCTATGAGTAGACCCAGTGAGGGCTGCAGTCACTGTGGGGAGTAAAGAACAAGCCTGCAGAGCTGGGCTCTGCCTTTCCCGATTTATGCACAAGTGAGGAACAGTATGTGCAGCTGCAGTACAACTTTCCTCTCATGGCTGTGCCTCTACCCAAGGCTAGGAAAGGTTCTTTGAGGTCATCCAGGCTCAGTTCACAGTTAGGATGCTTCTTCGAATATGATTTTAAAAGGCAGACTGTTCAGGTGGTGGTGGTGGTGGCAGTTTCTCTTGTGTAGCTTTGTGAAGGGTTAACAGTGACAGAGCTGTAACAATGGAGGGTTTCATGTTGTGAAAACTGCATACAATAGAAATTAATTTGAAACCAATAAATCCGCTTTGCAAAGGACACTATAAAAAGCTTGCATACCACAATAACTCGCAAACACTCACTGACCTCGCTGAGGTTCTGATTGGTGACCTACAAGTGAAAAGCTCCATGAGCCATTTGAGTCTCTGCTATTCATCTCTGCTCTCAGCTTGCTGTCTTTAAATGAAAGGCCAGTTTTTTGGAATTGGCTCAATTCTTAGGATCAGCTGAATCGTGAGGCACAAAGTGTTTTTTCTTCAGTTGTGTCCCACATTGGCTAGACTTCCCTCCTAAGTGTTTGGTACTAAGCTAGTGGTATTATTGATTCCCATATGAGAAACTGAGGTGCAGAAAGCTTGCATGCCTTGTTGAAGATCAAAATTCAGGAGCTGGCGTATCCAACCGCCCCCCTTACAGTCACAGGAGTTGTGCTGGGAAGAGCTTTCCCCCATAAGCACTTCAGGAGCAGTGGGTTAGAAATCTCTCATTAAAGTGAGTGAGTGAAGGGGCAAGGTTGGCTTGGAAATAGGAGCCACAAGGTGCAGCTCACTGGGGCCTTCATAAAAAATGGGAAATGGGATGGGACAGCAAAGTAAAAGTAGGAGTGGTGACTGGCTGGGTGTTGTAAGGTGAGAACGTCCTTCTGGAGGGATTCAGTGCTGTTCACCTTTCCCGGAGATAAAAAGGACAGCTTATAAAGAAGCTCACCAACCCTCCCACCTAGCCAAAATTTGAAGGTGGGGAGGTGGAGTCTGTCTAGCGTGCTCTTCTCTGCAAGATCTCTACTTTAAAGATAGCCCCTGGGGCAGGATGGTGCTATATTAGATCTCAGGCTGCGAGCAGGCCAAACTCTGCTGCCACTTGATGACTCTCTCACATGCTAACTGCATTTTAAATTCTGACTTGTGTGTTTTCAGACAGAACCAGCTATTGTTTTGGGCACAGTCAATTACAAAATGTGCTCTTTTTCTATTTGCCAAATGAATACAAATGCTTTCTTAGAAGGTCTCCTAAGGAAAAAGATGCCTCAGATACCTTTGAAAATTCCTGC
>NW_009259308.1:6157641-6161781 GCF_000687185.1 Egretta garzetta | reverse complement strand
TTCATTAGAAGAGGTTATGTAATATTACTGTAATCAAAGGCTCTTTTATGTCTCTGGGGCAGGTGGGGATTAATAGCCCTTGGTTTTGGTTTTGTAAAGAAAGATGTCAGACCTGACAGATAGCTAGACTAGTGATGAAGGGTAACTTTTGACATTTACCAACAAGAATAGTTTCTTCCCAGTGAATTTGTGTAAGTTAGTGCCTCCAGGTTTTTCTATGCAGTAAATGTAATTGCAATACACAGAGAGGTGGTGCATATAAACAGGTTCCTACTTACAGAGAAGTTTTAATGCTAAAAGACAACTATATTTACCATTTCCCAGTAGTCTCCAAGAGATACAAACCAAACATTTTAGGAGCAAGGGCGGCAGAACACCTATTTTAAAGTGACTGTTAGTTTCCTCATAAATCTCTCTGAATTCTGTGTCCGCAGGAATCCTACAGTTTAGGTTGGGTTTCTCCCTTGCTGCTATTCAAGCATGTTTGACAACAGACTGGCCATCCCATGCATCAGACCAGGCTTCCCAGGTTTCTAAGGAATCAAGAGGTTTCTAAAATTTTGTAGCAAAATGTATCCAGCATTTAAGGTGCTTTTTAGGAACAGCACTCTTCTTAAAGGACCATTTAAATGGCAGAAGAGCAAATGAGAGCAGCTTCTCATCCCTGTCTGCCTCTGATTTTCAGACCTAAAGGAGAGAGGGTGCCCCCGTTTTTAACAAAGCTGGACAATATCATCAGCTGATCACTGTGCCCTGCTTCAGCTCTCACTCAGTTTAGTCACTTATAGCTTCTAATTTGGAAAAGAGAAATACTTTCTGGAACAGTGTGCTAGAAAAGGTTGCTAACTCCTTGTCTGCAGTAATCACGGCAAGGAAACCAAATGTCCTCTGCCATAGACAGCTATCATCCCTGTATTGTGCTTCACAAGGAGAAACAGCTATGCAGTCCAGTTTTAAACTCTTAACAGATTTCTCATTTCTTCTAGGTTTTACCCTCTGTCCACTGCACATTGGATATCTACAAAAAATCAGTTTTCTCTTAAGTGATGTTTTTATTTTTTGTTAGGATAGGATGTCTGTAAGGTTACCAGAAAGGCTCTCCATATTTGAATGCAGTTTTACTCTCTGTTTTAACATCTCAACCTTCTACTGGTTTACAGTAGTGAAATACTTTTAAAAAAAAAAGTCCCATGTTTTTTATGAGCCCCTGTCCAGGGTAATTTCCCAAATGCAGTCCAGATTGAGTAAAATGTAAGCATATTTCTGAGGTACAGGGTTTTTTATAGTAAACCACACATTAGATGAACTAGATAAAAAATAATCCCAAATCAAAACTCACAGCAGGGATTTCCCTCGTTAACCTCAGGTAGACACTGGAGCATGGCAAAGAATATATTTGAAAGATGAGGGGAAAAGTCTCCCCAGTCAGTGTTGGAAAGATAGAAAGCATAATTAGATGGAGAAGAGCAAAATGTTGCTAGTAGTTTCATTTTGTAGATGGAGTAACCCTAAAGCAAAGCATAGGCAGAAGTTGTTTTTACAACATAATCCCAGCTAGATACCCCAAAAATGCTAAAACCCACTGAGTGGGAAAGTGAACAGAAAAACGTGTGCAGATTAATTAGATCAAAAAAATGTTTTGACAGCATAAGTGAACATATGGAAAGAATTGAGAGAACCCGATCCAGTTCCCCATGTGTAAATGATGCCTTAGCCATAGCTCATAAAGCAAATACAGATGCAAAAAAAAAAAAAAAAAAAAAAAAAAAAAAAAAAAAGAAAAAAAAAAGCCCCCTTTCCTATCCCCTCCCCCCAGTAAACCCCAATCCATTGCCAGATGGCAAATAAAAGTTTGAACTCAGTGACTAAATGCGAGGAAAGCTGTATGTTCAGCGTGAATGTGAAAAGAAATCAGATGAATAAATCTGAATTTTGCACCTTAAAGGAAGTGGTGCAGTTCAACTAAATATTGTGTCAAGTACACAGCCAAATGTCAGGATATCCTGTGCGGATGCAACTTCTCTATTTTACCCTCCCCTGTCCAAATGACTCCTTCTGCTTTCTGTCCAGCTCATTTCTTTTGTTGTGCAAGTTAGCGTGGAAGCACACACCTGCCCTGCCTGCCCCAAAGGGTTTACCAATGAAAATCGAGGGGTAGAAGCATTAGGACAGATACTGCAAGCAGAGGGGAAGAAGGGAACCAAAGAAGCAAAATAACTTGTTCCAGGTTGGGCAGAAGAGCAGCGCTCCCAGGCTCAATTTAACTCCATCACCAGCAGCAACGAGTGTGGAGAGGGCTGATTTAGCTTATAGCTGTAGTGCAGTGCCCTGCGCCAGGGTCTGACGTATGAATCTGCTCTCCTGACTCCCAGGTGAGCTCGCTTTCTGTTAAACAGAGCTGCCTGTCAGCATAACGTTTCCAAGCCTAAAGAGTGGGTTAAAACAATGTATTTTGTCATGTGGTTTTTATAGACAAACCTTCTTAATCTATTGTAACAGTGACTCTATGTGTGGTTAACAAATTTATTCCACCTCGGAAGGGGGTGATGGAAATGTACTGTCTGTGTAGTCAGTGAGCCTCCCCTTTGGTAACGAAGCTGCCAGCCATGGCATCGCCACCCACAGTGTGGGACTGGCGAGGAGGCAAAGTGGGCCCCAGGTTGTGGAAACCAGCCTGGTGGGCAGGCTGGGCAGACCTCCGTGCTGCTGTGATTGCATCTTGTCAGTATCTGTGCTAGCCATATTAAAGCTATCTGGGATCTTCATATGCAGGCATTGTAAAGTGGACATGCAGTTCACGAATAATCTGTACAAGCTCATGTCAGGCTAAGTACGGCTAAACCATGCTCCAGCTCTGGTGCAGACTGCTTAGATGTTGCCCACAGACTGTTGATTCATGGCACCCAGTGCCAGCAATCTGTGAAACTGAAACAGGAGCTTGGGCTCTTTCCATTGCCTGGGTAAGCTGAAACCCCTGCTAAGCTGTCAAGTTTGCATCCAAGCAGCTTTGGGCACTAAGAGTTGCCAGCAATGGAGCCCTCACAAAGCAAACTGCTTAATTATTTGATAGTCAAAGGCAACTTGGAGGAGTACAGAGTCAAATCAACAACAAACCAACCTATATTTAGTAGCAGTGTGGCTGGACCTTAGACCCAAACATAGTTTCCAGCTGATGGATGATGTGGCAATCATAGCTGACCCTCATCCCATTCTAAATTTGGTCTGCAGAATAAGTAATTAATATCATCGCTAGCATGACAAGCCACCCTTTACAGCAGCTGCATTGCCACTGCTGCTCCTCTTACGGCTTTGTGTGTCGGCTGGCCAGCCTGGTTGAAGCACAAGCTCTGCACGACACTGAGCTACGGTGGCCACAGTCTATCTGACACTCAGTGCAGAGTAAAAGTAGGTGTTCTGGAGGGTAGAAGTGGTACCGTGGCCTTATCTGCACTTGTCTCTACTGTTATGTGATCTCTTTTCCATTTGTTCTTGTCTCTGATACTAAGGAGTGAAAACCGTGCTCCTATGGTACAGGGCAGGTCAAGTGATATGTACTTTAATGAGGCATGGAGGGGTGCAGTAGGACTGAGAGCTCTGTGTACCACCTACAATGCAAAATTAGGGACAAACCTGGAGTTTACAAACTGTGTGTACAAGCCAGACCAAACCTGGGGGAAAACAATGGGTGCAGCCTATTTCAGAGAGAGGTAACTGAAACTTAAAAGAATAAATTACATGTCCCAAATAACTTGAGGAACCTGTTGCAAACTTTTTAGATCCTGTCTTAGGGAACCAGAAAACTACCTTGTCTTGGTACTGAGGATCCGTCCAGTTGGCCTCTGTCAACTGAAGTTGGATGGTTTAGAGGTAGGATAACATTGGGCTGCTTCTAAGCTACCTGTCTGATTTCCCTCCACCACAGTAATGGTCTTTAATAAACAGGCATAAAGTATTCCCTTAAGATGGGCCAGTGCTGTTATTGAACATATGGACAGTGAGATTCAAAAGGCCAGGGACTTTTCCTGGAAGATAGACTTGAACTCAGTTTTTGAGCTGGTGTGCTGCTTGCTGGACCTCCATCCTTCCGTCCTCTTCTCCCTCCTCTCTAGTCTCACTTACAGACAGACAGACAGAAACACT
>NW_009259308.1:6150660-6157622 GCF_000687185.1 Egretta garzetta | reverse complement strand
TTGATATGAACACAGAAAGCTATGTTGGAACAGAGCAAAAGGAAAATACAAGCTTGTGTGAAATTTTCCACCTTTTCACTAAATGTATGAAAGCCAAATTTTCACACTTTGGTCTTAGGTGTGAAATTTTTGCTCAGCTCTAATATTTATCCATAATGTGTTTTAAAACTTGGCTTGCTCCATTCAGAATACCACAGAGAATTGAGTTACAGATTCTGGGCTTTGTGCATGCTGCCAAGATCTGCCCCTATAACTCAAACAAATTTAAGGGGGGAAAAAAACCCACTAGAAAAATACTGTATATGGTCCATCACATGCTTTCTTCATGCAGTCATATACCACTAAAAAGTAATGTTCTGCTAGGGCTCTGTTACATAAATACATTCATGTAACTCCTGTAAGCATAGATAAGATGAATTTTGCATCTCCAGGCTATTGAGTAAGCAATCCCTAAATAAAAGCCTATAAGAAAATAGCAGCCTTGCTTATAATTCTTAGAAAAGTTTAAAAGTATTTCTTGAACATCAGCATTTCAAGAAATCTATTTATTCTCCTCAAATCCAAATATACTGTGACTGGACTTTTTAAAATGATGTTAGTTAGCATCTGTTAGTCTCAGCTTACGTGTGTGGAATAGCAATGAGTGAGAGAGAGGTTCTTCACTGTTGAAGAACAGTACAAATGATTACATATACCGTTATTTACTGCATTTGTTATGAGGACTTAGAAGTGTAAAGAAAGTCAGCCTGTTAGTTTGAAGGTACTTAGACCTGCTGAATTCTGCAAATCAGAACAAATCTGGTGGGGAAGAACGTTCCTACATTTCAATCTATTGTGAATGGGGCAACTTATAAATTATTCTCCTCTAATGCTGGATCTGTGACAGTAGAGCTGTACAAAACCATCAGAGAGTCGAGACTGACCTGAATGGGAGTCTGGGTAATGTTTTCAGGGCAATGAAGGCGAATTTCACATTTCCGTGCTCTCTGTGGTTCAGAAGTTGAGACTGACCTTCCATGGCATACACTTGTATCATTCTCAGGAATACATGAAGAAGTACATTTGCTGGTATGGATTTCTCACTGCGTTTGGCTGTAAGAATGGCAGCATTTGATCACTTGGCTTGTATTGCCACAATAAAAATGAATATAATTTCCTACTTTTATGTAAGTACTGAGATTAGGTGAATTAACAGCTTCAGCTTGAAAAGAAGAATAAGCCATGGATCTCATTCCAGCTTGTTCTGAGATTCCTGAATTAGTGATGTTATAATTTATGATCCAAAGCTGGTTTACAGCAGAGTTACTTTTCATCCTTCCCATCATTCGTAAGCCAGTCATTCTTGGTGCAACAGAACCATGGCTGTCACTGGACAAGCCATAAACCAGCAGCGTTCACAGAGAAAACTTGCTTAATTTGCATTTGAGTGTATGTCTGGGTTTTCATATTGTCCAAGGATCCTTCCTCCCAGTATCTGGAACACTGTCGCTGTAACTGGAGCATGGTATAGCCACACAATTTGGTGAGCTTTGCTTTATGCTTTTGTATATGCAGGCCAAATACTTTCAGCCACTGAAATTTTACAGTAAAACTTCAGATGATATGTGGTTGTTTTCACTGTTAAGTTAATAACTACACTACGTAAAAGAGCAGAGATTTCTTGGGATCAAAATGAGTAAGTGGGGAGAACAGAGCTGGGAAATTGCATTTGTGCCTAAATGCCTCATCCATTTAACTTTGCATACAATTTTTAAAGTAAATAATAAAGCAAAAGCCCAAATTCCTAAGGGGACTGATGTTCCCAGCTCATTAATTTCAATGGTATTTAGTTACTTGACTTCCTTACCTAAGGGCGACATCCCTGTATCTGATTTCTCATTTGATGAATGCTTTTAAGAGCCTACATCCCATTAATTTTCAGTAATATTCAGCCCCATAAGTACTTGAGTCACTACTGAAAATCAGATTTAGGGACTATTCACAAGTGGGCTAATCTGTAGTCCCAAGGGAGATGGGCTCATCTTGTGGGGTGAGCAGGATCATGCTGGGTGCTCTAAGACAGCCCTTGCAGGACCCCATTGACTGAGGAATCAGAGAAGATCAGTCCCCAGTGTAAAGGTAGCCCCTGTAAGCACTCCTGGTGGGCTCCTGATGCCAGGCTGACATGCTTTTCCTGGTGTCTCCTGGCCTGGCAAAGTAGCTTGCTGCACTGCGGCTGCCACACAGTGTTGAAACCCTTTTCCTTTCCAGCATTAAAGGGACAACAGTTGAAATTTCCAGCTTTTACATGCTGTGTCAAAATAGGGTTTTCCTAAGAGATAGCGTGTCTTAAACTGGTGTCTTAAACTTATCCCCTGCCCCAGATCATGCTGAAGAGCAGAATTCAGCCGCCAGTACCAAATGGATTTGAATGACTACTGACCTTCCCAGCTGGGTCGCCCTTCCAGCAGCAAAATGGCACCTTGTTCTGAAATGTTAGTGGGCCTTGGAGAATTTGGTTCCCTGGGCCTGTGTTCCTTCTGTCCCAGGCAGGGTAACCCTGTTTGACTAACTTTCTCCATGGTAAGCAGAGTGTTTACTGGCTTGTATCTGTCTCAGCTTTGACACTCTAACAAAAGTTAGCAATCATGAATGCATCCCTTTATTTCTGCTCCACAGTGCCTCTCTTTTTTTCTATGTAAACCCTGCGCTTGCCTCTTGCCCAGCCTTTAGAAATGATGATCAAATGCGAACTTTCAGGGTTTATTTATAGCATAGCCTTTATGGAAAGAGAGAAAAGAAATGATTAAAAAGCAATTTTACAAAATATTTTGTTTTAAGAGAGAATTCATTGTGTTTAAATCACTGTATTCATTGTACTGTCTAGACTGGCAAACAAAGAAGATACAGCATCATTCAAATTAAGACTGTGAAATTCTTGGTGACTGGAATTATGGATTTGGATGTCAACCCTCAAACGAACTATTTCTGAACAGCAGTATTATCACTTTGCTATATTTAAGGCTTTGTTGGAGGCAGAACAGTGCACAAGGTTGATCTGATTCAGTAATGCGATTCTAATGTTCCTTTGTTTCTGATTTCATTATAAATTCATATTTTCAATGTTCTGTTCCTCTTTGTCCCCAGAAAATTGTTGAAAAGACGCTCCTCTGGGAGTAAAGTTTTTGTTCAAACTAACAATGGCCAAACTGGCTTTAAAAAACAAGAAATACACAACCGAAATGCAAATTAGGAGACGGAATTCAATTAGGGTATTTTGAGCAACCTAGAATGAGTGAGTTGCTGAAAATTATTGGCTGTGTCGGGTTTTTTTAACATGTTATTCCACATTACCATGGTGTAGTTGCTGTGAGACCTTAATGCTGTGGGTTCTCAAAGACCTATGTATTTTCAGCAGATTTAAAAATACAAAAGTATTTTACCTGATAAACTGGAAAGACATGGCACCTTCCTCCTTAGCTAAACGTGGATAGATGGGTGAACTAGCAAAGATAAGCAGCAGCCAGGTCCTGTTCCCTAGTTTAGATCTGGTCTTGAAGGACAAATCTTCCTTTAGGGACCTCTCTAGCCTATCCTGCTGCCAGCCCCATCATTCAATCATAGAATCATCTAGGTTGGAAAAGACCCTTAAGATCATTGAGCCCAACCATAAACTTGGAGCAGTGGTTCCCTCTCCGGCTACCCGTCAGAGGATGGAGCCTCTCTGCCAGGGGTTTCAGGTTTGGGGAGACCTCACAGGGACTGTTAGGAGGCTTTCATCAGCCCTGTGGAGACTTGGTTTCACCCTTTGAAGACCACCATGACAAAGTGCTTGGTCTGAAAGCTGAAGTGTTGCAGGTGCCCTGTGTGGTGTTGGGCCCCAGCAAGGTGGCAGAGGCGTGGGTGGGGAGCAAGGGGTTGTGCAGGAGGGAGCCCAGGCCAGGGCTGCAGCGGCCAGCAGGACAGCCGTGCCAACCAAGGCTGTCCTCACACCTTCCACGCCTGGTGGAGTCGGGGCTGGTGTCTGTTCTCTCTTGAACCAGCCCGAAGAGACCTGTAGTTCGATGGGTAACAGTATAAAAATAAAACCTGTCTGAAGATATGTTTATCTCAAAAGGCTGGCTTATTTCCCAAAGAAGCAGTAATGCATTTTTCAGTGCTTGAAGTTGTAAGAGGCCCCAGAGTAAAGCAGAACATGAGCGTGTAGAATACTTATGACAGAAGCAGAACATGTCCTGGGAACGGTGCTGTGTCCTGTTCTCTTAATGCTTCCCAGAATAGGGCAGCAGCAGGCAGACCCTACGTGTGCGCGGAGGGGGTGCATGGTGAAGTTTGGCCCTCCCTTTCATTTTTGTTACACCTGAGAAAAAACTGGATTTGTCTGAGACGTTTAGACCCTTTAGATGTCTTAGTTTTATTTTTGTGCAGTATCTCCAAGGCAATTCAAAAAGCAGGGAGCAGAAAGCAAAGCAACTCTTTCCATTAGAGTTCTTTGAGGGGCTTTGCCTTATGTTTTCTGTAAGACATAAAACTACCTGGAAAAGCAGTATTGATTGTAACAGAGGGAATTGTCTTTTACTTTGAGGGATTTTTTCTGTGTGTTCATTCATTTTTTTGGGTAGCTTCAAAATCCAGCTGGCCATGTAAGGGAGTTGTAAAAGATAGGCTATTGTAAACAGGAACAATGCTTGAGCAAGCATCTCCTGTTAAAGAACAGGGAATAAATGCCCATTTCTCTCACTGGGAAAGATATCAACCTTTCCATGCCAGTATTTTAATCTGGCTGGCGTGCAGAGTCTCTCTGCCAGCAGGCTCACATGTCCCAGAGAAAAGAACACACTATCTCACTGGAAGTGTTATTTCAAGGGTGTTTCTTGGGGAATCAAAGTCTAATCAACTTCTGCACGTATGAAAGAGTATAGGCATACGAGTGCACAGAAATGCTCCTGCTGTTTAGTCAGAAGCACTAACAGGGTAAATCCTGACTGCACCGTCACTGGCAGTGGTTTTTACTTTGGTAGAGCCACAATTTCATCCAGTATTAACCGCCTGAAGTTGACAAATGTAGAAAGTAGGTGTTCCACACTCTAGTAGCATACTTGGACTGGCAGTGTAAAAGGACGTGTTGGTGCTGAAGCGAACACGCCCAGAACATGCCAGGTAATACTGCAGGTTCAGCCAGGCAGGCAGGGCTGGGGACTGCCTGCTGCTCTGGCACACAGGCAGCATCCCAGGCAAACACTGCTGTGCGTGGGAGAAAGAGGACCTGCTGGCTTCATGGGCAGCCCGCTTGCATCCCGACATTTCAGTCATGATCATATTTCTTTAACATAGGGGAAATGGGAAACCAGAAGGTGTAAGGTCTGCCGGTCATCTTACTTCTCCTCAGAGCCTCCCTGCCTGTCCTAGGCCAGTGAAACTGTGCTTACATTCCTCATCTACATCGTAAAGTTCTAGGAGATCCTCAGCTGTAAAATGCGGGATTAGTGGGAAGCAAAGATTTTACTACAGCAGATACTACAGCCTATAAAATCATCCAACCCTTTTAAAAATCTAGCCATAGCATTTGACGAGATGGCTTCCAGCAGCAGCACAGGCTGACTGGTCTCCAGGGGTCATTCTGATCCTCTCTCAGTGCGGTGCTTTAGGCACTAACATTAAAACAGATTTAGGGTCCTGCTTAGAAACTATGAACACTGATAGAAATTTAGTTGGACACTGTTTCTCGAATCCTGATCTTTTATGTTTAACACCATTCCATCTGAAAGCTATTTAATGCTCCTTGTGAAATAACTTCCACCGAAAATAGTCCATGCCTGCTGCCTCCACCCCTGCCTGAGAGCTTGTTCCTCCATTGACATCGGTGATAAGTGTCTCATTCCAGTGAGATTGCTCAGGAGAATCTACAGAAAATCAGAATCTCACAGAGATCAGGAAAGGAACCAAAGTATTCGGTCCTGTCCCTTCCACATGGGACCCTGTCCCAGAGACTCCTTCTGCAGGGGATTCTGCGAGATCTCTTCGTCTGGCTTTGTTTTGGCAAAAGTAGGATCAAAGTCTATGTCTTACACCTTTATACTGGAATGTGAGGGCAGCTGTGGGCTCCATAACAGGACTTTGCAAGTTACCTTTAGCTTCTTGAGCACACTCGAGTCCTCCCTTGCTGCAGGGAATTGATACTTCAAGGATATAATTAAGGGATCTCATGTACAGTGTCATTTTATTTGAGAAATCTCCCCTCCGGGGAATGCAGTGTTTAACATTTCCTTTGGTTAGTGTAAATAATAAAAGGTAAGTCTGTTCTGCCTCGGACTCCCAGTAAGAAAGAGGAACAGATTTTGGTTTACTGAGGGGTCTGCAGTACTTTGTTCTCATGACTACTATATAATGGGATTGAACATATTTTATGCCATCTGGCCTGTTCAGCCGCAACAAAATACATCAGTAATGTTCCGATGGGTTTTGAAACATCTTGTTCTTGTCAAAAAGTATTTTAAATCAAAACAGGCTTTTCCAGTTTGTGTTTGTCTTTTACTAGGAGGCCATGGCGAAAATGGGGAAAATCGGGAGAGTTGTGCAGCCCAACCATGAGCATAAAAGGTAATCCCGACTTTCGTGTGTTCGTCTGTGAGAATCTGCTGAAGGTGAAGTTGAGGTCTGTCTCTTTATAGCTCTGCTTGAATGCAGTAGTATTTGTCACCCAGATTTTTTAAGGATTATGTGGGCATCCAGCTCTTTAACCTGGCTGCGGGCAGTCGTTTGCTGCCAGCGGGATGGGAGCACCATAGCCTGTAAGGCTCTGCCCATGCCCGCGGCTTCCTTGGCGAGCAAACGCCAGCGGCAGCGCCAGGGATGCGAGGGACGGTTCCCAAGCTGCCGGGGGTAAGAGCAACCTAAGCTGCAGTTCCAAAGCGGCCGCGGCGAGGCCTTTGCGTAATTCCACCTCTGCGTCCCCAGCGAGCCGCACAGCCCCCAGGGACCCG
>NW_009259308.1:6123514-6150549 GCF_000687185.1 Egretta garzetta | reverse complement strand
CGGGGGCTCCCGTCTGCAGGGCCCGGGGCCGAGAGCCGGCGGGTCCCCTCTGCAGGGCCCGGGGCTCCGCTGCGGGGATACACGGGCAGAAGAGCAGCGGACCCCCAGCGCCTGCCCACTCCCACCGCGCAGGACTCGGGAGGAAAAACCATCTGAAAATCAAAGCTGGCCACAGGGTGAACAAAAGGTGTAATGATAAATTGAAATATCTTGTAGAAAGCAAACATGCATGTTATGGGGGATTCAAATCTCAAAATCTCAGGCTTTGTTGAAATTAACTTTCTTATACAGCTTTTATGACAAGAAATACGAAGTATTTTTGAAACTTGTGGAACATCAGAGAGAGTATCGCTCCATCATGAACAGCTTCTAATCCAGGGTCATGTAATCTGGGAACAGCAAGGGTAATGAATTTCCAGATACTTGTGGTGAGGGTAATTTCTTCTTACTGTACTGTCCATGTTAAAAATATACTTTCATCATTTAAAGTGTACATTTTAATTTTTAACGAGAAATAAAATGCACTCACTTCACTGTGAAGCACTGGGTATTTTTTTGTCAACAATCCCTGTACCCCAAGGACAAGGAATAATCATTTGCTCCAGTCAGAGAAGACAAGACAACCAGCTGCAGGTACCCCCGTGCGGTATTTGGGCTGGCCACAAGCAGGCATAGCACAAGGAACAACATAGCTGACTCGATGGATTTGAATTGCAGCTCTTTGCCATGTTTTTCACAGGTAACTACATCTGGCATCACACACGGTCCTATTAATTGTACTGTCTGCTACAGCTAAGACCCAAACGTGATTTCCATTGGAAAGTTCTGTTTGTTTTTTTTTTTTTTTTACTCTGATTATAGTATTTCTTTGGTTGCTGATATCTGAGGATCACTTTTGCAGTTGCGCAGTCTTTCTCTCTCTTTTTTCTTCTGTTTCCTGCTCTCTTCTTTCTGTCTCCATTCTTGTAGCGCAGTCATTTTGCTATCAATAATTTGTGCTATTTTGTCTTTTGCAAGTAACTTGCCCTCAGCGCACATTAATCACTCTGCAGATGTGAAACGGCCCACTGTTGACATTGAAAGACTAAGTTGAGCAGACACAGTTGCTGAAAATATGTTCATAATGCAGGTGCATTCCTTCCATCCTGCCAGCTGCCTCGTGGGGAGTCAGCCCTGAAACAGCCCACCTCTCTCTGTCCATTCTCATCACGTTGCTTTAGCCAGACCCAGCTCAGAGCGTGTGCATCTACACAGCCCGCCAGCTGCAGAGCTGAACTCAGCGACAGCAGGTAGGGGGGAAGCAGAGGGAGAGAGAAAGGCTTTTCCTTCCTTAGACTCGCATTTGTCAAGGCTCAGAAACCTCTTGGCTGCCTGCTGGCCAAATCCAGTCTACAAAAGGTGTTCCCAGGTGATTTTGAAGGTTGCTCTGGATGGATAGTTAGTCCTACAAGGTACCTCCAGGCTCACAGTGACAGGTCATGGCATAACTGGGCTGTGGAAAGGAAAGACTTTGGACACTCTGGTTGTATATAGCAAAAATGTTTCACCCCTGACAGTACAAATTGTTTTGATCTTGCAAGTTCCAAACCCCGCCAGGGCCTTCAGTGAAATTCTCTCAGAAATTCTTTCTTTCTCTGCCATTTGTCTGTTACCTCTTAATAAAAGATACTGTTTTGTTTAACATGCAAAACCAGGGATCCCAGCTGAAGGAGAGGATTAAGAAGTGAGGGGTGACAGAACAGAAGAGCGCATTCAGATGAACTACAACTCCTTTATAGGTCGCTCACGAGAACCCTCCTTTTCCTCAAACTGCGAACTACCACACTCTTGGTAAGCATGTATTACGCAAGGGAAACAACCTACCATCCCTTTCCATGGAGTCAGTATTCCTATAGGTGGACTCCATCTTTATACATTTAGCTTGATAGAAATTCCATTCTTTAGTATTGGCGTAGGCTGTAATTCCCAGTTAAATGCAAACAGAAGTTACACAATAACAAAATCACACTTAGAGAACTTGGAAAATAATAGTTTCTGGGTTTTTTTTATGTTAGTAGTCAGCACTCAAAAACATCTGGTGATTTTTTTAAAGAAACAATGCACTTCCTGCCTTGTAGTTCATGGAAAAGCAATTGTTGCCATTTCCAAAGTACCCATTGTTAAGAGAAACAGCTTTACAAGTTCAGGGACATAATTAAAGACAATGAAAGTTGATGGGAATAAAATGAAGAAACATCATAACAAGAAGAGTACAACAAGCAAGAAAACAACTGCAACATAATGGTATATCATAGCTTACAATTCAAGGGTGTAATAAAATGTGTCAGCTGAAAATATGTAGAAGGAAAAAACAGTTGGAGACCAGTGTATTATGAACAATAAATATTCATAAATTCTAATATATCTATTTTAATACACAATTCATATGTAAAAATGAAGTCCACTGACTCCAAATACATAGCAAATGGACAGATTATATGGGGACAGATGTGTAGGGTTGTCTGGCACTGTACCAGCATTTTTAACTCTTTGCAGCTCAACACAAACAGACATGCACACACACACACCCCCCTCCAGCTTCGGCAAACTCCCCGTAAACTTCTTGCTATTTATATCATCATCATAAAATTGGCCTTGATCTCTCTGGCTGAACCAGTACCAAGACTTAGAAGGAAATCACAAGGAGTGTATGAAGTCTAGAAAGGAAACAAACAGTCACGCTGACTTCGTTGAAGTTGATGCACAGAAATTGAGGAAGCTGTGTACCCTGCATAGGCTTATATGAAAGCGTTACACAGAGGTTTGTTCACATTTCTTGTATGGTTTTGTTAATGTTTTCCTTCCTTTGTAATACTTCTAATTTATAGTTGCATTTTTGTTCCAAGCTGGTGTTACTACCAGTTTCATATCCATTTTAAAATCAGGACTGTACTCATTATAGAGCTGTAAAAAACCTGTATTCCAATGGATGTGTAATCAGCTGTGATAACACAAAGCACTGATACAAGATTTTGTAGTGATACTATCTAACATTCCTTGTGTTATATAAGACTTAGCAAATTGTACAGTTTGCTAAGTTCTCAAAATTTTATTCAAATCGAGCCAAGATCTAAAATGTGAAAGCCCAAGAGTTCTAAAACTCTTTGACTGCAATTTGAGTGGCATTGTAATTTTAAGCTCTATTCATAGCTTTAGGCATTTTCAATTCAGACACTTTGTATGAAGATAAGTTACAGAAAAATGCAGCATGAAAGAGTCTAGCAAGTGTACAGTGTAAAAGCAGCCTTCTAAGCGCTTGCACATCGACTTACTTGCCCATGACAAGTATTGCTGCGTCCTGCTTCAGCCTTTGTCAGCAGCAGAATGACAAATCCATCGTACGCTGCCCCAAATCAAAGAGAAGCCTGGCATCGCTTGGTGAAGTTTGGCCAAGGAATCCAAGTCTGAGTCAGTCAGGACTCTGACAGCGTGCTCTGAGCTGCAGAACTTGCCATATTTACCCTATTAGATGCAATTTGCTGACAAATGTTTATCATGCAAATTAAGAGAAGGGAAACAACCACCATGTCATCAGCTGCTCCAAGCATCCTACAGAGAGGCCCAGGCTTCATGTCAAAGGGAGAAGACAAGCATATGATAGTTCCAAAGGAGCAAACAGCAACTCTTAGGAAAAAAATCCATACAAGACCACCCCAGGTGAAGATGCCTCGCAAGGCAAGAGTCAGGAATAACGGCATGTCATAAAGGTAACCTGCAAACTAAATATTCAGGTGAGTTACATTATTTTGCATTCTGATGCACACAGTTCTTTCAGTTCAATGTGTCCTTAAGCACTTTTAGATTCAAATATCTTGAATGCAGAAGCTTTCTGTGCTGTCCAAATCCACCTATGCTGTTCAATTGTTTTGCAGTATCTGGAGGCACACTTCTAAAAGGAATCCCCGCTGCCCCAGCACTTTGAAAAGAAAGTATTATGCTTGACATTGAATCCTTTTGGAAACTGGGCCTTAATGGCTGCACTGAGTATATGCCTATCTTTAAGACCTGGCATCAAGCATAGGCTATGAATGCTTGAAAATGAGGCCTCAAGTCTCGCCTTGGTGTGGACAGGAACCGTAGGACTGAGTGATTATTCCTCTTCATTCATGCTAGTTTGTTGGGCTGAAAAATAATATTCTCCTCCAAAGTGCTTAGTTTAGTCTGTAGATTGAAAGAGACTCCACAGTCCTTTCAGGGCAGGAGAGGAAGATTTGCTCTGATGATACTCTACACCCTGTCAAGAGTGGGCCTTACTTGTGCCTTCAGCCCTCATCTTTCACGTCATTTCCACTGCCTGTCATGTCTCTGTACCAGCTGGGAGTCCAGCTTTAGGGAATTGCAGAGCCAACGTGGACTGTTCAAATTTGGCAATACTTGGGGAAAAAAACCAGCTGCTTTCTAAGCTGGAATCTGATGTGAAATTCTAGAGGCAAGTTAAAATCCTGGAGTTCAAATCTGAGTTCATAGTTGAAAGTTCCAGCCTGACCATCTCTAGTTCTTCTTTGCTTCCTCTATTTCACCTCACACTGCTTTCTCCTCCCTGCCAGGATGACTGCAAGGACTCCTCTGAGCTAGGAACTCCCAAGAAGCACCTTTACGAGAAGGTGCTGGACCCAGCAGTGGAAGGTAACACTTCCACTATGGTATTGCCAGTAGGGGCATTAAAGGATAATTCACATAATGATACAAACTAGTTCTCATCGCTGGGTATCTTTCAGTCCTCTGAGTGTTATGCAGTACTAGGTAAATGTAGATTTATAAATACTTACAGGTCGAGGTTGCCCTGAGAAACGCTTGTTGTAATCTCTAATGTCATGTACAATTTGTTTACTTGGCTTATCTTGTTGCTTTTCACAAGAGATGTTATCCAGAAGAACCACCTTCATAAGAAAAGAAGAGCGGCATTAGCACAGTGTATTTTAATCTCCCATATAAAGGACAGCTTTCTGTAGTACGTGTCTCTCCATAGTCTCTGTCTTGCAACTGGACCTTTGTCTGGCTCTGGCAGTTCCACAATAGCAACAGTATTTTCCTTTTATAACCTGTATCCAACCTTCCAGTACAACAGGCAGCCTCTGACCAGGGTCAGATGAGATTAGGAACTTCCATATTGCTTTATTTATGGAATGTTATCCCAGAGATTCAATAAACTATACAGAAGTAAAATGCTGGAGGCCTGTTTAATATTTCACAGAGTTGCCTGATATGACATGTCAAATGATAAACGCGAATGGCTGCAGGGTCATTCAAGTCTAAGTGGGTTTCAAAATGCTGTGGAAAATTAGAGGATAAATACAATTGATCCTAAGAGCTCAAGCTTGTCATTTTGTATGTATCATAATGCAGATGTGTGCAAAGGGGGTAGGGCTTACCTTTTGTCTGCAGAGAGGGCATGTTATTGCTGCTAACCAGGGGCTATGTTTCCAGTATGTGATCAGACAGGAACCTACAAAAAAGAAAAAAAAAAAAAGAAACTGCATTAAGATACTTGAAATATATTTGAGGATATTTAATGTTTATAAGGAAGTTATCAGAATTGATAAACCCTCTTTCTACAACTGACTGTAAAAATAAATGGAATTCTTTGTTTTCGTTTTAATACGTGGTTTTACTCTGCAAAGTGACTGTAAAAATGGAGCCTGAGCTCTTCTACACTGGTGTATACACAGAGACACATGGATCTCCTAAGGGAGGCTTTGATTCAGTTTCTTTTCCTGCAGATAGCATCTTATTCCTGAAGCTCCCCTGCCTGTGGTTGAAGCGCTCAGGAAAACAGACACCCTTCAGTGCGCAGTGTTGGCTGCTACGGACAAAAGCAGCGCAGCTGCATAAAGGTAGGGCTCCTCCAGAGCTAGTATGACTTTTAAGGATTATGAGGGCCAGTTATCCCAGATTAAGCAACATGCACAGCCAAGGGACAGCCTGGTGATGCAGCCTCCTGGTGGCACAACATATATCTTGGTGATGAAATATCACACATCAGGCTATCTTGTTTGTTTGCTCTCCCCCCTCCCTTACTACATTTCAACTCCGTTACCCTGCTGGAACTGTGTAGCCCTGGAAGAGTGAGTTGCTGCTTTCTTTTTGATTCTTCTTACCCAGACAACTGCTAACTAATTTCCAAAGACAACATATGAAGGTCTCAGGTGTGAAAGAGGGCAGAGTCTGGAGACAGAAAGATTGAAGTGCACATGGAACCGACAGCAGTGGTTGACATACATGAATGTCAGTGCTGGCACTAACTTCAAAAACAGCAAAGCATAAATAGCATCTAATAAGAAGCAGCACAGCTTGACTTTCAGCTCCTGGGCGCAGTGTGCAGTGTGACAGGTCAGGAAAAAAAATCTCCCAACATTTAAACTGATCAACTTTGACAAGAACCCCAGTGAAAACAGAAGCAGAATGCTGTGCTGCCATTTCAATGGAATTGTTTTATTGAATTGAACAATGCTCTTTGTTCTTAAAAATAACCAGCAAGTAGTTTCTTGTAAGCAGTATTATAATGAGAAGTCTTCAGGAGCCCTCAGTGCAAGGTTTTTCTGCACCCAGACTTACTTTGCCTGTTTTCACTGAAAAGGGGAACACTAGAGAAACTGTGTTTGAAATCAAGTATGAAAATCTTCATGATGCTATCAGTTACATCTTATATGCTAGGACTAGGGATGTTGCATTTGTCCCAAAGATATTTTTTATGAACCTTGCTTGGACTTGTGCTTTTTACTTTTGTTTTCATTTGAGTGCAGGGTTTTCCTTTATGACTCTTCTACTTTGTTTGCACATACAGAGCAGTTGGCTGGGTGCACGGCTGTGTTTACATCTAAATGCCCATGCGGTATGTGTAAACTCAGTCTGGCAGCCAGCTTCCAGCTTTCGCTTGAACCTTTGCGTTTTGACAAACCTCCTGCCTGACTTCAGGAGCTGCTTTGACCCTCTGGGTCCAGATCCCGTATCGTGATCCATACGGCTGTATTGCTGTGCAATACCATGCACTCAGTCCCAATGATGACAGGGGGGCACTGATGGATCCCATAGTTCTTCAAGGGCTTTCAAAAAGGAAGCCTGTGGAAATTTGCTGCATGCAAAATCCTTTGTTTAGTAGAACGGGAAAGGAGGGACTCCTCTGAAGTTGACCTACTTGTGCTTTGGTGCATTTTTCATAAAATAGACAAAATCCTGTTTTAATCTAGCCTGCTCTACAACCTTCTGAGAGAGTCCGTAGGTTTCTCTAAAATACCTCTGTGGTTATTGTTAATTAGAAAAAAATAATATTGCTCAAGGATCACTTTTCAGTTGAACTTCCTGAACATATGGTTCGAACTGAAGCTGAAAAGGAAAACCTCAGGAAAGACTGTATGAATTACTACTAATAATGAAATCAGACATTTTTTATAAGTCCACATTAATCTTCTGTAGGAGCTCTGGGTTGACCACATTTTTTAAATAAAACTTTTACCAGAGCGGAATTTATTAAGAGAGCTCAGCATTGCCTTAGCCGTGTTCCACAGGGCATCAAGAGAAGTTTTATTACTGATTTCAGTCACAACAGACTTAGATCTACACAGAATGGTTTTGATAAGCTCAGTGTAAATTTTTATTGGTTTAAGACATGAAAAACAGACGTTACAGAGGCTGCTTCTACTGTATAAACATAGTCATAACATATATAATGCATTGCACTGGGATCGATGCTTCAGAGTGTAAATGTTGATGTACTTGAGGAAGGTAAAGCCTAGCAAAATATATACAGCTAACAGTAACAGTACACACCAAGTTTGTATATGGCACTTCTTTGCAGATCTCAAAAGAAAACTAAAGTCCATATCATTGTCATATCCACCGATGGAAAAGGGAAAATTAACCAGGCCAGAGAAAAAAGAAAGTTGATGATCATTGTTGTTATGTCTATCTTTGTACTTGAAACTATAACTACTGTGACATTATTTGAAACACATTTTGAGGCCAGACCCTTACTGTTTGTCCTAGAGTGAGTTATATTCAAAGCATCCTGTGTGTTATAAAAACAGTGTTACAAAAACATGAAACAACCTTAAGTATTAAGCGGTGTCACTCAGGAGGTAGACGAGCCCTACAAAGTGTCCCTAGCTGTTGGTGATCTGCTGATTTGTTGTGGTTTCAGAGGATGGAGGTAATGGCAGTGGTGATAAGGAGTTGTGCTGTGTGCATATCATTTCAACCTGGAGAAAAATGACACTTCCTAAAGATAAAAATGCGCTTTTCTTGCACCAGCATTAATGACATAGTCCCTTGTTCTCATTTATGCTTAGGTCTTTTTCTAAAACTCTTACATGGTGAAAAAAGTTAAGTGGCTTGTAAATAGAACTTGGATTTGCTTTAAGGTCTCTGTAAAATGCCAGAGCAGCAGAAAGGAGCTTGATGGTTCTGACCAGTGTCTTCTGATGTGTCTCACTGTTGCAGTAACAGATAGTGCTTCCTCCAGCCGCCTGCCTGCCCCTCTGCCAGAGATTGCTGATCTCATGCTGCACCACAGCCCAGAAGTACCTTCATGGGCAGTTTCGGCCTCATCAGATCATGAACTCCAGTCCCCTTCTGCCAGCCCCACTGTGGGGATTACAGCAGTCAGCAGGGAACCTGATAAGCAGCTGGGGCAGTGAGGTTGTAAACTTCACCTGTGAATTCACTGGATGATGTATTTCAGAGGTCTGAGAGAAACAACATTCAGTGCAAGTGTGGTGGTGGCCTTATCCTGCTGCCTTTCAAAGCAGGCGCAAAGCTCCTGCTGGCTCGGCTTTAGTGGTACAGAACGTGGGCCTTAAAAATCCGGAAATCCCCTTTATAAATGCAATTATGAACATAACTCCCTCCACTATTCTATGCTTCATCCTTGTATTCCCTTTGAAAAATTATTTAAATTTTGTAATCCTAACCATATGGCTTAGCAGCCTCAAAAAGGGCATTTAGCAGACACATTTAGCTAGAGAATTTTGGTTTTACTTAGATTATCCAGTGACTATAGATGCACAGCGGGAGGACAGGAGACCACACCATGGGCAGCCTCAACAGAAGGACCCTCTAAATCTGGATCTGTCTCTGTTAAGACAGATCCTGCACTGAAATAAGCAGTTCCTGAGCATGCATCGTGATGAGATGCCTTTGAACATTTTTCCCCTGTATGACCACACAGATTTACTTAAAAAACAACAGATTAAAAGGTTTATACATTATTAGAAGCTCACTTTTTGAATTGTTTAATATGTAACTTCCACTATTTTTTTTTCTTGTTTAGAAAGCTTTTACAGGACTATAAACCAATGTAATTATGCCTTCTTGCTCTAGATCACTTCTGCTTTATTTTAAGCAAATGTTTCACATGGAAAGCAAGTCTGTGGAACAGAATCAGACCTAAGCCCAGTGTATCTTACTCCTTATTTTCACCAACATAAATACAATCAGAATAAGTTTTATAGGATAGCTGGATTTTTATGCTGCTGATTAAAAAGACAAGCTGTCTTCCCAGAAGTGAGTTGGTGCTTCAAGGTAAGACTTCTTGTTTGTTACACCTTGAGCTTTCGCAGTTACAAAATGTATGGCTACTAGACCGTTGGTTTTTATAACAATTTTTTTTGTGTGATCTTCTGGTGCATTTTACCCTTTCCATGAGTTTGTGTTGTAATTTAACAGTATCCTCTGAGATGGTCTGTTACTTCTTGTCACCTTAAGACTTCTTGGCCACTTCAAAAGTGGCACCTTGTAGATGTGAAAGTAATGAGCAGATAAAAATACTATAGCTGATTTTTTTGGAGAATATAAAGATGGTAATTCTCTGCTTCTAGTGAAAGCACTTACATTAATTCCATGGGGGAGGGCTTGGTCCTGGTTGTTACACAGGACTTGAGATTTCTGTAAGAAGAGCGCTTTATTTAGTAGCCTGTGTAAGCACTGCACTGCCAATCCAGAAAACTTACCACAGAATAAATGTCCACAGTTGGTTTCTACCGGGAGAGTAGCTGTCTGGAGACAGATGGGGCAGCTGAAGTCGCTGTGATTACGAGGTTGCCAAATTTGGAGTGATTCCTGAAAGAGTAGTAGTACAGAGTCTTCAGTAAATTAGTATTTTGATTGACATATTCAGTTCATTAATAATAATATACTGTGATTATCAGAGAGTCACAGAAACATAGATGTCACGCATAACTAATGATTACCGCAGCAGATAATGAAAACTGGGCACAAAGAAATGAAGTGCTTTGTGTAGCCCTACAGAAAGGACCAGTGTCAGAGGTAAGATCATGATGCCACGTTTCTGCTGCCAGTGATATACCCACACACCACTGGATAATACTTAGGTTTTGAAAGCCAGTCGAGTTTGCACTGCTGGCTTGTCTAGCTGTCGTTACTAGTCAGACAGCACCCGACGTCTGCCTCGGTAGCTTTTGGATCCTTTTCCTCCTCCTCTGTAGTTACATCTATCGCTTAAACGTACTGAAATAAAGACCGGTGCGTTCTCTGCCTTCCTTGGGTGGCAGAATGGTATCCTTAGTGTGTACCACAAGGCTATGTAACAAAAAGACTCCTTTAAGTAAAAAGATTGCTCCAGAGAACCTTCCCTTTGCTTAGCAAACTCTATAATTAAGAATAATATTGAGCTTTGTCGTTAGAGCGGAAAGATAAGAACTTTGTAAGCCTCTGAAATGCTAAAGAGGCACTTTGAAGCTATTTGTATTACAATATTTCTGTAGGGGAAAGGCTGAAGGATGTACGTTGGTCTTCCAGTCTTTGCTCCTAAATCATTGCCTGAAAGCAGTAAAAGTCTATTTGGCAGTATGTTCACCTATGCCAGGATTGTTTGATTGCCAGTGGGAGATTAAAAAAAAAACATTCTTATTTGATATTGTTTCCTCACCACATTGAAACTTTTTGCTACCTTTATTATGATGCATTAGATAATCTGTAATGGATGGTGGACCTGCCTACTTTGTCTTAGCACACCATGGAGAAACTTGCATTTGACCATATGTTCGATTGCCATAACCACAATGAGGTCAGTCTTTGAAGAAAATGTAATAATAATGTGGTTAGTGTCCTTTCTTTCTCAAGATAAAGTTATTTCAACGTTTCTGTCAGTCCCAGAAACAGAGGAGCGCTTCTGAAATTGGGAGGGAGCTTCCAAGGAGGTTCCTCCACTTAAAGGCAGAGTCTTGAAGGTTATTGACTGTCCTTCACCACCTACCCATGTTTAGCGAGGTTCAACAGGAGATGGCATCAATTACAGTTTTATTTTGTATTTTGATAAAAAAATTACGAACTTCACAGGTTTCTTAATGACCACAGAGGTCCAGCATTATATGGAATGGGTATTATTTCTCCATTCCCGAAATAAGGCATTCAGATGAGCTGATGGCATACTTTGAGATTACAGTATCACTGTATGCTTGCTGTCCCTTGTTGCCCTGGTTGCTTATTTGTTTTTCAGATACCTGATTGCCACCTGTCTGCACGACGGATCAGTGAATACAATTCCAAGTATTTGACCTATTTATAGAAGTTTTGATGAGGAGAAAATTGAATAGATTTTATCTTTTGCATGTCAAATACCGGAAGATCCAGAGTGACAGTGAAGATTCAAGCTCGCTTGACAACAGGCAATGATTTTATTGAAGTAATTATTTTTCCTAATGTAGTAATTCCAAAAAGAAAAGAGGTTGTCATGTAGGTCTCCAAATGAATGAGCAGGAAATGGGGTCTCTTACCCCAGCCATGTCTAAAATTAGAAGTTCACCAAATTAGTAATTTTAAATCAGCATCTTTAATGCCAGTCTTTCCTTCGTCTAATGAGGATCTGTAAATATAAGAACCGGAGGTTTTAAAACAACGTGCTATAACTACTGGAAAAAGTCTTTCTCCTTTACAGTTTGTGAAGTTACAGATGTATTTGTTTCTGATTTCAACAGAAAACATTCAGATGCTGAAGGTGTTTACACTGTTCCCAGGTTTTCCTCTCCATGCACTGATGAGATTATCTCCTGCTGAGATAACAACCACACGATAGCCCGACGAAGCTGGGATGACTGGATATGAATAACTAAAACGTAACAATGATCAGATTCAAGTCCAGTGCACTGGCAGGTGAGCTCAGGCAAGCAGGTTTTAACACAGCACTACCTAAAATTCACACGGCACACCACATCCCCGTATTTTGACTTCCCATGCAATAGTGATGGGGTATTTGCAGACTGGGAAGAGTGTTGTTTCAACTGATACAAGCTGTAGTAGTTTTCATCGGCTGAGGAACTGCCCCAGAGCAGTTGTGTTTATAAACACTGCATACATGACATAAGCCACTTAGGTATCTACTCTTTATTTTTGCAAAGTAATAACACACACATTTCTTTAGCTTCGTCTCATACAACAAAGGGAACCAAATGTGTTTCTGATTATGCAATAGATACCGAGTCAAGGGAAACCCAGCATTCCCAGACCATAACCGATGGAAATTTTGAAAAGCTCTCTTGCCCTCTGCAACCTCAACAACTTGAGTGTATTTTGTATTAGAATGTGCTGTACAATAATTAACTTACTATATGACTCCTAGGGGACAAATGATTATAGTTTTTTTCCAGATGACTCATCTTCTGCTGACTTAATGAGCAAGTCTGCAGGAACAGAGTTTGTGCTGTTCAGAAAATAGGAAAATTGAATGTTGCTGTGTTGCCGTATGATACCAGTTCTGGCTGCTGGGGCAAGCTACCACGCAAAGGGGCTGGAAACTCGTCAGCTGAGGGCAAGTTGCTGTTGAGGCCTTGAAAATGCTCTCAGAGCATTTGAGTTAGTTAGGATTCTATGAATGGAAAGAACCAGGCAATGACCCTATATGAATGACACTTGGTGAAGAATACATGTGTGGATATGATGAAGAAAAATTAGTCAAACTCGGTACCATGAAGCAGTGTTTTTTACCTTCTTGTAATCTCTAGCCTACTGAATGAAGCGAGGTAGGAAACTCGACCAGCTCTGGCAGTATGACTAACAGGTGGCAAATTCTGAGGAAAAAAAATAGGCAGTTCTTTACATTTACAGTTTAGCAGGGAACGTTCTTCTTACGGATGCTAGAAATCTCTTGAGTTCAACAGACTCTGGGCATCAAGACTGAGGAAGTTCCTGAACCATACATTGCTAGAGAATAAAAGAGTATTCTGGGGAAGCATCATTAATGTTTCTTTATTCTTCTGTAGGCATCCATTGCTGCAGAGAGGGCAAGATGGCCCTGGGTTGACCTGGTACATCCATTCTTAGATCAATAGAGCATTTGGGGGGAAAAACAGCCTCGGAGTCAGCTTCAGCAAGGGTATCAGTGGCTTAGTCTTGTCCTGAGTAGATAGGCTAGGAAAAACATGCCAAATGTTGCATTTATTTTTAATGGATTATGTGCTAATAATCAAATTCCTGATTTATTTAGTCCAAGCACTCAAAAGGGTGTTCAAGTTGGCTTTATCCTAGTTATAAGGGGATCACCCAGCTGGATCTGATAGAAAGAGAAGACATGATATCTGGTAGCTGTAAGTCTGCCAGAATTCATTTACCCCTTCCAAAATCTTGAGCCAGCCTTTGAACAGTTGAACTAGCAGACTGAATTAGAGGTTGAAGTGGCGATCGTGGCAGTTCGTATTTTGTGCCACGAGGCTGTGAGTTTTTGATGGCATTAGTCTTAACAAAACAAAATACTTAGCGTGACTTTGCCTAAAATGACAGATTTTTAAGGAGCTTCCTGTCATACAGTAGTTCTACATGTAATTACAGACAGTAATTAAAATTGTTGTTCCTGTTAACATCTCAGGTTGGAAACTTTGAGAGTGCCCAATGAAGTTACTACTTCATAGACTTGTATTTGGATCTTGGTGCCTGTTTCACCTTTGAAAATCCCAGGCCTGGATAATGCCATACAGACACTGTAAAGCAGCTTTGAGGAATAAAAAGAAGACTATGTAAGTAGTTTTCTATGTAGCATCCAGAAATTATGCTCCTGTGCCAGGAACATCTCTGCTTTGGGAGAAGTGGGGCAAATTTGCACCATTTGTTACCAGAAACATCACGTTCCAGTAACTGTTGATTAGCTGCAGTCATATTAGGGAGTGCCACAAACTGTAGTACAGAAAACCAAACGTGGAAGTTCCGTCAGGATTCATACTGCTCACACTGGTGAGGTTTCAAACAAGTTTGTTTCCAAGTCTAAGAGACAGAGGGAAGCTGAGGAATTCTTCAGACCTGAAACCAGAGCATTCACCCCTTGTTATATGAAGGAAGATACCCAAGTCAAGATTTTCCATCCTATTCTCTTAATACTACTTTGAACACCTAATACCAGCTTTTAACATTCATCTTTAAAAATCCTCAAATATTGGCATTTCTAACCCATGTGTTCTTGGGAATCATGCTACAGCCAGAATGGGACAGTAAAATGTATAGTCCAGTAGAAGCCAATTTACTTCATTTGAAAGAAATGGGGGTAAAAAACCCACCCAAAGTTCAGAAGCAGGTTATTCTGAAAAAAAAAATCCAAAGATCCAGAGAAAGCTTTAAACTCTGCCACCTCAAATTTTAAGTGCCACAATACCTATCTTTTGGGTATCCTTCCCACCGTGAATTCCCTAGTTCAGAGTTACGACTCCCAAGCACCTTATATAGCACAGAGAGAGACTGAGACATATATCAGTAATACCCAAATCACCCAGGCCAAGTACTGAAGGCGCCTGCCATTAACTGACAGCAATACTAGACGCATAGGTTATGTCTAAACTGTCACCATTTGCAAGGAAATCCCCATCGTGTTGTGAAGCCGGGGGACCCAGCATCCTCTCAAGTGCACAGGAGTATTCTTTGAAGGAACTGGGCAGGGCTCAGCATTTTCAAGGAGTGGTGCTGGGCACCTTTTAAATAATTCTCAGTAATGAAAGCTTTCACCCATGTAAGGAACACTGGCATAGTGCTCTCACTGACCAAAGAGATTCAATCCCCACGCCCAGGGAGAAAACCCTCATCACTACACCAGTGGAGACCGTCAGCAATTTTCATCAGACCATGTGCCTGAACGAGCTAATGGACATAAAGTGACTCCCTGTCTAAAAATGCCCAGGGAAAATGAACCTACCCGTTTCATCAAACTAGCAAGACAGTAAGTTGCATGTACCGTGACATCCATGCTCATACATGACACAAATGGCTTTTGAAGACTTACATTAAGATTATGGGAGTTGCAATGGATGACGAACTACGGTGCTTCACCTCAAATTTTAAATTTGCTGGTTGGCAGAGACCATGGGAAGTTTACGTGTTTATTTTTAAATACAGTTTGAAGTTTTACTAAAATCAAGTCCTTATGTTTATATTCCTTTCTCAGCATCACCACAGGTGTTACTTGCTTTTGGGGTCAAATTTGCAAAAGAATTCTCCAGGGAGGTACCCCATCAGGGGCCAGGTTTTGAAGCCGTTCAAGCCCAGAAGTTCCCTTTGTGACAGATTTTTGAGGAAAAGGAGATCTTTTCAAATCCAGACAGACCTTTTGGCTTAAAATGAAAGCTGAGCATTTCAGAAAATAATTCTAGTAGAACTCCACAAAATTAAGCCCATTGATCTAAAATGCTGCCACTAGATTTGATGCATTTTCAATACTTAAATACAAAAGGAAGGCATGAAGTAGTGATCAGGTCCTTGATTATGAAGCCAGAAACCTTTGTCTCTGTAACACAGCTCAGATCACGACATCTTTCAGTTTTGCCCCGTTTAGTTTTAGTTTTTTGCCCGATTTAGTTTTAAAGCATCAGTGACGAGTCCATCCAGCTCAGATCACGACATCTTTCAGTTTTGCCCCGAGGAGATTTAGTTTTAAAGCATCAGTGACAAGTCCATCTTCATCGGCATGCTTGAAGAAGAAGGACTTAAAGTTTAAAAGCACTTAGCAGATTCGAGTGCTAACAAACATTTATTAATTTTTCCATGAACATGTGCCATTATTTAGAAGTAAACCAGACCTTGCTTTGAGGTTTAAACTTGTTAGGAAGGCATGGCACTGCGTGACCTCTTGGTCAGATTCCTGTGATAGGCGAGCAGCTGCTCCGTGTCTGTTACAAGGCCAATGAAGATGATCAGGGAGGATATACAGGGCAGCTTATTTGACAATACGTATTTAACCTAATCACAAGCAAATGAAAATATGGCAAATTTTAAAGGGAAGAATTGATTAATGCAATTTTTTCAAAAGCAATCTGATGATTAAAAGTATAAATAAATACTTCAATTATTTATTCATAATCATTCCAATGAACACTGCCTACCATGGTTCAGAAGACGTACATAAAGTTTGGCTTACCATTCCTCTTTCCAGAAATGTTTGAGGGGAGCTGAGTAGGTTGCACCAGCTGACAGTGTTGGTGTGGAATCATTCATTGAGGCCAGCGATGCGTCTCTGTCAATTATTGACTTAGTTGCCCAATGGCAAGGGTCTGTCAGGTTTTCTAAATTACAGTTATGAAAGAAACGTGGTGGGGTTCATTTTTCCCCTCAAATAAAGCAAATCTGCTATAAAAACCAGAGGACTCCTGGGAAAAAAAAAAACCAACAGCCCTCCCTTTGTAAAATGGCTAAATAAATCTTCTTCCCCCCAAAAGATGTTGAACATAATTGAAAAGATACCTGAAGCTAATAAAAAAATTGCATGACTATTTTTAAATATTAACTTGATCAAGGGCACGCTACAGATATTTTGATCATCTGATAGAGTAGCAGCTTATCAGTACTATTGTGAAACAGGCTTAGGACTTGCCAGGCGCTTGTGATACTTTGGAATTGCGTAACTGCAGAATTATATTGTGTAACACAAGATTGCCCAATTAATCAAGAAAAGTGCAGAATTTAAGCAGAGGGTTGAACATGCTAAAATAATTTTAGTAGATGGGCATGTGTACTTCATAAGGTATTTATTTTTTGTCCTGCTCCATGGTCCTTCAGGAAGGTTTGATTTCTGTAAAGATGTTCTCCAATCTAGTGCAGCAAAATTAATAAGGAAACCTGTAAAGGGCTTGGTTTTGTGTGGAGTTAACCATCCGGATACTGATTCAACAAGGCATGGAAGCACATGCCTGATTTTCAGCCCTCAGGTAACACATAACCTCGTAGGGAGGGGTGGAGTGGGAGTCAGTAATATTGGAAGAGAAATACACTTAGAACAAAACAAAGCAATTTTCAAAGACTAATAACCGGATGGGATTTGTAGCATAAACAATGCTCCTTGTTAGTCACCAGTCCCCAGGGCATCTTCCTCACTTTGTTACAGATAAATTGGCAACAAATGAAATACTGTACACGATTTCCCGCCCTGGGTATGCAGGCGTGCTCGCATGCCAGTGTGATAGCTGTCATTTATTATTTATCCAAGTATGTATACAAATCTACAGTGTGATTTAATTACTCATTAAAAGGTGCCAGACTGACAGATGCAGAAGCTGGAGCCATTTCTTTATCCAGAGAACTGACGCCGTGTAAGCAGTAGCATCCTCTCCAGGCTGCTCCAGTAAAACGCTTCACCCCGATGGACTCCCCAAATATCTGAGCATTGCTCTTTCTCACCAACCTTTTCCCAACTACTCTGCTCAACATGTTGAATTCATGAAGGCTGCTAACAAAAATGTCAGTTATTCCTGTGATTTTTAGACAGGAATGTTTACACACTGGAACATTGGTTTGAACACATTAAATCTATTTTAGCTAGTACTAACTCAGAAGAGGATTTGAATGGTTTTAATACAGAAGTGAAACCCCCTCTAACTAAATGATAGCAAAAGGATTATAGATGTTTTGTAAAGGTGAAATGAGCCCAGATTTCCTTGTACTCGCCAGGGGCTGTATGCATAGTGCTGTGGCTCTTTTGCAGGCAGTTATGGCCTTACCTAACAGACACGCTAGTCTTGGAAACTGGATGCTAAATCCTGCATTGCGTCAATAAGTGGGATTTGGGTTCCATTTTTTATGTCACTCTAAACCTATTATTGCTTAGTTACCACTGCAGGTCAAAGCACCCCTCCTTGGCCCCAGGCACAGTCAGATGCAGGGCAGCAGGAACCTGTGGCTGCCTCACACTTAGACTCAGCGCCCAGTCTGTAACTGGGAAACTGAGATGTTATTAGGCTTGACTCATCGAATTTGACCATACCTGTTTGCCAGAGAAAGACTGTTAAATAATAGCAAAGTTCCCTTCACATAGCTCCAGAATATTTTGAGAAAGATACCGGACATGATAAAAATCTCCTAAACTTCTATGAATCTATACGTTAAACAATGATTGCCCGTGGCCACCCATTCCTATTGCCTCGCTAACTTTTTTGGTCCCAGTACATGCCTGGAAGTTGCAATCCTGGATCCATTTTGTCTCATAGTAGGTTGGGCTTTTCTGGTGCTCCATCTTTGGTCAAGGCTGTAAAGCACAACTACAGTGCGAGTAATACAGTTTACTGATAATAAGCTTGTCATTTTGGCTTTGGAGTTTGAGCTGGCAAACGCTTCTGTGCCTGAGTTATTTTGCATAGCCAAATAGTCCTATCAAAGCCAATGCGTCTTGCCAACCACTCGTCTTATTGTATTATTAATTCCCAATTTTACAAATAAAGTTTCCTATTCTACTCCACAAAAGCCTACCTAACCAAAAATTGGGCCTGAGAAGTATAAAGATGGGACTGAGAAGCATGAAGATGTGAAATAACACTTCCTGGCAGTGTTTTGGAGCAGGGCCTATGTAATGGCATTTGACACAGACCAGGGGGGGTTCGGCTGAGATGGAGTTTTGCATCATGCACTCTCAGCGTGTCCCAGCTGTGACCTAATTCCATCCTGGGATGTAAGAGTGCTGGCTGCTGCCTGCTGGCTATGTAGGCAGGCTTCACAGTGCTCTGCTAAAATGAGGAGCTAAGCTATCAGAACCGCTGTGAACCTGGTTCCTGTGCGAGAGCAAACATGTCAGCCCAGCTGTTGGACAAGAGCATCAGGAAAGCAAGAGAGAAATCTCTTCAAATTGAAACATAAGTGAATGGCTTGCAAAATCAGACAATCGTAACTTTTAAAAAACGTTCCAAGTGCAAAATGTAATTTTGTTAGAAATGCCAACAAAAATAATTGTAACCTCCCTGGCACTGCTTAGAGCGAGCAATCTGTTACAAAGAAGCTTGACCTCCCCTGCTGTAGGAGTTGACTTTCACTCTTTGGAATATGCTGTATCAAGAGAACCTTAAAATATGAAAGAAAATGTGTTCAAAATTTCTAGGCAAATTTAAGCTTATTTTCAAAGAAAAAAATTACATCGATGTAAAAATGATGTGAAATCTGAACTCAGTTTTGACAGGTGCACACTAACTTGCTTATTTTATAGATAAATGTTGCAGTGAGTATCGGAACAGTTCATCTTATGTGTTACATACCTATAGCTATCCTACTCTGTGTAGCTATGGTTGGGTTTTAGACATTTCTGTGTTATTTAATACCAAGTGGTAGCTATGACATTTTCACCTAGTGTTTCTATTTTCGAACACAGACTTTTCTTCTTCAACTAGAGAATACTATTTAAATACTCCATTTAAAAACATGTCTTTTAGTAATTTTTCACATCAACTTACAGATGTTGAGAAAGGAATACTCTTTAATAACTTAGCTGTTAATTTTCCACTTAAAAAGAATGAACAAGTTATTAACATTTTATTCAGTGAATCTTCTATACTGATAATGTTTTGGAATAATAAGATAATGATATACAATAGGTACAATGGAACATAGTTTTGAAAATTATTTTGTGTTTAGGGAGATTAGAGATATTGCCAGAATTAGTTTCTCTGTGCAAGACTACATACCAGTACCCTGGCACAGAATCAGCTTAAAGGGATTACTTCTTTTTGGAAATTAAGTTTGTGATTTCTCTGATCCTGAAAAAAACCATGCTCATGAGCCTACTCATGAGTAATCCCAGACTGTGGTGAAAACTGGAGGTATTTGGTGCACAATATTAAATAAGTGCAACAATATTCTCAGGATCAGAATCTAGAAACCGAAAGGTCTTGCTGGGGCACAAAACCACCTGCCAAACCAGTGCCTTTGTCAAATGGAGTCACAACATTGCACTGCCTTTTCAGCGCACCTGTGGAACAGGATTTGAAAGTGCAAATGTGGATTTGTTTGTGACAAATACGTCTCTGTCATAATTCATATCCCAGTACTGAATTTTTTGTTAATGGCACCAACTGAAATTGTATCTGAGAAATTTAATACATGTGAACTTGTAAAGCCACGAGCTGCTACCACGACAGCGCAAACCGTTCCATGATGTCAATTAATGTCAGCTAGCGAATACTGGAATTGCCAAAGACCACTTTCACTTATGACCTTGTTTACTGGAAAAAAGATAAGAGCACTAAAATAGAAGTGCAGATATCTGAGAGAAAGTAAACAAAAAGCCAGAAATAGAAAAGCATAGATATGAGATTGACAAACGTTGGAGAAACAACTGAGGAAGCGAGAGAGCATGCTATGAGGGAAGGTTACAGTGACAAAGTGAGGTCTTGTTGAAGAAAAATGATGCGGTAGAGGTGTAAATATTTTATTCTGCTCAAGTCACTGTTCATAAAAGTTCCCAATTCTGAGATGTTTCCCTGAGATAAATGAGGTAAATCATTCCTTAAAGATGTTAACCATTTATTCTCCTGCTGTATGAAGCCAAAAGGTACAGTTACAAAGATCCGGTCACAATCTTTTTTATAAATGTAGGTAGTTAGTTTCCCACCTCTGACCTGCTTTGTTTCCAGTATAGCTTTTTATGGAATTTAATGAGACATCAAGACTTTCGGCTCTGTGGCATTATTTCCACCCCCAACATGGGAATTACATTATTCTAAAGCAGAGATAATCCGTCATTCTCTGCACTCATCCTTTATCATTCTTTAAGGGGTGACCAGGTAAGGTAGTCCTCATATAGTCTGTCTTGTCTTTTTCTTTTTGACCCTGCAAATTGAATTCTTTTCCCCAGGAGAATTTAGAGACAGTGGACTGGTCAGAGACACTCACATAGATAATTTTAAAAGAAGCCACATTTCTGCAGAGGCCATGACTCTGAAGAGAAGTCAGGCAAGCAACTTAACCATTGCTTCAAATCAAGTCCAAGCAGCCTCTCTGTCCATTCAGCCCCTTTCCCCGTCTCTTCTTTCTCCAATAAAAAAACTATCTAGGTTTTGTTTATTTGTCTTATGCATGAGATTAACAATAGATTTCTACTTTGCAATTTAATATTCTCTGTAATAAAATGTGATCCACATAGCTCAGGCTAACAATATTGTTAAAGTAACATCTGTTTCAGTTTATCAATGCCTACTTCACTGACATATGATAAATCGTAATTAATATATGTATAAGTACTTGCTAGTTTTTCCTGAAACTACTATAATAAACTAAATATTCCAAAAATAGTAACACAATAATTGTGTTGTTATTCTGTGTAACAGGTGTAGATGCATTTGTACTCTACATACACATTCCCTGTATCACATGGGCTAAGACAACTATACCTGAAATTTTGTAACCAAGGACACCATAATTACTCCAGTCAAAACAAAATTCATTGTAAGAGACTTGAAATGCCAGTCCAAGCCTTCATGGTTTTAATGAGATGACTATTTCCTACCACAAGCAAGACTGTGGGGATCACAGAAAATGTTCATTGAGTTAAGATGTGCTAAGAAAAGTGTAAAGAAGAGCATAAATGGCTCAGGAATTCCAGGAATCCCACTGGCTTAAACAGTCTTCTATTAAAAGCAAGTGTTCTCATAGTTGAGTGACTTCCAAGAAGGGCCTCAAGTGATGAAAGTACTTCCATCAAATGTGAAAATACTTGAAAGATGCTTATTCCATGTGAAAATATTTCCACCTTTCAGAAAAGCCTGAATACAAGACTCCATTGATGAATACACTCCCGTTCAAGATATTAATTTTCAGAATATACACAATATCCAGAATTCCTACTATTTTTTATAACAAATAAATTACAATGACTTCCATCTCCTATAACAGCCAGACAAAATACTTCAGAGTATTTTACAAAAGAGATACTTCAGTTACATTGTGAAAAATTTTACATTCATCGTCATGACATTGCTCCCATTTCCCTCGGGGCATAATTGACCTGGAAAGTATCGTAGAGCATCTTCAGAGAAAAAGCCAGGGGATCTCCTTCAAACACACCACAGCACAGAAGTCGGTCGTGTTGACTAACTGTGCAATATAGACATACCCTATATACGATTTATCGTCCTACCCCTACCCCATTACCTGAAACACCAATAACAGGACCTCCTGCCCCCACCAAAAATCATGTGAGTGCATAGACCAGAAACACCGTGAAGCGGTCAGCTATCCCAGCAGTATTTCAGCCACCAGGATTGTCTCTTTTTACTGTTTCTGGTTTTATCCTTTCTTTCCATCTCCTCAAGCTGTTTTTCTCAGAGCGAAATCAGGAGCTAAGCCGGTATCATGTGCCCAAAGAGCTCCTTTTCAGGTCACTGTAAGATTTTCTCGGTACCTCAACCACTCCCAGCTCTGGGAGTTACTGCTCTTGTAAAATGCAGTTCATGGTGAGATTGGAAAGCAGTAATGAAATAAGCCATTTCCCCCTCACCCCTTATGCCTGAATGGAGTAAGCAACGAATTGGCATGGCTCTTACAGCTGACACAGGTCTCTTGGGTAACTTTCTAAGGCGCCTTCAGGCCCTGGGGCCACAGCAGTAATCACAAGGCTGTGAGTGCTGACTGCCAGTGACCTGCAGTTTTTGGAAGCCTGTTCTGTCTCTTGTGCAATCAGGAAACACAAACCAGCGTGAGACCAGCAAGGTACTGATAATCTCCAGCCAGTCAAATAACATGAGTGCACATTAGAATCATGATGTGGGGTTTTTCTTCATATTTTATGATTTTTAGGTGTTCAGTTATGCTGATTAATCTTTATTTGATTATAAGAACTTCTAAATTGGCCACATTTGGGGAAAAGACAGATAGCCAATGCCTTTTTCATGAAAATATAGCCACTTCCAATGCACACAGAGCTTGATTCAAAAGGAAGTGGGAGTGTATATGCCAGGAAGATGTAAGAGATTATGACAGGACGTGAAGGGACATGCGGCCCAGGGAATAGAGCAGGTATCAAAGCAGTTTGTATTGTGTAATAATTAACTGCATACATTTTGGCAATTGGTTAGTTTCTAGTTTCTGCATCTGAAAAATCCAATTATGCCTCAGCACCACAGAACATCATGAGGCTTATTTGATGCTTCTAAAGCTTCTGAAAGATGCTGAGGAAGCGCAGATTTTCACAAACCATATCAGTCAAGCCACTAAATATGACTGAAAAGCTGAGGATCATTTTTCATCCCATGTATTCTAATGGCGAGAAATGTGCAAGTTACATAACTAACCACCAAGTGTCACTGTTCGGTATTCTTACATTCTGACATCTTTGTTCCCAAGTGCTTAGAAAATCCCTTTTAGATGCAGTCCTGTAAATGAGGATTTTCCAACAAGAATAAAAATATTTTCAAACTACAAGAGACATGCATATCTGCCACACAAGGTACAGGAAAACTGAAGTGTCTGAGTATGTGGCTTTCTTGAGCAAGCCACCGAGTAATGTCTGAACTAAATATTGTTCATGTTACTGGATATAATAATGTAAGTCCCACTGAAAATTTAAAAAAAAAAAAAGAGGAATCAGATTTTATTTTTAAGCCTAGCAATTTAAATTATTGTAGCAAATGCCATTCTTCTTTTTTGCTAAGGAAGGTAGACAACCCTTACTGATAGACTGTCAGATGCTCTGTCAAGAAGGCAAGGGATGCACTATCAAAAAGAGTGAACACATTTTAAGTAAGTTCCCACTGCGGGAAGTAATTTAACCTGACTTTAAAATGCAGGAACAGCGGACATTAGGCATGAGGAGACTGAAGCGCAGTCCTGGTGTGAGGTGCCAAGCTAGAATGTTAAAACAGGTTCATAGTCTTCGATTGGCACAAACCCAGAATTTGCTGACATTCATGTCAGCTGCAGCTCATGAAGAACTTTCCAACCAGGCTTAAAAAATAAAAAATAAAAGCAAACTACCTTACTCTACATAACTTACATAGCCTCCCTTTGTTACTACTTATGCTAAGCACAGCTTGCCAGTGCTGTGGTGTTCCTGACGTGCCCCTGTGCAGCTGCAATTGTAAAGATGTAAAATATTGGCACAGATTTCCATATATATTTGTATTGTACTTTTCTGTAGAACTTGGTATGCTGTTATGTGTAACGTTCCTTAGAACGATCCTTGCTGTGTGCTAATACTGGTTTATCCGGGTGAGCAATCACTCAGTTAGCCATTTGATGCAGAGGCAACAGCCAGGTGTGCATAGGTGAGCCAATCTCTTCTGACATAATCCCAGATTACCAAACCTGTATAGCGTGCCTTTTCTTTCAAATGACTGCTGCTCCCACAGATCTCAGCCACGCTCCCTGCACTATGAATCCTTATGAGTAGTAATTTCTAGATGCTTTTGAATGAGGACCAACCCTGAAACAGGGGTACTAGGCCTTGGCCGGTTCTGATTACACTCCGGCCTTCCCTCCTGTCTGCACTGTACAGCCCTCTAGTAGAAAACTGTTCTCTGCGGTAGTTTTTGCACGTATGGAAGATGACCCCACTGAAACAGAGTATGTTGTCAGGGCCCCGAGTGCATGAGCAGACTTTAATGGCCTCACTTGGTGCCTCCACCCACACCCTCTGACCATGGCTATGGCTGTCACTATTTAAGATCAGCAATAGGCCTTCAGCAGAGTCACAGTCATGCCTGTGCCTGGCCATGAACGCCACTGATCTGGACTGTGACCTGTGGGCTGAATTCCCAGCTTGACCTCAGAATGGCCCGGTGATCATGGGACTGTGCCTGACTCTGGTTAACCTCGCTGGGCCTGACCCTGACCGGCGGTTTGCCTTCCGGGCTTTACCTTGCACTTGCCTCATCACCGTGAACTTGTCTGACCATCTGAACTCACGGTTGAACATCTCTGGACCTCCCCTGCTCACCTTGCTTGGACACTGTGGGATGAGGCCCTGGCTGGTGAAGTCCCTGCCCGGCTGACTGCATTCTCGCTCACGGCTCCATGTTCCCTGGAAAGCAGCTGGCTTTTGCTGCTCCCTGGCTTGTGCGGCATAAACCCAGCAAAAACGAGTTGCCTGTAGAAACTGTATAAAGAAAGCAAGTGTGTGAGAGGTTGAATTTGCAGAGAAAGAGCATACAAAACCAAGAAGTTAAAAAGCAGAATTATATGTTTCTGTGAAATTACTTGTAGGAAACTGGGTAAAGATTGGTAGGAAGTGACAGCCTCTACGATGTGATACTTCCTGAGAAGGGAAAGGACATAAAATAATAGGAAGGAGAATCAGTAAGCGAATGAAGAGGGGTAAAAGAAAAAATAAGAAAAACTAGTAGGAATTACAAAAGAGCAAAAATATTAAAAAACTAAAATGAGCATGCTTAACAGTACAAATCCCAGCACAGAACTCTGTGGGATTTTACTGTAAACCCCCTTTATTCCTTATTCTACTTTAATAAGGATTTCCGATAATCTTCTATGGCAACCAAATCTCTGTAAGAACCTTTAGTGAAGGAAACAGTCAAAGCGTTTCCAGAAATCCGAGTCCACTCTTGAGCCTTTATCAATTCTGGACAGTGCCGTGGTGGGAAATAAGTCATGTAAATACTGTCTGTGTCATCCACCACAATTTTAATCTCTGTGAGCCAAAGTAGAAACAGTAACAGAAAATTAAAGAATGTATCTTCACATAGAATAGCCAAATAAGAAGATCATATGACGCCTGTAACAGTTATTATTCAAGTTATTTAGTCCACTCTTACGGTGACCTAAACACTGCTGCGTTTAATGCCATCCTGCACATTCCAGTTAACAGGCAATGTAAGAATCTTCACAAACAGAATCAGCCAATAAAAAATAACGGTTAAAATCAATAAATAAAAGAGGCCTTTGGAGAGAAAAGTTACTGAAGCTCTTGTGTTGAAACAGCAGAGGGTCAGAGTAACCGCATCTTCTTCGTGTAAGGTATTTAAGAGGTTTCTCTGGAGCGTCTGCGGCTGGGTATTACAGAAGACAAGACCCTGAACCAGGCATACTCAACATCTGATCAAATAAGGGAAGTTTTTCCTGTGAAACAAATACAGTATTAAAGGAAAGCAAGTGAAAGAATTTTGGTGTGGGTTTTTTTCTGAAACAAAAAAGATCAAAGGAAAAAGCACTCCTACATTTTAGCTATCATGTGGTGATATACGCAAGATGAAAAGAACGTGCGTGGTGCCTGTCTGGTGGTGTTTGACGTGCTGTGCAGGCAGTCATTACAGGGCCGCCTGCGGAGACTTGGCAGCGTGCCCCGCGCGCTGCCCGGTGGACGCGAGCCTTGCTGGGGAGCAGCAGTTCAGCAGTGCCCCTCCAGCTGCCAGGCCTTCCTCAGCCCCCTCGCTGGCGGGGTGAAGGCTGCCACCCATGAGGCACTGGAGTCTGGTGGGTTTTGGGCAGTACTAGCGAGAGCCTCTGAGGCTGAGGAGAGAGAAAAGATGACAATATAAAGAGGTGAAACTGCCTTAGCCCTCCTCAATCCCACCCGCGCTGTTGGACAGGGGCATGTTGCCGCACCTCCTGGGAAAGGGTTGAAACGATTGCTCATCAGCCTCACATTTAAGCGCTCTCTGTCCTTTGCCTCCCCGAAAGAAGGAACTGGTATTTTTGCCTCATTTAACGGTGGTGTTTTTTAAGCAGTTCTGTATCCTGCTCTGAAAGCTACATTCGTGGCTGGTGCAGGTACACTGACCTACCTACACTTTAGGCACAGTTAAGGCTGAACCATGCCAGCAGCTCTTCACCCGCTGACCTCCACGGCCCGTCCGACCCCGGCCTAC
>NW_009259308.1:6090753-6122664 GCF_000687185.1 Egretta garzetta | reverse complement strand
TGGCTGCAGTAACGGGGCGTGCATGCAAAACAAGTGTTTTTACAGTCAGTAAAGTGTTCTTGCAAAACACCCGTGAGGTGTAGATGTGGCCTTTTGAATATCCCAAAGGCCTAGGCAGTGGTTCTCCGGCAGTGGCTTCAGTGTGGAAACCGCTCGGTAGTTAACAAATATATGCAATTAATTTGAATTGAGTCGGCAGGAGCAGAAACCTCTGAACATTTCGTACCAGCTTTCGGTTGGTTAAAGCGTTAATTACAGTCGGTCACAGCCTGTGGGAGAAACACATATTTGTTCAGTTCATCTCTCAAGCTTGCTTTCTTTTTATCCCTTGTTCTTTCCAGGTTTCTTCTGCTTCCTCGTCTGTAGGTCTTGCAATGTTTTTGGTGAAAGTGAGCTCCACTAAATAGAACTTTTGCATGAAATCTTGGCAGGGAAGGCTGCAGTTACCTGGCGTGGAGGGTTTCTCTAGAAATAGCAGGTGTTTTGCCTATATGAAGTGTAAATTAGGAAGAAGGGAAGCGTTATAGGAGCATTGTGGAGATCCAGGAATGAAACTGGCAGAAGGGATAGCAACAGCTACCAGAGTAGGTGTTCCTTTTACTTTCTACATGACAGTACAGCAGTTTTAATGAGGTAGTCTGTAATAAATCACTGAAAATCAATTTCCTCCTTTCTTTTCCTCCCTCCATTTTACTTTTAGTGACCTTGTATGTTTCTGATGTTTTGTTGATCTTTAGAATTTCAGTTGTCTTATGCTTACCTCTCTGGAGGTGGATGTCTTTTGTTGTTTAATCTATGCATCCTCTTCTTTTCTCTTTTTTGGGCTATTTAACTTTGTATTTTCCTTTTGGTAGTCAGGTAAGAATAACTCTATCAGGATTCAATTGCAAAATAAATCAATACACTCCTGAAGTCCTGTCAAAATTCTGCTAGTAGTACTGAACTGTTTCATAATTTTTACAATTCTTGCTTAGAATATTTTAAGCCTAATTCTCATTTTTAGTATTGTCCCAGTACATAGCTGTAATTACATCATGAATCTTAAAGGGAATGCTAATGGAACTTTAACTAGCCTTAAACTGAAAGAGCTTTGTGTAGTGTTGTCAATGTAAATGAACATCCAATTCTGTGTGTTCAGGTTTTGTACGCAACACTCAGCAGATGCATTGCCAGATGCATATTTTTAGATTTAACACCCTATTTCTCAGACCTTGTTTACAACTTAGTAGAAACCAATTGTTAACACTAAGATATATTTCAAACATCCTTTCAACTTGAACTTCAGACTGAATAATAGAAAAAATATTGACCTGAAGTTGAGCATATTTGAGCAGGGGGGAGTGAAGTGCTGTATATCTGAAGAGAAAAGGGTTCTGTAACTCTCTGTGATTTTAAAGGTTTTCAATTTATTTACGCATTAAAATAGCAAAGAGATGATTATGATTTTCTTGTGGTTTTTTTTTTTAATTTTAGCAAATTCTGTATTAGAAAACCTGTGTTGTCCAGAGAAGAAAGAGAAAACATGAATAAAAATGTTATCCATTAGTTCTGTAACCCAGATGTCATTGAATTTAAAGTTTTGAGGATGTTATAGGAAAAACATGATGGAGTTAGATTAAATTATAGAGGAAATGTAAATGAGTTTCCAAGAAAAATTGATTTAAGTAATATCTGTTAAGATTGAATTCACAAGTCTGTTGCAGAAACAATTTTTTAAGCCAGAAAGGCAAACTTTGGTTAGTATATGTGAACTGTAATATTTTCCTCTTCTGGGTGGGAGTGGAGCTGCGAAGAGTAGCAGCAGTAGGCCTGGCGATGCAGTAGTATCTTCTGTGTTTAGGTGCCATTACAATAGGTATTTACGGTAGTAGAGCAAAACTTTCTTGAATGTCTTTCAGTACTGTACCACTCTGAGGCTGCTTCTGTCTTTCTCTCCAAGCTATGGACTAGTTGTGTGGTAACATCTTAAACAGGAAAAAAGCTTTTTCCACAACAGATGTACCCCTGTTTGGCACTGGCAGCATTGGTAATGTTAACTTTGCCAATGGCTGAGTTATTCTATTAATATTGTGGGAAGAATAAGGGAATAAGAATGGGAATGTTTATTGTTACTTTAAAATCTCTCTGACTAACTCTATAAAACTTCTGTCTCTAGCATGTGTAATCTGGGTATAAAATGGAGAACCTCAGCTCTACATCGTCTGGATGAAACTGAGGGCATACCTTCCCAAGAGTTGGATAGTTGATTTCTACTGGGTAATGTGAACAGTCTTGTTAAATCTACAGCTGTTTGGTGGTAGAGCCTTCAGCAGATCCAGAGAAAAGGCTTTAAGTGTTATATGATACAGAATTAAATCTTCAAATGTATATTGTGAGCATAGTAGCTGTGTGTCTGAGAGAAAAATACTTGCTCCTCTCGTGGCAGCAAGTGGCAGGGTGCGTTGAAACTAGATTTGTGAAATGGTCTTCATCATGAGTAGCAGCATGTACTTGAAGCTATATTTAGCAAAATCAATCAAATCTGAAAAAAGATTAGGAGTACTACGTAGTCCTGAAGTCTATGGCTGCTTCTACCAACCCGCTCCCATGCCCATTACCTTTATTGTTTTTGTAAGTGCAGTAAAAATCTGTTTTGAGGAAATGATTGGGGTGGCGTGGTGTTTGGAGAACCTGTAATTAATGCTACTCTCATATTATTTCTAGGTGCTTACGTACTTCTTAATATATGGAGAAACTAAGACTCCCAGTTCTGCTTTTTGCTTAATTTTAATTAGCTGTTTCTATTCTGGGAGATACTGGCGTGCATAAAGCAGTGTTGCATGTTGCAAGGTTTTCTAAGGCTTTGTTCACCTGCTCCAACAGGCTTGAGTGAAACGGTAGTACCTGTACTTAGCAATGTCTTCGGTTTGCAAGGGGGTGTATCCAAATGGCAGCATCACGATATTGTGCCATAAAACTCTGTGTTCCGGCATGCTGAGTCTTGACTTGTAAGCTCACATGCTTGTTCTTGCGTTGGCATTAAGGCTGCTATAGTATTAGAAGACAGTGCGGTCAATCACAGCTGCTTCAGTTTGTGGCCGCCCATTTAATCTTTTATGTAACCCACCAGGGATTACTGACTTCTCGCTTGCTGTAATATGGGATTTTAAAAATACTTTTTTAATTGAAAAAGAAATGAAAAAAACTCGCTCTGCATATTTTGCTCTTCTTGCCTTGATTAGACCTTTTTTGAAGCAAGCAAACAAATATTCAGAGCATGTGGTCACTCTTTATAAACATAGAATGGTCAGCAACTGCCTCAAATTCTCACAGCTGGAAGCTGTACTTTTCTACCACTCTTGTTCAGGTAGCTCCATTTCCCAAACACACTTGAAAAGGTCATTCACCAGTGACCTCTGAAGAAGCTTACGTTTGACAGGATGTGTGGGGAAAGCCCTCTCACAGATGGACAGGTAATTTAGGACGTTGTAAACGTAATAAGTTTAAGTCAATTTTTGCAGTGGACAGAAGTTACAAGGATCTGTTCTTGCTTCCATTCTATTCCACATATACATCTTTTAATTAAGAGCAAACTTTTCCCTTTCTATTTTATTCATTGTAAAGAAGGCTGAACTTACAAGAATTGCTGATGAGCTCTTGTTTTTCTAAGTAATCATGTGATGAGATGGGTATGGTAATGGTCAATACAGATTTGAGCTCCTGGAGAAGGCAAATCAGGAAGAGTCTGCACAAGTTCATGGAAGAAAACTTCTCTGAGGACTGCTAAATAGAAATGTACTGACCGTGCTCCAGAGGTTCGCCAAGACACAAATTCCTGGAGTATTCTGCAGAGTTTGCAGTCACTATTTACAGTCTGTGGAGTGGTCTGAGGACCTAGGTACCTCCGTGTTTTAAGGCTTTATACATTAACGCAGTCAGAATTGCAGGCAACAGAAGAGCTGCCTATGGCTGTGTAAGAAGCTAGTTGATGATGGGGTTCTTATGTGTAGAGCTGTCTGCTGGGTGTTTATTGCAGCGCTCTGTAAGGTCATAGACATGTTGAAGGTATTCCTGTCATTTGAGTTGCTTTTACAGAAGCTGGTTGCGGAACACTTGAGCTATTAAATTGTATTTTTTAGGATGGTAGTTGCATCATGTTTGTATAGCCCTATAACAATGGGACAAAGGCCTGCTACAGAGGAACTGGAAGCATTAGTTAGAATACAAAGATTGTATATAACAATTCATACAGAATAGATCAGGCAACGTATTATAAAATGCTTCCATCTATAACCTGGTTTTGTAATAGAGGAGAAGATTGAAAACTGGAGCTTTGCTTTAACGTTTAGGCAGAAATATGTAGACAGGGTAAAATTGCATCCAGCCCTGTGTTTGTTTAAACACTAGGTAGTATGATGGTTGGAAAATAAAACAAAAATATTTATATATATTAAACATAAATACCAGGAATAATATGTGAATAAGATATGTTTACCAGGAAAAGATATATAACTTCAGGTTATAGTAAAATTTCTTGGGTTTATAGCAGTATTTTGAAGTTGTATATTTCAATAGGAACATATTTAGAGTCATTTTGGAATTCCTGAATGGTAAGGAAATATGTTGCCCGCTCACAGGACTTGAAATGGTTCAGTCTCTTTCAGCTGTCTTCATGCCCTTAAAGTACGCAGTAGCTCTCAGACTTTTTTCCACTGTTTTTGCATAATTTTCTCCCTCCCATTCTTAACCCCCAAATAATTTCAGGGGTGTCTGTTGGTGTCATAACTTCTATTACTAAATGCTTGTAGTAAAAGACTGGATTTTTTTTTTTTTCCCCTTCAACTTTTGCCTGTTCTTCTGATGCCATTTCTTGTTTAGGTAGTTATGTGTCCAGAATTAAGCACTCCAACGTAATTTGAGGGGTGCATAAATATGACTTTAGTTTCCCAAGTTAGTGGTTTGCAATAGAAGTTTCCTGAGTTAGTGATTTACAATAGAAGGACTAGCATGAAAAAGCAAAGCTTAATAACTTACTAAGCTACTAGTCATAATCAGCAGTCACAAGTATTGAGATCATTGGGTTGGCTTAAAACTGACATTGTTCAAAAGGATTTCAGCTGCCTCCAGTAGAAAGACATCTTGCTAAATGCTTGTGCCTGGAAAAGCAAAATGGTAACTAACTTCCTGTCCTGTCTACAGAGCGAGAAACATGATGTTTTTCCCTCTTTTAGTTGCAGACCTTCCATACTGCTGCACCTTGCAGAGATGTTCAGGACTTGACTAATGGGGTTGCCATGGCACAGGTACTTCACCAAATGTAAGTTGATGCTTAAGTTTGAAGAAGAGGTATTTCATTTCTTGAGGTTTTTGTGTTTGACATGCATAGTTGCTTTCTCCCACCCAAAGTTTTTTGTATAGCTTTAGTAGACAGAAACTTAAGGCTCTGACAGATAGCAGAAGATAAAATATACCTTTATATTGTTGTTTTGGGGATGATATAATGGTTGAATAATAATGTGATAGAATGGAGAAGGTGATGAGGTAATATTCTAATTCTGCAGTATTAAATTCATACTTCAGGGTAATTGGGCAAGAATGATATGATCTTTCTCACTTTTCGCGTCAACACTATTTCCATGGGTATTCATGCTTCAGGCAATATGTTTCTCTTTGGAATGAGGAACTAAAAGTTCAAAAGGCGTGTCTTTGTGCTCTCTTCCTCTTGGGATTGCTCAACTGATTGACATTTAAGTTCTAGGATTTAAGTGATAACTTACTATTTGCATGGCAAAAAGAATCATGAAACTTCAATGGCAATTTTATTATTAAAAAAATAATAGTAGGCTAACCAAAAGCAAAATAATTCCGATTTTATTGGTGTGATGACAAATAGTACTGGGTTGAGTGTCATGCTGGTTTTGAAATTTAAAGTTACTTCAGAAGGTTGTAGCATGAGTCTTTCAATAAAAGATTTTCATGCTACAAGTCATCACTGCTATTTTATTGTTATTGTTGGCTTGGATAGTAAAGAAGTCTGAATTACCATCTCTTGCTTAAACTATTTTTTTTTATTATTAAGCAATATCTTAAAATGAACACCACCACCATCCCCCAAAAACCCAAATCCAGAACCCCCCCTGTCTGCTTGAAAAGGTTTTAAATGTGATATGTAAAGACAGAGCTCGCTCTTTTCCTGGGGCATGGCAAAAATTGATTGAGGATTGCTTAGTGAAGATTCATTGAGGGTTACTTCCCATGTGTTTGTGGTACTAGGCTGCCACAGGCTTTGGGCAAACTTCTTTACAACCAAATTGTTTGATATGCAAGTGGGGATAATAATTATCTTTTATTAGGTGCTTTGAGACCAGTGAATAAACAGTATGGTGTAAAAGTTAAGATATTGTTAGATATGCTGTGATTGTACAGCTTGGCAGCTCAGTGCGTGTAAATAACTCCCTCAGCAACTCATCTTTATTTATGCTGGCAAAGTGGGAATTATGCTGCCCAGGGGAACCAAAGACACACACAAAAAAAAAGCCCAGTAGTTTAAAATGCTGTTTGTGGGTTTTTTTGTTTTTTTTTTTCTTGGTAAGTGCCTTTGAATTGTAGCAAATGTTGGAAAGTGCAAATGTACAGGAGTAGGTACCAAACTTAATGTCACCACTAGTCAAAAGAGAATGTTTCTTTACATCATTATGTTCACTTTGTCAGCTATAAAAATTAAGCATGATAAAGGCCTTCACATCCACATGTTCCTAGCTCAAGCAGGAACTAGCTTGTAGTTAGCTCAAGCCTAAGTACAGAAATTCTTCCTGCCCTGGATGGTGGTGTCTTAATTCAGCCGTCAAGATGGAAATTTACTGTGATGTAGGTATAACTTGCAATCTCCAGGAATTCATGCTTCATTAGACACTGTAGTCAAACATCTGATGATTTAATGCTGGGAATCTGGTATCTTAACTTATTTAAGTGTGTGCTTATTGATGTTTAATAATTTAATTTTGTTTCAGAGATGTTGCTTGGTTTGATGCATCTTGGCTAAATCGCATTAAAGATGATGTTGGTGACAACTGGAGAATAAAGGTATTCAAAAATGAAGATAGTGAAGGTTTGTGGGGTTGGGTATCATGTCTGTCCTGAGAGTATCTAGCAGTCCAAAAACTACAGAATTAAGCTTGGATTTTTTTAGGTTATTTTAAATGAACTTGAACTGTCAGTAGTTTAGTGCCTTCCAATATTGTTGTGTGGGGACTTTCCATTGCGATACCTTTTCTCCTGTAATGATAGGGTCCTCTTGTAGATACGCTATGTAAACATTTTATTATAAATTATTATTAAATTGAAGTAAAATTAAGAATTTTAATAAAAGTCTGTAACCTTATCTTTCATGTACAACAATTAGTCCAGTAACCTGAAGAAGATACTGCAAGGAATTATGGACTACTATCATGAGGTATGGAAAAAGCAGCAATTCTTCTGCTGTTCTAATCATTAAATATTACGGTTATTGTCCTCCTTCACCCAGCTTTTTTTTTTTTCTTGGCAAAGTAATTTATTTGAAGGACTTTTTTGGCGGAAAGTATATGATAATTATCTGGTTAAGTGGGAGGTCTGAGTGAATATAAAGTTAATTTCAGCAGGTGTATTTTAGGTAAGACTCTTAGCGTATAATCTGGAAACCATGTCTCTGTCGTTGCCCACGTGAATGTCATAAGGGCTGAGCCGCAGAAATCTGTTGACATTTGCGTGTGCATTATGTTTGCTCTTGTCTAGTGAAGTTTTAATTCTTCTCTACACAACAGAACAGATTTGGCAACCCTCATATAGGTTTTATGATACTCACTTGGAAGCTGAGAGATAAGTTACGAATCCTCCTGGACATAGTAAGAATTATAGTTTGTTCTCTCTCATGCAGGATGAGTACAGTAGTCATAAAAGGGTGCTGTATTTTGAGTTTAAAAAAAAAAAAAAGCTGAATTTTGTATGGAGCTTGGTTACAGTTATATAATGGGTATGGTATAGAAAAACTTGCCAGATCATCTTATGGCTTCCTGGTCTCGTCTGGGCTTAGTTGTGATATTGAGTGCTAAGCCCTTCCATATTGCCAGGACTGAAGCTCTCTGGCAAGGCCAGAAGTAGAACTCCTTATGAGGAGCTTTTTGAAGGATTAGGGAGCAACTGAATTTGGGAGCATTTTTAGTTCCTTTTTTTACTATGTTGGTAAAATAAATTAATTCTCTCATATTTGAGGTCTTGCCGAAGAACTTTTAACTTAGTACTGTCACTTTTTCTTGTATAAGCGGTCAGTTAACTAAACCCCCATTTAACACACTTCCAGAACTTGTGATTTTGCCAGAACAATTTTGCAGAACTCTTACTAAAGTGCGTAACTTCATTGCACTAAATAATTACTAGGTGTTTCACATGTATTTTATAATGCTGTCTACTTCAGAGACTGTCTACTATTCAGAGAAAAATCTGAGGTGCCAAGTATGGTAAAGGTCACTGACTAGCAGTGGATTGAGTACCCCTTTCCCCAAGCACACATCCATGCTGAGGGATGGAGACAAATGTTTGGAGCGGTCTTTGCTGGCCCAAGAGAGGCACAGTGTGTGACATTTGGGTTTCATGTATGAAGCCCTGTGGTGGGTTGACCTTGGCTGGATGCCAGGTGCTACCAAGCCTCTCTATCGCTCCCCTCTTTGGCAGGACAGGCAGGGAGAGAATGAGATGGAAAAGAAAGAAAAATTGTGGGTCAAGATAAAGGCAGTTTAATAAAGAAGCAAAATCAAAGGCCATGCGCGGTAGCAAAAGGAAAACAAGATTTTATTCTCTACTTCCCATTAGCAGGCAATGTCCAGCCACTTCCCGGGAAGTAGGGCTTCAGTATGCATAGTTGTTGCTCTGGAAGAGAAAATGTCATAAAAGACAAATGCCCCCTCTCCTCTTCCTTTTCCCGTAGTTTTTATATCTGAGCTGACGTCATATAGTATGGAATATCACTTTGGTTGATTTGGGTTAGGTGTCTTGGCTACATCTCCTCCCAAGATCTTGTCCCCTTCCAATCCACTGGTGGCGGTGGTGGGGAAATGTTGGAGATACAGCCTTGATGCTGTTCGAGCACTGCTCAGCAGCAGCCAAAACACTGGTGTGTTATCAACACCTTTCTACATAACAATAGAAAGCACAGCACCATGCAGCTTGACCCAGTACAGGTTGCAAATGAGTTAAGAATTTGCTTTATCTAGAACTCTCCAGATTTCCTCATCTGCTATCTATGTACTGTCTCTTGTAAGCCAATATTTTTAGTGTGTATCTCCATGTTTAGTGTTTAAAATATTTCCCTTCCATAAGTTTTATGGTAACAAACTTATCAATAGTCCATTTTCTTTGTATGGCTTACTGAGTCTAGATTTCTTACATGATGCTGGACTTTCATGTTGTACAAAAGTGAGAGTCTACTTTCTCAGTATTTTTTTTTTTTTCCAGTTCTTGGGTCAGCAGATTTCAGAAGAGCTTATTCCGGACTTAAACCAGATATCTGAGAACTCGGATCCCACTGAACTGGGCAGGCTTCTGCAGCTTATTTTAGGTTGTGCAGTCAACTGTGAAAGGAAACAAGGTACGTACTACCTTAATCTATGCAAGAAACAGGAGACTGCCTCAGGTGGTTGTAAAGATGGAAGAGATGTAGAAACTCTTCTTTTTTATGATTCAAAAAGTCTCTTTTATTATGTTCCAAGTCTATTCTGAGACTGGAGTTCACTTAAAAGCAGAAAATCTATGGGAAACTTCTGTGAATGAAACCCAAACTTTGCTCAGGGTAGGTTTAAAAAAATAATCCAAAGTGTGCGTGGATTATCCATACTTGATAAAATATGTACCAAGACCTAAAACTTAATTAAATGCAAATCAAGCAAATTAAATTTAAAATCTCTATTAGAAATTGCCTTTTGTGTATCTGCAGAGACTCAAGACTGAATTAGTTGAGTTTTCTCTCCCCTTACCAGAGCTAATGCTCAATGCTCTGATGGGTAAGGTATCCTCAGCATGAATTCTGTTAGTAGAATATGTGTGATTCCTAGGTAGTTTGAAACGACTGCATCAAAGAATAGGCTAGAATAGAATCATTTAGGTTGGAAAAGACCCTTAAGATCAAGTCCAACCACTAACCTAACACTGCCAAGTCCACCACTAAACCATGTCCCTAAGCACCATATCTGCGTGTCTTTTAAATACCTCCAGGGATGGGGACTTAACTGCTTCCCTGGGCAGCCTGTTCCAACACTTTTGGTGAAGAATTTTTTCCTAATACCTAAACTTCCCCTGGTACAACTTGAGGCTGTTTCCTCTTGTCCTGTCACTCACTTGCTACTTGAGAGAAGGGTCTGACACCCACCTCACCACAACCTCCTTTCAGGCAGTTGTAGAGAGCAATAAGGTCTCCCCTGAGCCTCCTTTCCTCCAGGCTAAACACCCTCAGTTCCCTCAGCTGCTTCTCCTAAGACTTGTGCTCCAGACCCTTCACCAGCTTTGTTGCCCTACTTTGGACATGCTCCAGCACCTCAATGTCCTTCTTGGAGTGAGGGGCCCAAAACTGAACACCGTATTTAAAGTGCGGCCTCACCAGTGCTGACTACAGGGGGACGATCATTTCCCTGCTCCTGCTGGCCACACTGTTCCTGATACAAGCCAGGATGCTGTTGACTGCCTTGGCCACCTGGGCACACTGCTGGCACATATTTCGCCGGCTGTTGACCAACACCCCCATCCTTTATTGCTGGCTGGCTTTCCAGCCACTCTTCCCCAAGCCTGTAGCGTTGCATGGGGTTGTTGTGACCCAAGTGCAGGACCTGGCACTTGGCCTTGTTGAACCTCATGCAGTTGGCCTTGGCCCATTGACCCAGCCTGTCCAGGTCGCTCTGTAGAGCCTTCCTACCCTCAAACAGATCAGCACTCCCACCCAACTCGGTGTCATCTGCAAACTTACTGAGGATGCACTTGATCCCCTCATTCAGATCGTTGGTAAAGACATTAAACAGAACTGGCCCCAGAACTGAGCCCTGGGGAACACCACTTGTGACATGCCACCAGCTGGATTTATCTCCATTCACCAACACTCTTTGGGCCCGGCCATCCAGCCAGGTTTTTACCCAGTGAAGAGTATACCTGTCCAAGCCATGAGCAGCTAGAGAGAGTGTTTGGGAAGTAATCTGTCAGGCTGTACTGGGAATGAAGATGCTAGCAATTACTTTTTTTCATTAAGTTTTATTTATTAACTCAATTGCAAGCTTGTTGACTCTTTGCAAAAGCTTATGTATATACATACGTAGATGTATCTATGAAAAAAGAACCATAGAAATACAGATGTCTTAAAATCTCCTTGCTCTATTATGCATAGTATAAATTTGCTCTCTTAAGAGATTATGATCTCTTACGCTTATCTACCATGTTACTGGATAATAATGTTGGTTAATAGCAGTATTTTGTGTAAAAAGAGTGCTACCTGTTTTGAAGAAGCTTTACAGAGAATAGTTTCTTCCTCTGGATCTTTCTGCAAATGGTATGTCATGTTATTTAAGCCATTAAGATTAACATTGTCATGTTACATACAAATTCTTTTTCACAGAACACATACAGAATATCATGACGCTTGAAGAGTCTGTTCAACATGTTGTCATGACAGCCATTCAAGAGGTAAGTAAGAATTCACAGCCTAATGCTGCCAGTTGAGAAGTCCGAATATCCGTTTGTTGACCTTCATAAATTCTTTCATCCAAGCAAAGGTCAGGGAAGAGTGTAAGTACTTCCCTAAACTATCTGGGAGGATCAGGACCAAGATTTCAGTCTCATACGCCCAAACATACAACTTGTGGAGACAACAAATGCTTAAGATTTCCTGTTTCAAACAAGAAATGTATCTCATTGCCAACTGCTGGTTATACTGGAGTCACGTTCTGAAATTTTTGTCTTAGTGCTGTAGTCTTGGACCCAAAGTTAAGCTGGTCATAACTGTGAGGCTATGTTTTTCTGACAGACCATTCCAGCATCTGATTTACAAACTCCCAGCTGCATCTCTTCTATTCTTGTCATGGTGTTCTCCCACCGGTATCTTAATTTGCTGTGAGCTGGATGATCCAACTAAGAACATAGCTCTACAGTCACTCACTGTCATGGTTTAACCTCAGTCAGCAACCAAGCACCACACAGCTGCTTGCTCGCCCTCCTCCCACTGTGGGATGGGGGAGAGAATCTGAAGATGAAAAGTAAGAAAACTCATGGGTTGAGATAAGACCATTTTAGTAATTAAAATAAAATAAATTATTAATAATAATAATAAATTGTAATGAAATGGAAAACAACAAGAGAGGAACAAAACCCAGGAAAAACAGGTGATGCAACTGCTCACAACCTGCTGACTCACATCCAGCCAGTTCCTGTGCAGTGATCATTGCACCTGGCCCAACTCCCCCCAGTTTATATACCGAGCATGACGTCATATGGTATGGAATATCCCTTTGCCAGTTTGGGTCAGCTGTCCTAACTGTGCTCCCTCCCAGCTTCTTGTGTACCCGGCAGAGTATGGAAAGCTGAAAAGTCCTTGCACTACTTGGCAACAACTAAAACATCAGTGTGTTATCACATTATTCTGATGCTAAATCAAAAACTCGGCACTAGGCCAGCTACTAGGAAGAAAATTAGCTCTGTCCCAGCCAAAACCAGGACGCTCGTGCCTGTGAGCTTCAGGACTGTGAAGCAGAGTGTGGAGGGAGGCAAAACTTAAATGCTGACTTTGAAGAAAATTTAATGTGTAATTGCACTCTCATCAAAGTAACAGTGGAATTGGTAGTAGGCTTTAAAACTTAGATTTAAATTGACTTTGTAGTCTTTAAAGCTCTAAGTGTACTATTGGGAGAAATAAATCCATAAACCTATTGTTTATTGTACTCTGACTAATCAAACTTTCTTTCTGAAGAAGATCTAAGAAATAATACTGTAATTTCTGAGTAAGAAGTAAAGCCCTCTCATTGTTGACAGACAGACTGTGTACATCTTTGTACTGGAGATCAGTGAGAGCTATGTTAATGTTCCCATTGTTTGCTTAATGGCAATTAACATGATGCAAAGAAGTGTGATAACTATTAAATTAATTGAGTGAAATCCTGTCCTTGGTTCACTCCATTTTAACGTGACTAAGGGGTAGCAATAACTTCAAGAGATTGTATTCATCCAATAAGATGTTACTGCTAACTTGGTTAATTTGTGGAGGAGGGAGGTAAAAAAAAAAAGTAATCTTGTTCTAGATTTGTTTAAATCCTTTACCAGCCATGAGGTGTGTTTTCTTCTTATTATTAATCTATTTTGATATATTGAAGGCATGCAAGGACATGGTGGAAAATACAATCGGTACTCAGTAGACAGTGAATTTAGAGATATTTAACCTCTAACCTTCCTTTCCTGTGGCCTCTTTCTGTAGCTCATGAGCAAGGAGGTAACAGGTCCTTCCACAAGCGATGCATCAAGTGAAATGGAACAGCAGGTAACTGCCTAGTATTTGTTGCTCTTGTAATTCAAGCCTGGACAATAAGTTGGTATTTTGCCTTCCCTTAAATGAAGAGGACGTGTGCTCTTCCTCTTGAATCTAAAAGTTAAAAAAACCCAAACAACTCAACAGTAAATTCCACTCTTTTGTCTTCTATCTGCACAAACTGCTTGGTCTGTTTTCCACTCAGAGCTGACATGATTAAACCATTCTGGTTCACAAAGGGCAGAGAATATACAATAAATTAATACCATGTTTCAGTGCCAATTAAGTGAAAAGTTATGTGCTATTTTATAGCTGCTTTAAAAAAATGCAGTGACTGCTATGCCATCTTCATGGATGGGGTAAAACTGGCCAGTGCAAACCTATGTTGCAAGAAGTGCTAGGAGTACATCAAGGCTGAGCCATGCCAGGCTAAACACTTCAGGTTATTTTTAAGGGGTCATGAAAATTCTTGATAACCCTGAACACTACAAGGTGTTGCACATAAAATGAAGTGGTCTTTAAAAGTGCCTGCCCATGAAGGATCACTGTTTCTAGTCTGAGATGAAGAGCATTTGATTCAACAGGCAGGGATTTTGAAATTGTGAAAACACGAATGCTCCTCTTTGGTTTTGTTATGCTTTTAGCCTGAGTTGTTGTGTTGAATCTGCACGTTACTCAGAATTTCAATAATTTACTTACCACTACTACATGTGGTAGTCACTTAAAATGCAGGTGGTCTTGATCTAACAGTGCACATACAGGTTTCTGTGTCAATGTGTACCTAACTTCCTTTTTAAACAATTGGTATATGCAATTCAGACATTTTGGAAGCTAGAACTGTGAGTACTTTGGATATGGGCCAGAATGATTGACTATCTTATTTTTTAAAAGCTAAAAAAAGCTTTGGAAGATCTTCAGGAAGCACTAGCAGAAAAAGAAGAGTTGGCACAAAGATGTCAAGAGCTAGATTTACAGGTAAGAAACAGCATGATGCTTATTTCTTTAATATGTAATAGTGCTGCTATTAAGAAGCAGAAATTCTGGAGGGTGAAGTGAATTTTGCATTTATTTAAGGTTCTATGAGAATTCTTAGCTGTTTGTGGGGGAGAAGCAGTCATTCTGTACTCCAAAATGCAATTACTGGAAATAGTTTCTGATGGAAGTGTAAGCTGAGGTCCTGTGCCAACTGTTAACTCAAAGGTTGTTTGGTCTGCTAGCTTTATGTTTACCCGTAGTAGCAGGTAGCCATCAGAACAATGTTACCGTGCCCTTTTCATTTTTAGTCACTGCTTCCGCTAGTCTTTTGAACTGTATCCAAAAAATACAGTTCACCTAATAATCAGTCATTAGTTTTAATCACAGGAAAATGATGCTGTTTTCAGTAGGAGTTGATGAAAAACTAAAATTTGAAACTTATCTAAAATATACTAACTTTTTCTTGTACACAGTTACAACATGGAGGATATTTCAGGAAAAAAAAAGGAAACTAACAGATCCTTTCAAACCACACTGATAATAGGCCTACTTTTTGGTTTTAATGGATATAGAAATTAATCAAGTTACACTTTAGAAAAAGGAGAGAGGACTTCATAACATAAACAGGAACTTGCATTTCAATCAAGTTTTTAAGGAAAAAAAGAAAAAAAAAAGTATCCATTTGTTAGCCCTAAGTCTGATTCTTCTTTTATGGCACTATAATCAGAGAATAGAAAGAGGTTTATCTGGTAAGGCAGTTCATCTCAGGTGTGATTCTGTACAAAGAGAACATTTGGTTTCTTACGGGTAATGACAACTGAAAACATAGAATACTTATATATAAAAGTAGCTCATAGTTAATTGTTGTGCCCAGGAAGCTGTTGTTAGAATTGAATTGATAATTTCATTTCCTTTTTTCTTGAGGCAATGGTAAGGCTTCCTAGTGAAAGCAGAGATCTAAAAATGCTTGTGAGCAGAATCTGCAGGAGAAAACTATTTTCTCTTTTAAAATGGGCAAGAGGATTGATTTGACAACTGAATTCACAGACTACAGTTGCTAAATTTCAAAAAGTGGGTTCACTGTTCAAAAGGTGCCAGAGGTGCTGGGGTAACAGTTTACTTGCATTTCCTGCTTCCATTAGGAGACTTAGCATGTCTCGATAGGGAAGCCCCAGGCTTTGTCCTGTCTCCCACAAACTTCTCCTTTCAGATTTCTCTATTAATTAATGATAGGTTACACAAAGCCAATTGCTCATAACATAGCGTGGGCCAGGTGAAGGCATGAAAAGTGTTTGAGGGAAAGCTACTGCTGAGTATAAGCAGATGAATTAATGACACTATAGCTCTTTAATACCGGGATGTGTTTTTTTACAATACCTCTTCATAATTTGTGTTGATTTTTACACCACTTCTATTATGTTGAAATAACAGAAAAGAAGAACAGAAAGCTATCAGAAAGGAACTGAGAAAAGATGAAAAACTTGCTCTGAGTTATGTGAAAAATGTGTTGCTGGTTTTTTTAAGTCTGAGGCATTATTCTAAAAGTGTGAATGTTGTGCGTGTTTAAGGAGTTGCTGAACCTTGAACAGGAGGTATTACGCTGAGCAAAGCTTGATATGGTCTCTACTCCCAGGTGTTTTGTGTGCATGTATATGGTAAAGTGAAGTCTGGTATATAAAAAGGAGTGAACCTCGAAAGCCAGTACCTAATGAAGTTACTGTTTTGTTTCTCACATCTGTTTGACTGATAGACTTTTAAGTTATGATTACAATATTTCTTAATATTTCTTGTTTCTTAATATTGCATACTCTAGGTTATATCTGATGTTTAATCTAATAATGTCATCATGATATGTTTTATTTTATTTTATTTGAAGCCATAATATTGACTGACGCTTCTCATTTAAACTAATTCTTAATAAATTCACTTGTAAGGTCTCAGTCTTCCTTGATATTTTCCAAGAGTAGAAGAAAGGTAGGTTTTCTTTATGATTCAGGAAAACATAACCCAAAAAGCATATTGTCCCTGTTTAAATGCCAGTTAACTAACACATGCTACATGCTCTTATGTTTGACAGGATGTTAAAATTAACACAACAGCTTTCACTAGAAAAACTATAAAGGTTTTATCCTCTTGATCCTTCACCATTTTATGGCTGTTAATATACTTACTGTTTCAATAAAGTGTTGTATTCTCATTTGCTTAGCTGTGAACACTTTCAATATCAAACTTGTTTGATTGTTGCAAAAAATGCATGCTCTATATGAAGCTGTCTAGGTTTTTTTTCTTTTGCGTGTGTGCTTACTAGCTTATGGTGCCTGAAACGGCTTCTTGCGCAACCATTCACTGCTGAGCGCACGGCAGTACTGTGTTAGTGTGCTAGCCAGTGCCATCCTGCTTTTTATTGTTAAGTACAAGCAAGATGGAGAGTACCTTTACACCAATACTTACAGTTTTTTGTACGGTGTCCATGGTATTCTTTTTAATGAAAGTACCAGTTTCTCTCCATATCACATTGTCTGCCTTTTACCATGGTTTCAGTTACAGAAACTTGTCTTTTTTTAGAGGGACTCTTCTTTTAGTGCTTCATAACTGTCATACACTAAAGCATCTGTATGCTCAAGTATGCTATGTAAATTACATTCTAAAATTTCTAAACGCTTAACCTTTTTCATAAACTAATTTGGTGACATACTGCTGTCTTGCTTTAGTTCTTTTCAGTGGGACAGGTCTTATAATGTTGATGCTGTTTTATCTGCTCTAGGTGGCTGCCCTCCAGGATGAAAAAAACAGCTTGATGTCAGAAAATGAGATTATAAATGACAGGCTAGAGCAATTAGATGACTCTCTTGATGATCCAAATACTGTGGTTGCAAAAAAGTATTTTCATGCACAGTTGCAGCTGGAACAACTGCAGGAAGAAAACTTCAGGTATGAAATAATTTCTCTTAAAAAATCTCTTGCTTGTCATGTCAAATATATCCTGAGCATTTCTGGTACTCTTTCAGGATTTTCCATCTCAATTTCTTTTGCTATAAAAACTTTCTAGTACTATATAGATGTATTTTAAAGACAGTCCTTACCTTCAAAAAGAAAAAGGAACTGTTACTTGTAGAAAATATTACTTTGTAATTGCCTTACTGTAGCCACTTGACACTTCAGAAAAGGTGATGGAACACAGAAAATGAGTGCTGAAGTGATTTGTGTGTAAACAAAACCCCTACCCCCCAAAAACCCCACCATATCTCGTTACTGATTTCTTTTACATATTAGTCTTTCTCCCTTTGATCCCTATGGGGGCAGGGGGGAAAACCCCACACTTTTCCTGTGATCTCTTGATATTATTGTGGTAAATTTGCAGTACATAATCTATTATGTTTTAACAGGTAGACAATAAAATGTTCCGCTTCCAGTACCATTTTTCTGGCTACTTAAATCAATAGGTTTCCTTTGTCTTACTTATTTTTAGTAGTTATAGTACTAAATGAAAAACCTGTAATAACGATGAGTTCTTAACAGAGTTCCTGGTTTTGATCTGGTAGGCTTGAAGCTGCAAAAGATGATTATCGTGTCCATTGTGAAGATCTAGAAAAACAATTGATTGAACTGCAACATAGAAACAACGAACTAACCTCTTTGGCAGAAGAATCTAGAGCCTTGAAAGATGAAAATGATATTCTTAGGTATGTAACAGAGAGTGCTCCCCCCCAACACATTAGGAGGATTTAATGGCTAAATCCAAGGCTTTGTATTTAAAAAGATTTTTCTTCTGAGGCGTTACTTCTGCAGATAGATCTTATCCAAACAAGATCTAAAATAAACGTTGAAAAAGGGCCCTTTGACAAAGCAAAGATGGAGTGCAAGTTTTCAAGCATAGCCTCTATTGTTGCTGTAAGAATAGCAACATGGAATTTTTCTGTGAGGCAGGATTAATGAATACAGAAGTTATTATTCTTCATGTGGGACATAAGGTTGAAGTTCTGCAAGAATTAATAAATTTTTGCGGGGGGAGGTGCATTCATATTAAGGGGACATACCTGTTGGCAAAAGGCTGCCTTTTGTGATGTATAAAAGCATACATGTAGCATACTTTGACATAACTTTTGGTGTCAGCATTCTACGCTAGATTTAGGTTATCAACATGATTAATGAAATGATGATGAAATACACAGTAGCCTTGATGAGAATTTAACATATTGTTCCATCTTGTGTAAACTCAGTTAAATACCAGAGCACCCAAGAAATATCCAAAGAAAATCATATTGTGAAAGCAAGTCTGCTATCCATAAAATAGTATGAATAAAGCATAGAAAGAAAAGTGATGTCAGGTGTTTAGCTTATAGTGGTTCTTAAATAACATCTGAAACAAATGTTAACCATAGATTTTCTTCTGTAATTTTCTTGTACTAGCTTCTAGTAATATGAGATGGCAGATATTAAACACAGATATTAAAATTAATTTGTGTATTTATGATTCAAATATTTTCTTACCATGTAGATTTTTGTTAATGATCAGCTGGTAATTCTTGGTCATATATGCTAATGATCATTTTCATAGTGCAATTACGTTCTAATTATGGATAGCCCCGCAATGAGAACATCTGTGTGTTTTTCGTTACCAAGTACCAGTACTTTGAGATTACTCTTTTTTTTTTTACATTGCATTTACATTGCACCCCACAGAATTCCCTAGAGATATTTCACATACTAACCCTTGCTTGTAATTCTGGCATATGACTGTCAGTCTTGCTCCCACTTAAACCCTGTGGTGACTTCAATTTTTATAAGCAATCTTTGCATAATGCAAGTTTGCGTTGATTATGCATTTAAATATAAAGCAGTAGGATTTAACTCTGCTGTTAAGCATGTTGCACCTCTCTTTGAAAACAGCTTGAATGTGCATGAAAGCAGAATTTGACCTTTTTAATCTTTTGAAGAAACATACTCTTTCTTCTAATTCCTGTTTATACTTTGAAGGGCTACCGCAGACAAGGCAAGTAAGTTGGAATCAACTGTTGAGGTGTATCGTAAAAAGCTACAGGACTTGAATGACTTCCGCAGACAAGTCAAATCTCTGCAGGAAACCAATATGATGTATATGCACAATACAGTCAGTCTGGAGGATGAACTGAAGAAAGCCAATGCAGCCCGGGCGCAGCTAGAAACCTACAAAAGACAGGTAAGGCTGCATCTATACTTAAGATGTTACTTTTTCCTCGGATAGTCATCTTACCTAAATAAAATTATTTTAATTATGTTTTAATGAAAAAAATCGAACAGCTTAATTTAACAGCCCATGGGCTTAACCTGTATTATCCCCTTAGAATTTCTTATTCATGAAAACTCCTTCATACTCTGCCATTCACTTTCTGGTTTTCCCTGTTTAATAAGCTAGCAAGCTTAACTGTAATTTCCCTCTCAACTGATTGGTTTTCTATGGTTTGTAGGCTTTTTCTCTTTCCTTTAACTGAGGTAATTTTTGTGCCTGCGAGAGGTTGTTCAGCTATTACTGAGATCATTTCTATGTAATATTCTTAACTTGCTCCGTGGAAATTTATTTTTAAACTGTTTGTTTTATTTCAATTTCACTTATTTCAGTAGTAATTAAGAGACGTGGGAGTTATTTTGTCTTTTATTTTGTTTAAATAAAAGAAGCCCAAAACCAAACAAAAAAACAACAAAAAAATCCAAAGACGCAGGCCCCCATCCCATCTCCCCTTCCCCAAGTTTGGTGGACCAGCTGTTTATTTTGGCTGAACTGGGCAGTAGTGAAGGTTTTAACATGGCTTTTAAAGGTAGCATCTCGCAACATTCATGTGCTGAATATAGTCTTTTTATGAAAAGGTCCAGGAGCTTCATAACAAACTGTCAGAAGAATCAAAAAGAGCTGATAAGCTATCATTTGAAATGAAGCGACTTGAAGAAAAACATGAAGCTTTAATCAAAGAAAAGGAGGTAAGTCTCTTGAACGAGAGTTTATTTGAACACCTAATAAGTCTCCTTCCTCTCTCACTCTGCTTGAGGAAAACCTTTGCAGAAGTAGTGCTACCATAAAAATGAATTTTAGTGGCTTGTGTGTGTGTAGACATATAAAATGTCTTAAAATGTGTGTGTCGGTACCGTTCCTGATTAATGTTATTTGATCTTAAAGTGGTGCAGTGTGACTTAATTCCATCTCAAACATGTCTTCTTAGAGACTGATAGTACAGTGTGATGCATTAAAAGAGACAAATGAAGAGCTCCGGTATTCACAGATGCAGCAGGATCACCTGAGTCAAACAGGTATTGCTTTCAGAGGCTTTTTTATGTATATTAGTGGTTTCTTTAAGTCTGTTAAATTAAACTTCCCATACAATTTCAGGTCCATCTCGTGTTAAAAGCCATGAGAATCTTGCTGCTGAAATTCTGCCAGTGGAATACAGGTAAGACAAAAAGGTTGAGGTTGTCTTGGGATTTTCATGAGTGGGACATAACATTGTCTATGAAAGTTCAGTATTTTTGGCAACATGACTCTGTATCCCATTTCTTGCTTTCCCTCCATGATGCTTGTCTGGACCCCCATGTAGTTGTTAATAATTATTTCCCCGTTCTATAATTACTTTGCATTCTTTCTTAAAAGCATATCAGTTTGCTGTATGTAAAGTTTGACTTGAAACATCCTCTTTAAGGAGTGAAACAATCTTATCTTGCCACTGGCAGACAGAATAAATAAATAAATAAATAATGCACAGACAGAACAGTGAAAGGCTAGCTAATGTTACTTCTAAGGTCTGGCAGAGTGAAACATAAAGGCACAATAAAACCTGGGTTTAGAGTGACCTAATTTAAAACTTTCGTTAATATCTCTTAAAAACCTAAAAGTTTGAAAATTGTAAGTTATGTTTTAATAAAAAATTGCATTGTTACCCCAACTATATCCTCAAGCAGAACTTGTTTCTCTCGCTTTAAGGTTGGGGGAGTGAACAGGAATATTACATCCTACTCTTAGTCACCTTTTTCTTAATTAACAGTGCCTTTTTTTATTGTTTTTGATTCAGAGAAATGTTTATTCGGCTGCAGCACGAAAATAAGATGCTTCTATTACAACAGGAAGGATCAGAAAATGAACGTATTGCAGAGCTCCAGGAACAGCTGGAGCAAAAGCATCGGACAGTGAACGAACTAGAAACTGAGAAAAGGTGATGGGTGAAACAGCATCTTAAAATATAGCAAAAAGTTATTTCTGGACCTTCAGAGTGGCCTTGTAGCTTGCATCTGTAGTGTAGCACTGTGCAGGAAGCCAATTATCCTTTTTCTTTCACCAGTGTAATCATTAACAAAGCGTTATGAAGCCAGCAAGAAGGAAGCTAGCTTAAATGTGGTGTTGTAAATGTGGTAGATCTGTGTGTAGTGTACTCTGAAGAAACTGTTGCTTAGAGGATGCTCCTATTAGCTCTGAATGATTCTTGGTAGAACAAGAATTGATGTAAACTCTTATTTCTAGAACTTCAAACTAATCATGTCGTAACACTGGGATATGGTCTGAATTTCTCTACCAGTAAATGAATGCTGAAAGCAGTTTACTAGGATATGAGAATTTTGGGTAGTTAAGTTTTCTCAAAACTTAAAATAATTCTAGGTCTTTCATTATAAAATGTTTAATAAAGCTGCCATGGGTTTGTTTCAGCAGAAGTTCAAGTCAAACTAAAAGCATTTGAAACCAGTTTCTTAAGTCCCGTTGGGTAGACTCTATCCAGACATGAAACAGAAAAATCTGTCATGATCTATTTAAATGGGTAATAACTGTCTTTTCTTCCTAAAAGGCTAAATGAAGAGCGTATTGGGGAGTTACAGCAGCAGATTGAAGATCTGCAAAAGACTTTACAGGAGCAGGGATCCAAGACAGAAGGAGTAAGTGAAAATTCAGGCTTCTTGACCTTGAAGACATATTGCTAGTTTTGTTTCAAATCCTTCAGTGTAACATCATGTCCTTTGTTTAGATGTGCCTTCTCTTTTTCAGTGTGTCTAGTGCTGATAAGTACTAAGAAGGCAAAATTGTGGTTTGTGCTTTTTTTGGTGTGGGTTTTCTGGGGGGTCTTTTGTTTGTTTTTTGTGTTGGTTTTTTTTGTTGGTTTTTTTGGTGTTTTTTTTTTTTTTTTTAAAGTTAGTTTGAAACGCACTGGTTTGTGTAGTTGTAAGAGTAAGCAAGCTCTGAAGCCCCTTTGGGTCATCCACCGCCAACCCGAACAAGCACACACCTTTCAAAAGACCTTAAAAGCAAAGATCTTAAAGAACTGAGGCTGTTCAATGTATTCTAAAAATTCTCCTGCCTGAAAAAACTCACTCAGTTTAGGTAACACAGACGTGGCTCCACTGTATTTGGAGCAGATGAGTTTAGTCTCTATAGTATGAGAATCCATCCACCCCCCACATCAACTGCATTTCAATTGAAAGGCTTGTGTTTTTTGTGATTCCTTCCCCTCACCTTCTCTAAGGACTGTAACTCTTCTACCTTCTACTTTTAAAAATCTCTAGTTTTATCATTAAATGGTGGTATAGTGAGGATAGCTTTAAAGAAAAAAGATGCTGGAATTGGTATCTGTGTGATGCAAAAAATATGAAAGTCATTACAGAAATGTATGAAAAAATGCAGTTTGATTTGCTTTGACTTATTAGGTGTGCTAAGTATTCTTGGCTGATTTGTAAGAGCACTTTAACATTGAATGATAAGAAATACTGAAATATAACTGAATTTTAACTCTTTCCTTTCATAGTCTAGCAACCTGAAGCAGAAGTTGGCAGCACATATGTAAGTAAGGCACACACATCCAAAATAGCTTATTTATGCTAAATAATTTGACTGTTGTAGCATGGAAACTGCCTGAATCTTTGTAGGGATGTCTTGTTTTTCTGAGCCACTGATTTGAGAATCATGCATGTCGTGAGTGTAATAGCGCTCTAGTTTTTTCTACTTTGATCATGATAATCTTGTAATACTAGTTTCCACTTAACTGTGTCTTCATCACCAATAGCATTTTGACTGTTCTCATTCTACAGTAGGCTGCTAAAACCATCACTCTTACTGGACTCAAAATGTATTTCATTCTTCTGGAATACTTCCATCTCTTCAGCAGATGTACTTCCTGCAGAGACAATGCTGGAGCTTGTTTTTATTAATTGTCTTTTTTGTTTCTAGTTTTAAGTAAATGAGACTCAAATCAGAAATTACAATTTTTACGGTTCTTCAAAAATGCGTACTAATATTTCTATTTAAACTCAAAAGAATTGCCAGAGTCTAAAATTGTTGTTTAAATGCTTCTACCATCAAGTTTCAGCTTCAGCTCTTAAAACTGCGCATGGAATTATTTGTGAGCTTAATCCTTAGCCTAGTCCTTCATTCGTAGGGAAAAGTTGAATGAAGTTCATGATGAGTTACAGAAGAAAGAGGCTGATCTTGCAGAACTCCAGCCTGATGTTAGTCAGAACCGTAAGTTGGTTTGTGTGGGTTTTTTTATGAGACTATGTTAGATTTCTTCAGAAAAGATTCCCATAGCCACTGGGCTATGGGACACTTGTTCAGGATAAGGCTTTCTGCTACAGCTTAGCTTTAAACCTGAAGTGTGGGGAGGGTGTTTCTGCATGCAGTGGTGGGCAGGAAGAGGTTCGTGGGGGCTTAGTTTTGTTGAACGATACTCTGCAAAATGGGTCAGGTGGGACCTTATGCTACAACTGAAACCAAAATAAGAACTTGGGGCATTGTGTAGTAGCTAGAAAGTTTATTTGGGGGGTGGTTACATTGAGAGAATGCAGAAGCCTTGAAAGTACCATGTCTGTTTTTATTTTGTACGCCTTTGTTGTTAATTTCTGTAAATAGCCCAGAAGATTGGAGAGCTGGAAGCAGCTTTGCGAAAAAAAGATGAGGATATGAAAGCAATGGAAGAAAGATACAAAATGTACCTTGAGAAAGCAAGAAACGTGAGTGGCATATTTCTGAAGATACACATTCCTTCCTCATAAATTGTTAAACAAACTGATTTGAGTCCCTCCTCCCCGCCTCCTGATTAAAATTAGCAGCTACATTTTGCATTTTTAGTCAAATTGCTCAATTGCAGTCAGTTAAAGTATGGGAGAATGGGGTTTAAGCTAAAGCATGAGATGCGTTAATGATTCCTTTGTACCCTTTGATATCTTCTGTTGTACAGTGTAACAGCCTAGTTTTCATCATAATTGCCTGACAAGTGCTCAGTCTGTTTTCATATTTCTACTGCAAGCAAATGAGATGCAGAGCTATTGAGAATCAAACCTGACTTCTAATGCTTTTGTTTTGCCTTGTACAGGTCATAAAAACCTTAGACCCCAAGCTAAATCCAGCATCAGCAGAAATTATGTTGCTCAGAAAACAGATAATGGAGAAAGACAAAAAAATCGAAGCATTAGAGGTAAAAACTTACATATATTTAATAATGACTTCTAATATGTTCTGCTGTCTTTAATATTAGACACTGAAGTTACTGTTCCCTAATGATCCAGTACCCTTCAATGATGCATTCGGTTAGAAACTGCACAGACCATCAAACCTAGAGTTTTTTAGTTTGCCTTAATTAACCGTGTATCCTAGTATAAGTCTGTCAGAGCAGTTTACTTTTCAACAATGTTTTTCAATGTACAACTGAAACTCTAATTTGGATTCTTCCTAAACATTCTGAAAAGCTGCAAGTGAAATACTTTGTAAGACTAATAGTTTTACTGCATTACGGTAACTTGTACAGAGCTGCAGATTCTGACCTTTCTCAGTAGTAATGTAACTTAGCTTGTATGAGGGACTAGGTATTTGAGCAGTGACCTATTTAATTTACTAGATCTCTGATATCAGTGGTTTCAGGTACTGGAGTTCTTGAAACTGTACAGAAGAGTAAAACCTGTTAATTCAGTAAAATCTGCTTGGCTGAAATCCTGAAAGGATTGTTGACAGTAGTTCATGGACCAAAATAAAATGTGTGCTGCATTCAGTTTTATAGCAATTTTGATGGGACTGGTTAGAATACCTGAGCAAATACAAAATTCCTCAACACGAGTTAGTAGGCTGAAGGGTCTGACTTTATAAATGCTGTGGCCTCAGGTTTCTTCTATGTATATGTACTAGGTAAGCATATTACATAGTAGCAATTTGGTAACATGATAAGAATATTCAGTCACTAGAGGTACATTCTTTTCTTTGACTTTCAGGTAAAAAAAAATACTCAATTATTTATAGACTTTCTGATACAGCCTACGCTTCCATGCATTTCTCCCCCATGTGCCCTCAAAGTATGTTTCTAAGTTGAACTGCAACTTTGTAAAGTTTAGCCTCTTCTTGAAGTAGTCTGTAACTCCTCTCATAGTCATTTATGGAAGTATCTTTATTTACACTTCTAAGCCTTCTAGTTATTTTGCATATTTAAGCATTTCTTTTGCATGTGTTTATTTCACTCAATGGACTGAAATATATTTATGAAGATTATTTTTGGTTTATAATTGAGATTGTCTTCACTATTATCTGCTTGCAGGCTGAATACAAACTTGCTAAGTTACGTGATTATGAGGAAAAGCTAATTGTAACTGCATGGTATAACAAGGTGGGTCAAATGTTCATTTGTTGGTATCGCAGAAATCAGAAAAACACATTTTGCTAAATGTGACAGTTAAATCTTGTATCACCACCTTTTTCTTTTTAGATCACTGTAAGCTGGTGCTTAGGAGACAAGGCTAGCAGTTTATTTACTTGTGGCAGAAAAATCAAACTTGCAGATTAGCATGGCCTCGTGTTGAAAAACAGGGAACTGAGGAAGGAACAAAGCCTGAGAGATCCAGTTTAAAATGAGATCACTCTTCCACTTGCTTATTCTGACTTCAAGCCAGAATGCAAACCTGAGTGAGTTCTAGCTGGAGTTTCCAATCCTATTGCGATAACTTGTGAGATAGCAGCCTAAAGGGAAAGTACTTTATTAATAAACTATTTTGTAAAATTATGTTGTTGTATGTTTTCTGCTTGTCTTCTGTGCTTTGGAATAGGAGACTTAAGATTTGGCATAGGCCATATGTTAGTAATGTACTATTTGCTGCCACAAGCTTCCATCTGGATTTAGCAGGCTAAATTCCTGAATGTTCAATAGCATTTGTTGTTGAAGTTTTTGGGCTTGAGATGAAGGGAGACTGTGGTTCAAAAGGTTTCCAGACTCCTGCTTTAGATGTTCAGTGTCTCTAGCATTATTTGTGAAATAAAGCTAGAGCCATCTTCTCATCCTGCAGTGGTGTTGCAAAGGTTGTTAGACCGTTTGATGTTAGATTGCTGTGAAAAAGACTGGAGAAAGTTGTTCATCTTCATATGAAGCAATGTTTAATCATAAAGAAAGTCTGGAATGGGAAATCAAAAAAGGAAAGTAAAATAAATGGGTTAATAAAGGAACAACTTTACAATAAGCGAAAATTAACACATTCTATATGAATGGGAATGAATCTTACCTTGGTTCATACCTTTATGGCAGCGAGAGGTATATAAGAAATACAGTAGAAGGAATTCTGCACGCATACCAAGTAAGCATCAGAATTGTGTACGAAAGATGGCCAATTTTTTTTCTTCTGTTTTTGTAACAGTGTAAATGTTGTTTAACTTATTTTCAGAGCCTAACTCTTCAGAAGCTAGGCATGGAAGCAAGACTGGTTGGCAGTAGTGGTGCCTGCAGAGATGGTCCCGGACGCTCATTCCTAGCTCAACAACGTCATGTCACCAATACCAGAAGGAATCTCACTGTTAAAGTACCGGGTGCAACATCTGAATAAACCACAAGGACCATGAGGAAAACTTATATGCTAAAGTGTCCTTAAATGTTTTATAGCTTCCACTTTAACTACTTGATGAAGGAGGAGGTTAGAATGGCGGGCAACTGCAAATTCAACATCAGAACCTATCAAGAAGTGATTAAGTTGATCAGTGGTGTGTCTAGAAGGTAGCACATAGTTTCCCAGGTAGAAGTAGATTTAATAACTGCAGTATGTCTTTACAAGCACAACTTAAGATTTATATTTGCCTTCAGAATATATTGTAAATATAAAAATTGGCACTATATATTTAAAATGTTATTTAATGGGTTTGGGCTAGAAAGTTGACTTTTGTAATGGGAAGATGTTATGCAAAAATGTACTTCAGAAAACCGACAATGCTGAGCATTTTTGCTGGGCTCTTCTAAAAATTAATTTAAAAGGTTGATACCATGTTTTAAAAAATACTTTTTTTAGAAAACAAAATACAATTTTAAAAGCATGAAAAAACTTGCGTTTGTAGAGAAAGATAAAAAACGTGTAGTACCAGTTGACTTGTTATATAACCGAAGACAGGATTTGTTTTGTCATCTCAAGTGAGAAGTGGAATTACTCAGTTTATTTAAAAAAGAAAAGATTAAGTTTGTGTGTATATACATAAAGGAAAACTTGTCTTTAAGATGTTGAATTCACTAAAGCCAAATAAGCTGTCTTTTCCTGTTTAAGAAGAAAAGCTATTATAATAATTAGAAAGTCTGGGCTATGTTTTAAAAGTCTGGCATATTGGTACACTGCATTTATTTGCAGAAAGTGGGTTAGGTGGGAAGGAACCCCATTTATTTCCAGCTATTTATACAACCCTGTGCATAGAAATGAATTTTCTTCTTTTTTGTGTGTAGTTTCACTTCAGGTATTGTGAACTAAGTGTGCTAGGCAGACGAATGAAAGATAGCTTTGCTAGTTGTTGGCAGCAAAGATTGTTTGTTGGCAGGGAGAAAAGTGCATAAACTATAATAGTTTTGCAGTATCTACATTGAAGAAGATGAAATGGGGGTTGATATCTGAAAGTTGTGTGCAGGAAGTTGCTATCTTTCACAAAAAATGTGTCACTTTACCAAATGTCTTATTTTTGTTGGGAACTGTATTTTTAGGAAACTTGTTAATGTCCATTCTTCTTTGCAGACTGTCTGGAACAAATTCATTATACCCATAGTTGAATAAAATAAAATTACAGCAGCCCTTAAAATAAAATGAATACACTTAAACTAAGTATTTGAGGGTGCTGTACCAGTCTGTGATGATCTAATATAAAACTCAGCCATATGCGTGAATGAAAGCATATGTCTGTCTTCATAATTAAGGCCATCTTTTATCTGAGAGTGGGGTTCAGCTTTGCAGAATTTAAGTTTTGAATTGTGAGCTTTAACTAGTCTTTCATTTTGCATGCCCCTCAGCATGGCTTGTTCTTTGATTTCTTCCTTTGCCAGCATCTTAGCATCTTATATTTTTTATTGGGCATTGCATGCAATGCTAGAGAAAAGGGAAGTATTCATTTTTTAATACTTAGTTAGCGTTGCTTCTTAGTTGTGGTAATAGTTTTACAGTGTTATACATTTAGGCATTCAACAGAGATTTCCTCTTTCAAAACCTCTGAGTACACAAGGCATTGTTTAAAAGCCAGTCTCATGCTAAATGTGATAGGAGCAGAGAATAGGTCAGCCAAACTGCCGCTGGACAGTTTTGTCTGTCAGGTTGTGTTCTTCAGGACTCTGTGCTTCTTTGGACTACCTCTTGGGTTTTGAGGTCTTTTATTGCTGCAGTGGTGTTACTGGGTTTTGTATTTTTAAGATACAATTGCTTGTTTAATCTGCTGGTAGTGTGGGAGATGGTGAGCTGTGGAACAGGACACTAAGTCTTAGCAAGATGCTTACATTTCTAAAGCCTGGTACTTTGGTGTGTTCTAGTGAAATGTGAAACTGTCACTGATGGTGTTGAATGGATCTCTTAACCCTCGTTCTTTACGGCATGGAAACTTTCATGGACATCTTTCAGATACTCATGTAGTTGGTAGGCTTGATGCATTTGTCATACTTCTCACAGTAGTAGAGCTGTGTCAGTAGTCATATCGGGTACTGAGTAGTGAAAAACGTGGAGCAAATGTCTTTCATGTACGCTTCTCAAAACTGCAGACCCTGGGACCAAAAATGACTGAGAACCTCCCTATCATTTAATTGGAAGCTTGTCTTCTGACTAATGATGGAAGAATTTAAATATAGAACTACAGACAGGGATCAGCCTTACTCAGGGCAAGGTTGTCCCCAATGGTCTTTTTGGGGTTACCAAAAATTGATCAGGTTTTCAGGTGTTAGATAAAATTTTACTTATTTGGGACTTCACTAAACTGTTAAAAAGATAAGCCTGTGCGTATAACTTAAACGTTTCTTTGGGATTGCGAACCTGTTTGAGTGGCTGGTTTATAACTGGTTAAACTTGGGTTATGTACTATGAATGAGGAGCCGATCTGTAGAAATAAATAGTTGATTATAAGCTGTGGTGTGGTATTCACTTCAGCTCATCTGGGTGTGCAGAAAGGATGAGTAGAATAAGTATGATTTTAATGTTAACTTCATTCACATCAAACAAAAAAGGTACCAGTAGCATTGCTGCGTTACAGCGGTTGTATGCAACGCGTAGCAGCAGAACAATGTGAATACAATGTTCTTTGATGCAATGTGCACCACTGCTGAGGCAGGATGAAGAAAGAGGCTACTTGTCTCTGCTGCAAGATGAATTCGTATCATGCCCAGACAGCACAGCTAGGAACGGATTCAAATTACGAGATGAAATCATTGAATATTGCTGAATTTAATCAGCATTATTAGTAACTTTAGCCAGCTTCCATTAAAATGGGTAATATAGATCCAAAGAAACAAAGTGTGCTCTGATTGACATATCATTTGTTAGTATTTTTTTTGTATAAGATTAAAAATAACCAGTATGGAAGAAAAGTGTTTTGTAGCAATAATACCAATTTTGGACTAGCAGGTTCTTTTACTCAAGGTGGATCAGGCAGCAGTTTTGAGAAGATTCTTTTGCAACAACTGTATTATAGTGGATTGAGAAACATTCACTGAAAACAAATTTTCACCTAACTGATTTTTTTTGTTCATTAAAAATATATATATATGGGTACTCTATTTTCTACAGTATACACTTACTTGGAAATAAGTAATATAAGCAATACTGATGTTTTATTTAGGTAGCCATAAATAGTTGAGGAATTAGAAAATGAAAACAATTGTTTAAGAGTTGGTAATGTCTAGTAAACTTCTTAACTTTTTTGCTTTTTTCCTTTTCTCCCACTAGTCAAGCTAGAGGTAAGGTTTTCAGTGTATCGGTGTCTACATCTTCTGTTTAAAACAAATGTAAACACTGTGTTGCATAGAACTTGAAAAATTGCACTAATTTTTAAGCTTTTGGTTTTACTTTTCTTTGGAAAGAATTCTTTTATATTCACATAAAGATTTTAAAATTAATTCTCTGGTGTCTTTATTCCAAGCAACGTACTTCAGTGGTCCTTGGTTGATGTAAGCACCCATACTTCTGGGCAACATATGAACTGAGTCTGCATGTTGATACAATTGCACCATCTAAAATGTCGTGTTACAGGATATGTAATGTGTAAGCATAATGTGTGTATGTACGTTCTGCTGTAACAACAACAAATCGGAGCTGTGCTGCCTTCCCCTCCTCTCTTCAGTTCATGCCCACAGTTCTGCTCCCACCCAAAGCTGGTTACCTCTGCTCGGTATGCTGACAGTCACCTGAGAGCTGGGCAAGGGACCTTGTGAAGCAGAGAGATTAAAACCCACCACAAATTAGCTGTCAAGTGGCTTCAGTAATTGCTTATTGCTACTGAAGTAAGGTAGCATCTCTGCCTACTCTCCTCAGACCCACCTAAGAGGAGACAGAGGACAGGTACATACTCCTAAATCACCATGCTTGTTATTATTTGGAAAAGAAAGCTGACTGTCCTCTTCAGTCTGCTCTGCAGGTTATTTATGTGCCCAGTTCTTAGTCTCACTGACAGCTTTCTCATTCCCTTAGCGCTAACCTCAACCCAGAAGTGAGGTTGGGAATGAGAGCAGGGAACCGTTCAGCTTTCCAAAGTGAAGATCAGCAAGAACGTGTCACAGGTTTCCTTGAGGGGCCCTGTTTCAGGCCTGTTTTTACCACAGACCTTGGTTTTCCCTTTCTCTGAACCATAATCCTTGGCCTGACTAGCCTGACATGGGTAACTCACTCATTATTTATTGCCCTGGGCTGTTACCCATACGAAGATGGGGAGCTGCGTGATACCTTGACGTGGAAGGGCCTTTGCGCTGGCAGAAGTGTCCCAGTGAGTGTGAAGTGAGTGGCCAGATCCAAAAGAACCATTTTTCCTTTTTTCTCAGGCTGGATTTCAAAGCATTTTGAGACACTGAAGACAGAGATCTGCAGGTGTGTGTTTGGGGGAGAAGGGAAGGGAAGAGGCTCTCAGCTGTGCAGGAAGCCTGAGCTGGGCTGCAGGATGTTTTCAGCCCGTATGTGATCTGTCACAGGACACGCACTGGTAGGCGCCGCCGCCCTCCTGGAGGGAGAAGGCGCGCGCG
>NW_009259308.1:6030748-6090686 GCF_000687185.1 Egretta garzetta | reverse complement strand
AACTTGTTGTCAGACACCGCCGTGGTTCCCGCCGCTGCCTTCCTGAGTGCAGAAGGAGCGAGCGAGGGGTGGAGTGTGCAGGGGGGCCTCTGTTTCCACGTGCTCAGTCACAAGCAGCTATGTTCCAAGGCAGACTGCCTGTGCAGAACCTGGCTTGGTGACCCTGTTTGCTTGCAGCTTTTCTGGTAGCTCCTTAAGAGCCAAGCACTGCAGCAGAAGGTCTGTATGTTTAGGCAAGGGGTGTCCCTGGAAGAGAGGTGCAGGAGTACAGCCCCGAGCACAAAGAAAGGAAGGAGTTGAGGTCAGTGATGCGTGGGAGATGGTTTTGTTGGAGGGGGCAAAACATCCAAGGAGCCCCTGTGCAAAACAGTCCTGTGAAATGTGCTCTTTGCCCAGAGTACAACTAACCCAGCAGAGACCTGGGGAGGAGGGGTCAGGAAGCTTTTGGATATAGCAGCAGCCTGGGAAAGGAAACAGGATTCTGAGCCAAGGAGCGAAAAAAAGTAGTCAGATGACACCTGCAAACTGGAAGTGCTTTGGGAGCAACGCTGCACTCAACAGAAACTGCTCCCCTCTCCTGTTCCCAGTCGATTCCAGGCATACAGCCCGCTTCCAGCCTTCCCTGTCTGTTTCTCTCAAGGAAGGAAAAGAAAGAACATAAGGTCTAGAAAATTAAATGAACTTCCTTGTTTCTGCTTCAAAGGGAAGATATGGGAGCCCCTTGCCAGGAACAGGTCAGGAGGGCAGCTGGCAGGGGGAGGGGAGGGGTGGAGAGCTGGGCTTGGGGATGTCTTGTCCCACTTCTGGTGAGAAGCCAGTCAACTCTCCTGCATTTTATAAATAGGTTGGTTTGGTTCCCACCACGTGTTCTCACGTCTCCATCTTATGGATCTGCAAAAGAGGAGCCTTGAGTGCCAGAAATAGCATCTTAGTCCAACCTCTTGTCTGCACCCGGCTGTGCCTGGCACAGAAAATCAGAGGGGGCAGAGCCTCCCCACCAAGCCCTATGCTGGAAGGAGCCTTGCCAGAAGCTGTGCTCACCTGCTATAAATTTTGCTTTATGTTGCATGGCTGTGTGCAGCTGTGGGGCCACAGGGTGTTTCTGCCCTTTTCTGGGCAGGTCTACAAGGCTAGCCCAGCCTTCTATGCTGCATCCCCTCTGCGCTTGGAGGAGGAGAAAATGCAGATTAAAATAAAAGGATTTAAACCCATCTGGGCATTAATGCTTGCATGAAAAAAAGATGCTTTTAATTCCTTCAGGAGGATAACAATTCTCAGAAGAGACACTGGGAAAAACTTGCTTCCTCTAGGAACATGCAAAAGAGTACTCCAGGAAAAATTGAACAGAAAAAGATTGCTTTCTCCTCGCCTCCTCAGCAGGTGAGCAGAAGCTGGCTGTGCGTGTTATTGGCGCTGTGGCGTGGCGTCCTGCCAGGCAGCCCTGCTGCCCTGCTGGGAGCTGCAGCTTCTCACGCCTGGGGGCCTTGTGGGGTTCCCACAGTGCAACTGCTACTTGGAACTGTTTCACCTTGCATGTGATGGTTTAAAAGAACAGTAATTTGTTGCTGGTATTTTCCAGGGGACCCTTTTATTGGTTAGATGTTTTTTATTAATTAGACTTTATATCATGCTCAGCAGGCTTAGCCATGCATCCTGCATGACTGGAGCTCACCACTCTGCCCCCAGAGGTGCCGGGCAGGTAAATGGGGAGGATTTAGCGTAGTCTAGGAGGCAGGACCCACGACTTCCAGAGCTACAGGTCCAGATTTTTCATAGAGAGAGCTGTCAGCAGGGAGAGCACCCGCTGTTCTCCATGTGGGTGTCACACTGTTAATTGCTGTGGCAGGCTGGGACCTGGCCACAGGCTGTGGTGGTTTCATTGCTGCTTTACCCCTTCAGTCAGGGTCGTTTCTTTTCATCAGTTCCGTAGGAATTGCTTGTGCTGTTACAGGGCCAACCTCTCTACTAATGGAGAGTAATGCCACAGTGATGGGGCTCAGGTGCCCTGGTGGGCTCACAGTCCCCTGCTACCCCCCACCCCGAAATTCGGGGTACGGCTGAAGGCTACAGCCAGCACCGGGAATTGCCTGTGTTGGTCTTCACTTTGCAGAATGTTTCATGGCAGAAATGTTTCAGTAGCAATTTATTGTTGCAGGAGAAAGAGATGTTATGGAGTAACTCTTTTAATGGATTATTTGTCAAGGATAACAAAATCAAAAAATGTTGGCAATTACCATCTCTAATTTAAAGTTATAAAATGAGGGCTGGTCCTGTTCTTCCAGGGTACTCAGACACAGCCTGAACATTGCAATGTCAAAAGGGCAAGAAAACAAGCAACACTTTAGAAGCAAGGCCCTCCATCATAAAATTAGGAAAGTCCCAAGCCCCTCATTGATTTACAGTGTCATATCACAAGCCTAAAAGTGCCCTGGCAGATCCCAGGCTGATCACCTTTCTCATGCGATACAGAGTGCGAGGTCCGCTTGTAAAAGAAATGATTTTGCAATTGCTTTAAAAGAAACAAACAAAATGCCCAGCCTCTCCCTGGAGCCAGGCGGTCATTACCACCACCTAGGAGAGCTGTGGGGGGCTCGTTTTCAACATCCCTGCCAAAGTATTTTCCTTGTGAGGACGGTGGCTAAGGCTTTCCTACCGAGGCACGGCACAGATCTTGTAGGGCTGCGGGGCCATCGTGATCCCTAGCTTGAACTGGAGGCTGAGCGTGGTGTCTGGGGGTGCCTGGAAGGTGAATTTCTGGAGCAGAGACGTGAAGAAGAGGAAGAGCTCGGTGCGGGCCAGCAACTCGCCCAGGCAGGCACGCTTCCCTGCAGAAACAACAACCCATGGCATCCTCAGCCTGCCCTGGCTGCCCAGCTGCATTTGCTTCTGGAAAAGCCTCTGCCTTCCCTTAGGACCATGGTCCAGCTGTGTTACCCCCTTCCCAGGATGAATTTTGCTGCCCAAACTGCAATAATGACGTTGGTGTTACAGCATGGGCTGCCCCCCAAATCACATGACTTTGTGAGGGCACCTGTGTGTGCCCATACGCACAGGCACTGTATCCTCCCCTGCTTGGGTAAGCTGGCACAGGCGGTCAGGACGTGCCCCTCCTGGGAGAGGTGGTTTGTTTGAGTGGGAAACAGGGGTTCTAAAAGCAACCTCCCTGAGGAAGCTGTTGGCTGTGGTGGCAATGGTGAACACCCTAGTGACCTCAGCCACGTGGGAGCAGGAGCACAAGCAATGCTCTTGCCTTGGTGAAGGTGTTTCTAGGGTCTTTGGCATTTTCGTGCTCTTTTATTCATCCTCGTGTCTCTTCTGTGCATAGGAAGAGAGACAAGAAAGGGCTGAGAGTGGAGTTGTGGTGCTTTGGGGTGGCCACATGAGCACTTCTTGAGCGGCACCTCCCAGGGTGCAGCCAACATCTGCCCTCTGCAGTTGGAAGCCGCATTCCAGTGCCTCAGCATGGAAGCACGAAAATCCAGCAAATCTTACCTATAGAAAATGCCACAAAAGACTCCCTTTTCCAGAACTGACCATCCTTCAGGAAATGTTCAGGGTTAAAAGTGTCAGGAGTTTCCCACTCATTCTTGTCAAACATCACTGAGGTTAAATTTGTGAGCAAAACAGTGCCCTAAGAGGAGAAAAAGAAAAATAAATTGCACTTTCTTTGTCATTGACAGCAGGGGAGCTTTTTTATCTTCCAGTCTCCTCTCCATGAAGAACATCCATAGTCAAATTCTGCTGCAATTATTTGTCCAACACACCCTGCAGGTTCAGTTTTTCCTACTTGTCTGTTTGGAGGTGCAATGATTATATACCCATGTTTTCCCTCATCAGCATCAGTTTTATCTGCTGTAATCTTGGTCCAAAGTTCCTGTAAAAGTTGTGCGAGATGGGATCTGTGCCTCAATGGTGTGCGCGGGGGGTGTCTCATGCTGTTCAGTGTGCCAGACACTGGATGACAGAAAGAGGAGTTCAATAGGAGTGAACTCTGGACAGGGCAGAGACGCTGTGGCTCTGCCCCTCCTACCTGCTCAGGAGGGACCTGGCCCAGTGAAATGTGCCCGGGCAATTGGGAGTCACTTGCTAAAGTCTCAGCGCTCGGGAGTGGGGTTACCTTTGGTATGTGGAAGCCATCCAAGACCGTGTCCTTCACCGTCAGTCTTGGCACGTTGAAAGGGATGATGTTGCCTTTCCTCTGCGCTTCATGGATGACAGCATTGGTATAGGGCATGTTGCTCCTGTCCTCCAGGGCTGGCTGCCGCGCCTGTCCAATGACTGCATCAATCTCGGCTTGCACGCGGGCTGGCAGGAAAGAGCAGGGGTCAGCCAAAGTGCAAGAAAAAAACCTTTGGAACAATGCAAGGTGGTTGCTGTGAGCGTCCCCCAAAGACCGACCTGGGACACCTGCTACTGTTTGCACCTCTTTTGTGCAAGCACAGGGGGATTCCCAATTTTTCTCTCAAATAAGAGAGTCTCTCATGAAGCTGTGAGGGCTAAAAGGAAGGAAAAACGCTGATCTTTTGCTAATTGTACCTTGAATTTCTGGATGCATGGCCATATACAGCAGAGCCCAGCGGAGGGTTGTGGAAGTGGTCTCGGTCCCGGCAAACAGCAGGTCAAGCGCGCATGCCACAAGGTGTTCCTCCTGGAAGGTGCCGCTGCCATTGTCCTTCACAAAAAGGTGCGTTAGTGACGCACAAACAGCGAGGGCTGCCCTGACACCAGGTTTAGTCCAAGACAACCCCAAGGATTTTGGCAGAAGCTGCTGGCCCCCTGCACCTCCATCCTGCTGACAGGTGCCCCGAACCTGATGTCCATCCTAAGCTCATCAATGGCCGCACAGGCGGCTCAGATGGAGAATTTGGGCTTGTTTCTCATCCCTCCTGATTTCTAAGCCCTGCTGCAGAAGGGTTTGCTCCGTGTTGCTGACCTTGGCTATCTCCTGCAGGTAGCTGTCAATGAAGTCCCGGCTCTCTGAGGGGTTCCAGTCCTCCTTGTGTTTGTTGATCTTCTCTTTCACGAAACATTTCAACAACCTCCAATTTTTAAAAATGGTTTGGTGGGGTCCAGGGAGGAACTTCATTATAAATGGGAACGAGTTGTACAGCTTTGGACACAAAAGGAAAGAAGTAAATTGAACAAAGGACTGAAAAAACCCTTCTGTAATCAAAACTTGAGGAGCCTGCAATACCACGCTTACTAAATTGCTGGAGTTGATGGAAACAGCTCAGCTCTAGAAGAGCATTACAAGGGACTGGTATTGCTGTTACAGAGTGACTTGTGCATTACCTGGCGTTACAGCAGGGAGGTTGGCAATCATGGCAGGAAAGGTGATGTTGGGCAAGAGAGAGCAACATGAGCATTGCACAGCTTGAAAATAAGGCAGAAATAAATTACGGACAAATCTACCCTGTGCAAAGGAAAAGGGAATGACAACGAAGTTTGGTGATGAAAACACTATGATTTTCAAGGCTGACTCCAGAGAAGAAACTATGGCCCTGCGAAGGGCTATACCTGGCTCATGATGGCCCCATGGAGGCTAACAGTCTCATCCATCAGCTGCAGCATTTTTTGGAAGTCCTTATCGTGGTAGTCAAACCTATTGCCAAAGGTGATGGAGCAGATGATGTTTGAAACGGCGTTATAAATTTTAAAGTGAGGGTTGAAAGGACTCCCTGGAGAAGAAAAAGGGAATGATCAATTCTCTTCCAGTCTTCACAGAAAAGGAGAAGAAAACACAGTTGCCAGAGGTAAAATATGCAACAAATATGAGTGAAATGAGTGGTCTGTGATGGGCACCCTGTGTCACTGCTCTCCCAGGACACCTTGCTGCCCCCACGAACTGGCCAAGCTTGGCTGGGCAGCTCCAGCGATCCCAGTTCAATCAGATTATGGAGATGTTTGTTTACTTTGGAAAGCAAGGTCTGCAGAAGAGCAGACGTCATTTGAATTCATTGGAAACGTTGGTGTTTACACACACATGGGATTTTTCCAGAGATCTCCAAGAGAGCAGTAGGCTGAAGGTGGGCTACAAATAATGTGTTGGGTGTTACCTAAGCTGCATTCACCAGTCAGTTTGAAGGCAAAACACCCATGAAAGAGAGCTGAGATGCTGGCAGGATCCTAGCATTGCTTGCAAGGCGAACAATTTTTCAGCATTCTGTAGATCATGGGTGAAATTATAATGGGCCGTACTGGTTCCTGTACGAAGGCCGTGGCACTTACCCTGCTCATCCCCAAACACATCCACAAGGCATCGGCACTCCTCCTGAATGCGCTCCTCCAGGCCCCTCTTCCCCAAGCCAAAGTTTCGGAGGGTGCTCAAGGTGAACCTCCTCTGCTGCTTCCACAAATGCCCGTTGGAGGAGACCAGTCCTGGCAGAAACACCCCACCATGAGCCAAGGCAGGTCCCTCCACCGAGAGAAAAAAGCTCCAGGGCTCTGCCTTCTCTCCAACTGTCTTGGTCCTCTGCAGGGTCAATGCTTTGACCTTACAGCTGAGGTATGTGTCCTGAGGTGTAACTTACCTATGTTGCTGAAGATCTCCCTGTCAAGAGGAACTTCAGGGCGATCCATGAAGTTTTCCCCTTGGTTTACAAGAACTTCCTTAACCATCCGCAGCCCATTTATGAACACAAATGATGCGCTGCCCAGGTGCAAGCTGAAGATGTCCCCATATTTTTCAGCAAGCTAGGAGGGGGAGGGAATAAATAAAAGGGGTTTAATTTGTAATGGACATGTCTGTCAGGACCGGGACAGCCCTGACAGGGTACATGGGTGAAAATAAGGGAACCTGAGAGTGGGAGGGGAGACAGGGTGTTTGAACAAGTGCCTCCTTGTCTGTATATGGTCTTTTTTCTTTCCTCTTTTCCCAAATCACTGATCAGGAGTTGGTGTTAATTGGCCATAAATTAAGTAAAACTCTCCAGGTGTGATTTTTCAGTCCTGTGTTTTTCCAGCTTTTGTTTCACTCCCTTCCTAAACACCCTTCCAGTCCCTGGTCAGACCTACGGGACTCCTACAGCAGTGACTGCACCCGTGGTGTCAGGCCATGCCCTTTGCCCAAAGGATTGTGCCACACTTGTCCCCCTCCTTGTACCTGGGCAAACTTTATCCTCATTGCTGCCGACCGAGGGCAAACCTCATGCCCGCCCTGGGGTGAGCGCCTCCAAGTCCTTATGGGCCATGGGGTTTGGGTTAATCCCCTCCCCATGCTGCAAAGGTTGCATAGCCGCAATCCCCTCCATCCCCTTCCCCACAGTCAGGTGGAGGTGCAGCAGCAAGGGAAAGGAGAAGGGGCCGGGAGGGAAGTGTTTCGGCTTTCTGTGCTTCATGTAGTCAGCAACGAGCAGGAAGACAACGAGGAAGATGAGGAGCATCTGGAAGGAGATGCTCTCCCAGAGGAAGCGCAGCATGGGTGGATGGTTGGGCTCTACAGGGACGTGTCCCACAGCAGGTCAGGGCAGGTTTAGCTCACAGGGCACCATCAAACCCCCCAGGGACAGGGGGGAGATGGGCAATGTGCTGGTTCAGCTGTGGGCACAAACACAAGACAGCATGGAGCAGCTTTTGCTGACCTGGCCTGGAGGCTGAGTTCGGACTTCTGCTTTCCCAGGTTTTAGCAAGGAACATTTGATTAAACCCCTTCTTGATTAAACTCATGCATTTCCTCTGATCTCATTAAAAAAAAACCAAACCAAAACAGGGGGGAGATGGGCAATGTGCTGGTTCAGCTGTGGGCACAAACACAAGACAGCATGGAGCAGCTTTTGCTGACCTGGCCTGGAGGCTGAGTTCGGACTTCTGCTTTCCCAGGTTTTAGCAAGGAACATTTGATTAAACCCCTTCTTGATTAAACTCATGCATTTCCTCTGATCTCATTAAAAAAAAAACAAACCAAACCACAAACCAAACCACTCCCAGCTCCCCCTTTCCCCTCCTGCCTCCCACCGCTGCTTTATAAAACCCCAGTGATCTGTGTCCTTGTCTAAAGGACAGAAACAAGCTTTGCAGAACTGGGATTGAAACCTTCCGGCAGCCTTGCCATGCCATTCCCATGAGCCCAAGGCTCAGTGTGAGCCCTGCTCTCTCCTCCCTATGGTGCCCTCACCGTGCCACGTCCAGGCGTCGGCTTCACGGTGCCGGGGAGGCTCCAGCCGCTCCGAGCGCCTCGAGCTTTCCTCGTTTGCAGAAGCTCGTTCGCTGGTACGAATAGTCCCAGACCAAGCCCCAGGTCAGCGGGGACATCTGAGATAAGGTTGCACAAACCTTTCACAAACCATCTGACTCATGGGTTGAGGTTTGGGTGCGTCAGGGTGATGTGGGCTGGAAGCAAACAGCTGTCCAGGATCTGCGGCGATTTCTAAGTACCGTAATTTTCTGATCTCCACCAGGCAAGCAGACCAACCTGCTTCAGCCATGAGGTTGGCCCTGCCCTGAGCCTTCCAGCCATCCCTTCCCACCCGCTTTGGCCTTTGAGTCTGTAGCCTGTGCTGAAGCCTTGTCCAAAGCCCGACAAACATAAGGCAGATGCTGAAAAGCCAAAGCAGATGCCCAGCTCTGCAGGCTGTGACTCTTCGGTGGTAGCTGGTAACAGGCTGTGCCTAATTTTCCCATCTAAGAGTGGCTCTGAGGCAGGTAGTTGATGGTGGGTAGTTGATGACGGATGTAGACCACATTGAATTTTGATGTATGTGTTGTATTTTATTGTGAAAGAAGCAGGGGAATTTGCAGCAGCGGTTTGCCATTGCACCATGCGGCTCTGCCACGGCTGTTTCCAGTTGTCAGCTGCCACCTCGTGCTCTGGGAGACAATTTGGGTTCATTTTCTCTCTTTCGGGGGCATCAGTTGCAGCCATTGCAGTTGTCCAGTGCCAAAGACAAGGCACAGAGATGCAACAGTGCCGCTGGAGCGATGACATCCATGCAAGAGTGAAGCCTCTGCATAACCTTTGCAGCATAAACAAATTCTGTCTCCTGTCTTTATTGTCTGGGACCATTACAATTAAAAATGGTGGTGGTGGTGGGGGGGGTGTTGGGTTTTTTTCCCGACTGATTTAAAAAAGAAAGAAGAAGAAGAAGATGACTTCAATCATTTATTCTCTCCATGAGTAGGGAAGGAAACCCTAAAGTTACAGGGAAAGGCAAGTATAAAATGGAAGAGGGAAGAGATCACCATTTATTTGCTAAGCCAGTGAAAATAATACAAGCTGTAGCCACATACCAGAGGTCAGACCTACACCAGAGCGAATAAAAAAGTAGAGAGAAACCACTGCCTAGTCCTGAAAGGCTTTGAAAACTTCATAGGTGAAAAAAAGTCCACAGATCTTTTATGTTTTCTCTTTTAGAAAGAAAAAAAAAATACACAGGAGCCTGTAACTGCAAAACATTAATTAAAAATGCAATAGGATTAAAGTGATCAGTTAGAAGGACGGCTCATTGACAAAATCCCTGTGTGCCCGGCATGGCAGGAATGTGATGTGCAAAGGACTCTCCCATGTGGCATAAATCTGCCACTGCACAGTGATTGCTTTGTAATGTAGCAAAGGCGGTTTATTGCCAGAGATGGAGGCTAAAGCCGGTGGAAATGAAACTTGATTTAATCCTCTTTTCCTGTTAACTGTTCAGTATCCTATGCGGGTGCCCATAGAAAAGTCACTCATGAAAGGTGAGAAGGAAAAAACTCCCAATCTTTGCCGTGACTGTATTCCAAACAAAAGCACACGGGAGACAGCATTTCTAGGCATTAATTCTTGGTCACATAAATGGAAAAATTCTCTACAATATGCATATGTAATTAACACTTTTCCAAAGAGACCCTTGTATGGGCAGAAGCAGCGTCTCCATCACAGGCGGTGCCATGCCCCTGACCCACCTCCTCAGCCCCACGCTGCGGACATGCCCATCATGCATGGCCACAAATCTTTGCCAGCAGTGGAAGGGAAGTGGGTGCGCTCGTGACTTCCCACTGCAAAGCCTCCATGCCAATGTTTCCTTCCTGACGGCCAGCAGCGAGCCGCTGAGGGCATGACCCTTCCGACACTCTGCTGCTTCTCCTCCTGTTGGGCTTTGGCTAAACTACTCCTGAGCAACTCCATGCAATTATTTTTTTGCAACTTTTCTTTCACATTGTGTATTTTACTACCACGAACCTTTTTGGATAAACCCTTCCCCCTCATTCAATTGCAATACTTCATTTTTATAGCCATTCATGATCTGGAGGCATGGCTTCTCATGCCATCCCACTTGGGTTGGCCCATGGTAGAAGCTGCTTCTACCACCCTGTAGCCTCCTAATTAAAACTTCCATATACATATGAGATTAAAAAACGGGATGCTCCTGCTGCAAGGATCTCTATCTGCATTACAAAGCAGCAACACGGTGGTGTGGGGAACGCACATGAAACGGAGGTCACCTGAGCCTCAGACTCAGCCATGGCCACCTGGCAGTCCAAATTGGTGCTGAGGCATGAACCAAGAGCTTGTACGTCCAAGGCCAGCTGCCCCCACTGACCAGGGCAACCTCAGAAAACACAGCCCATGGCCATTCAGGGCGCTGCAGCACTGGGATTTAGGGGTTGCTAAATGGTCTCTGGGTGGTGGACGCATACCCTGTGGAAGAGACACTGTGGACCCAATTGTACCCATGGTTTTGCAGCTGGCAGACACCTTCCTGGGAGGTGCTAATGGCAGAAATTAAGTAATAAGGCTTTAAAATTCATAGATTTTGTCAAACTGATAGAACTGGGGAAGGCAGGAGGCGAAAGGAAAAGCCCCAAGGATGGTCCTTGCTGCAGTGTGCAGGATGTGGCCCTCCTGTCCTTCTCACTGCCATCTCATTGGTTGGTGCTAGACATCCATGGCCCAAAATCTATGGAGCAGATAGGAGAGGGGGCACTTTCCAGGCTTGCGGAGGGCTGAAGCAGGGGGGTGTGGGGCAGCCCCATGCCAGCCTCAGTCACGAGGCAGCGCATGGATCTGGAACGGCTTGGGGCAGCGCGTGAGGCTCAGCGTGAAGGCGAAGTTCAGCGTGGTGGCCGCTGGCACCCGGAAGGTGAACTTCTGCAGGAGGGCTGTGAAGAAGATGAAGAGCTCGGTCCTGGCTAGCTGCTCCCCGGGACAAGCCCGCTTGCCTGGAAAAAGGAGCAAAAATAACACCACCGAGTCCTGAGCGAGCTTCAACAACCTCGCAGGCTCCTCTCTCACGTGCCGCCTTGCACAGGCTGAGGGAGCTTTTCTTCCTTGAAAGGTTAGGTGGCAATGTTCACCCACACATTCTGCAGAAATCTTCCCCAGAAGTTTACTGCTGAGCAAACTGCAACGGCTGTTTGGATAGACGAAGAGGGGAAGCTCGTTGAAAAAAAAAAGCATTTCTGCAGCTTGCACAAGAGGAAAAAGGCTTATTTTTTTCATCCTGCAATAACAAATTGATTGCCCTCCTGCTCAGAGAAATCAGTATTAACTGTTACAGGGATTTTCACTGTGGGAAATGCTGGGCCTGGGCTGAAAGCCGGACAAGGAGCAGCACCTCCTACTCTGGAGGGGGTGTTTTGGGGGGAAAAAAAAAAAAGCATTGCAAAAAGAAAAACCTTCTCCGCATCCATCATCCTACCTGCAGAGAAGGGCAGGAAAGCCTCCCGCCTCCTGTACTGGCCGTTTTCCAGGAAATGTTCAGGATTAAAGGTGTCTGGAGTCTCCCACACATTTTTGTCGAACATTATCGAAGTCAGGCTGGTCATCAGGGTGGTGCCCTGCAAGAGGTGGAGAAAACGGGCGATTGCATGATAGAGAAGAGCCAACGTCTTGTCAGACTAGTTTATTATTAGCTCTGTTCCACACACAATGTAAACTACATTTTTTTTTTAAGGGCAAAATGCTTTTTCCTAAGCTGTGTAATTAAATGAGGGTGAAAGCCTCCAGGATTGTTCACTTCTGTGCGCCTCTATATATCACCATAGTGTTGATCTGTACCTTGTGCTGCTGTCACTGCTGACGTTAATATAAACCATCTTTAAATTGATAACATTGTGTTCCCATAGGAATTTGAAGCAATTTAACCAAATAATTTTCAATTGATTCCCTTTATTGTGTTGGTTTTTTAAAAAAAATTATCTGCTTTATCTCCACATCCTTCATCAGAAAAAGAAAAATATTTTAATCAGTGCCCAGATTTTTTATTTTTCATTTTCCTTGACGCGATGCAACCAATCAAGTACATGGAAGAGACTAGATTTATCTAAATCTCATATTTGTTTTCATAGTGTCAGAACAGTGTGTACACATCAATACTTACTACCTGGCTTTTATCAAATGCTACTTTTAGTAGATGATTTTTAATACTCTGTGCAATTAACAACCCCCAACTCTTTGCTTTCCTATGCTTCTTGGCCCTCTATTCCTATAATGCCTGGAGGGCATCTTGTATAAAATTTAAGGGATAAACCTTGTAAAACTGAAAATTATGACCAACACTGTAGGATCTCACAGTTCTCCTCCATAAGGAGGTGAGACCTGTAATAGCCCTACGGCATCCATCAGGAGGGCTTGTATTTTCTAACTAAGATATCTCCATAAGATCCTGCTGACTGGTTCCCCTTTGGTTGAGATTTGTGACATGAAGACCTCAATCTCATGGGGCAATGGGAGGGCTGGTGGTCTCCATGTACTTTGGGTAGGTGGAAGCCAGCCAGGGTGGTGTCGCTGGTGGACATCCTGGGCACCCCCAGTGGCACAACGTTGCCCATCCGCAGGACCTCGCTCAGCACTGCGCTGGTGTACGGCATGTTCTCCTTGTCGGCCATGGCAGGCTGGCGGGACTGGCCGATCACCGTGTCGATTTCCAGCTGCACTTTCTCTATGGAAAGAGAGAAAAAGAAGACCTGTGCTCAAAAGATTCCCAGTAAGAAAATTGGGGCATAGGCATGTCCAACATGTGGTAAAGCTGGCAGTAACTCTGTTTTCTGAGTTTCACTTATCTGGTTTTGGGCTAAATGAAGGACCCATCAGTGGCCCTACCCTGAATGTGGGGGTTTGCAGCCATGTAGAGCAGAGCCCAGCGAATGGCGGTTGCCGTCGTCTCAGTTCCAGTTAAGAAGAGGTCCAGGGTGGAGCACAACAGGTTTTCCTCATGGAAATATGAGCTGGTGTCACCCTTAAACTTGGGGAAAAACATGACAATTAAAATTCTTATTTGGGAGGAGATGCCTTCAAGAACCCAATCCAAAACCATGCATACATGTCAAGTCCTGCTGCTATTTTATTATCCATCACCCCTGGACTTGGAAATTTCTACCCCTTACTTTCACTAAATTACAAGCCCCATGGAATGCTTTGAAAGACACACTGTTTGCTGTAGAGCGACTTTGAAAGCAGGTAATGTTCTTAAATGTGAAGTTTCACAATAGCAAACACAGGCCTGTGGGCTCTCATAGAAACGTGAACACGTTCCCTGAGAGTCCTCCTACGCTGCATGACAGAATGCAAAATGGAAGAAGACAAAGTGTAAATACTTTCAAATGAAAAAAAAAAATCTGTGTGTTTTCAAAGTAATCAGGCTCCTGCTGTTGCTAAAAGTTTAATGTGGAAGAGGTAGGGAGGAGAAGGCAATGCAGGAGGCATGGGCTCCTCTGACAGAACAAGCCTTGAGTCTCATCTGTTCATTGCTTAGGTTAAGCTTTAGAGGACTTTAGGTATTTTCCTCTTACCTTTTCTATTTCCTTCAGGTAACAGTCAATATAATCTCCTGCCTCAGACTGGTCCAAATCCTCCTTGTGCTTTGCGATCACTCCCTTCACAAAATATTGAAGTTTCTCCCAGTGCCTGAAGATTTTCCTAAAAGGTCCTGGTAACCATCTCATGACCAAAGGAAAAGCATTATACAGCTGGTGAGAAATCAAACAAGAGAGCAAAAGAGCATTTCTTGACTTAAAAAAAAGCAGGTATCATAGTTGAGATGATAGTACAATTTATTAGCTCTGCTTGCTACCAGGAAAAAAATCAGGTTTGCTGCAAAGGTTAATTTAGTTACACAGATGTAAACAAGTACAAACAAGATAAGAATCGGCCAGATATTTTCTGCTGATAAAGTTCTCTAACATTGGATGACCAAAGCTCTGACCTAATGTGAGGTGGCCACCGGAGTCATAAATCAGTGTGGATGCAGAGGACTCCCTCAGTGTTGGGGTCCGTGGAGGGACAGAGATCAGACCTGGCCCATGGTGTGCGGCCATGCAGAAGTTTTATCCTACTTTGGTTATAAACTTGGACTCTCAGACAGTTTTGTCATAAATAAAAGTTATTTGAGAAACTGGTTGGGAGAGGGGTGGGAGACAAGAAGGGAATTTTCACTGAGAGTGCTACTAATTGACCTTTTTGTAGAAACAGAGATATTTTTAAGGTTTTTCTATTGCTCTTCAGTTATATCAGGCATAAGATTGGTTTTACAATCCTGCAGTGTTTTTTCTCCATGTGCCTCAATAATTTTAATTTGCTTCCTTGCTTTCCTGACAGATTTTATGTATAAACCCAGTCTAATGTAAAACAATACCCGTGGTCATTTCCCTTATAACATGACTCTCTTTCTACAGGGAAAAGCAGATTACATCAGTGCCTCAGAAACTCCAGTTTCCCAGCTCTTACGTGCAGCTGAAGCTAGAAAAGCATCTGACCGGATTTACCTGGCCCCAGAAACTTCCGATGAGGAGCAGCGTTTCAGCCAGTGAGTGCAGTAATTCCTGGAAACGGTTGTCATGGTAGTCAAAGCGGTTCCCAAAAGTTATGGAACAGATGATGTTTGAAACGGCACCATTAATTTTGTAATGAGGGTCAAATGGCTGTCCTGGAGGAAACGAAATGAAAGAAAACTTTCTTTTTTTTTTTTATTTAAAGTCTCAGTCAAAACCACGTTCTCTACCAGATCAACAGTTGTGAATTTGGGGTGAGACCTCACCCACTTTTCACCCATGGTATTGTTAAGGCTTCACCCTGTGTCCTGGGGTCCCCACCACCCCCATCACCTCCAGCATCCTGCTGGAAGTTGGGTGTTGTGTGCCACGACACCCTTTCTCCAAGGACATACCCTCCCGTCTCCAGCCCCAGCTACTGGCAGACACCAATATCAGCACAGAGCTGCTGAAGCAGGGTTTGAACCTCTTCCCAGGGAAAACAACCAGTAGGATGCCACACTATGGCTGTTGGGTTTGCATGTTCCAACATGGTTTTGGTGCCAAATTTAAATACCAGCATAGGGTCCCTCAAAGCTAAGCCTGGCGTAGGGAGCTCAGGACTAACCACACTACAAAAATGCCATTGCACTGGCCTTTAACTGTCCACCCCAAAGAAATCAAGTGGGATGGGAGAGAGGGGAGATGATGAGGACTGCAAGTTTCTGCAGCTGCCTATAAAATCCATCTCATATGGCCCATAGACATGGTGCACACAGCTCCTAAAAGAGCAAAGTGTGGTGTGACGTTCATCACATCTGCATTCCTTGTGAGAGCTATCGAGCAGATAGTGCCATCTCCTAGGGCACATTTAAGCAGCCTGGAGAGCTACTTGCCATCATATGAGAGCCTAATATCAGTAACGAACCCAGCCCAGCCCTGAGCTGCTGCTGGTATGCTGGGGACTTGCTTTGAAATGCAAGGCACTCTGCACAGGACTGCTCATCTCTCCACTCTTCAAGAAAGTAATTAAGCTGGGCTGGTGCTCTGATATTAGAGTGATGGACATGATCACTATTTGTCATTACTAATGGGGAGAAAGGCTCAAAACAGCAGCTTAATTAGTTTATTGATTAGGACTATAAAGGACTATAATCAATTGGCAACATGAAGTATTTGGCCTGTTCAGTGCAACAGCAATTAAAATGGAGCAAGTTCAGTATATAATTTCACAATTCCTATTTAGATCTTTCTTGTTTACTATATATAGCTCCATAGAATTAGCTAAACCCCATCTGCTTCTATTTAAAGCTGAAGTGCAACATCACCCATGTACCAACATACAAATTATTCTTACTAATATCCCTCTGGCAGTTCTTAAAAGCTGGACCATAAAAGAGCAAGGCACACGCTTCATCTGTGCACGATACAAAAGGAAAGCCTGACTAAACAAGTTTTAAAATACTTCGCAAAACCAAGGACAAGCAGAGGTTAACTAAGCCTCTGAGCATACGTGCCGATTGCAGGAGAGCTGCAGGAGAGACTTTCTTAGCCATATAAACACGCAAGTTATAATAAACACCTAGTATATATTTGCTTCATATTAATAAGAAAGAACTAAAATAGTAGGCTGGAGGTCTACAATAAGTGTTAGAAGGTGCAGCCAGGAGGTATAAGAGATTTGAGGGACTGGAGAAATGTTTTTCATGTTTGGAGCTGCGTCAGAGTAAGAATTTTACTTCTCATTACTCATTTAGCTGGAAGCTTTGGGCACGGTGCTGTACCTTAACCACACACCTTTCTCCTCCTCAATCGTCTCCACAAGGTACCGGCTCTCCTCTTGCACTTTTTCCTCAAAACTTACAGCAATGCTTTTCAGTGTTGCTGAAGCAAACTTTCTCTGTTGCCTCCATATGTGCCCATTTGATGATATGAGCCCTGTAGGAGGGAGAAAACCAAGCAAACAAACTCTGGGTCACATATGAATGATGGGATTCATAAATGGCCATTTGTCTTGAACAAAAACCCCAAACCAAAGCAAACAGAACCCGTAGACATTGAAAAACTACAGCTTTGCCTGGGAATTAAAATTCAAGAGTAATTGGCTTATGTTAAAGATCTAGCTTTATGGATTTGCTTTAATCTGCTACTTTGTCACTTTGCGTGGGAAAAAAAGGTGTAAGCCAAAATACTATAAGTACTATCACGCTGTTGGCAGAGCTGCAGGCAGGAGCGCCATACCCTGTCTCTGGAGCTACATGCAACCAGGAGAGAAAAAGTAAAAAAGAAATTAAAACCAACGGGAAAACTCTTCAAGTGTATTGACTGCTGGGCAACTTGCATTTATTTCTTCTCTTTCATCAAGACCTGACTTGGATCCCATCATCACCCCTAAATCCCAGAGAGATTAAAATGTACACCTATGAGATTATTACACTGAATTCATTCTTGCCTTCCTCCATGCAAGCTTTTATGGCTGCAGTTGCCAAGGGTTAAATTCAGCCTGTTTCTTCAATCTAATTCTTATCATTGCAAACAGATGAAAAAATTTTACCAAAATCCTGGTAGCTGTGCTTACCAAAGCCTCTAAATATTTCTTGGAGAAGTGGAATATTTGGTCGATCTGCAAAGATTTCAGCCTGGTGGACAAGAGCTTCTCTCACCATTTGGTAGCCGTTGACTACCACAAAAGTCAGACTTCCGAACTGCACGCTGAAGATGTTCCCATACCGACCAGTAAGCTGAAAGAGAGTTCATCACCCTCTGAGAGCAAGAACGTGGGGATTTTCAAAACTCACCTGGACAAGACCTCAAGAAATGGCATGTGACTCTGAATTTAGTCCTGCTTGGAGCAAGGGAACTTAAGAAAAACCCAAACCCAAGTCTGCAGGTCCCATCCAACCTAAACTATTCCATGAAGGCTAGAGATGGCATAAAAAAATGCTAGGGAGCTGTGGTGTGGGAGAGATAGTTTGCTTATATTTGTTAGCAGATATGACCCAGGTTTCACCAGGTGGTCACACTGATTTAACTTATAACAAGGACATTACTTGTTTTGTAATGGATGGGGTCCTGCTCTGTCCCTTTTCTCTACAGGAAGGCTACAAGAGGTGAAGGCACCACCTGGGTCACCACACCGAGGCTCTTGCTGCAGAGGGCAAAGCACAACAAATAATCCCTTTCATCAACTTTGTGTCTAAAGTAGTGTGGTTTCTTGTTCCAGCTACCCCATTTAGAAAGTGGCTCCAACTGCTGATGGCTAGAAACCTACTTCTAATTTTAAGCCTGAATGCTCTTATGGCTAAATTACAGCCATTTTCCTTGCATTGACTTTGCTAGCATTAGTGTCTCCTCTGCAGCGTTTAACTCCCTGATGTATAAGAGCAAAGGATGATCATATCGTCTCTTGGGCCTTGCTCTGCCGAGGAGCTCAGGTCATCCTCTCAGTATGAGTCTACATGAAAGGACACACATGGTCACCCTGAACTGTCATGGTGACTCGGGAAACCAGTCTGGGGCCAAATGGGTGTCTCAGTCATTGTGTACATGTAATGAAGACGACTAATTTTATTAATAATAATTCTGTGTACTGACAAAATATCCTGAGCATGCTGCCTCAGTCTCAAGGTAGGTAGGCTGGTGTCATCCTGCTAAGTAAAAGCAAGAGGTTTCACTGGAAAGGGTATTTGCAACCAGCAAGTCAGAGCTTTTCCTTCCACTTTTTCAGAGGAGCATATTCAGCATGTATAAAATCTCTCTCTCTCATTGGTATTTGTGGGAGTCAAAGCTCTGGAAACCTTTCCAGAGTCATCACTGCCTCTTTCTGAGACACAGAAGAAGCCACAGGGATCGTTAAGTCAGGGTCTTAAATGTTTCTTTCAGATGTAACGGGGCAAATCGTTGGCCTCTGAGCAAAGACAATGACAATACAATTTCCAGAGGTGATGTTCACAGTCCAGTAAGTTCATTTCTCACACAGCACTTGTCATCTCTCCCCCAGCCTGTCCCAGCCCCTCTGAACTATTCTCCTGGGCTCCAGCAGAAAACAGTCATGGTCAGATGGGAATAAAGAGGAGGAACATGTAGGTCTTCCTCCATTACAGGTTTCTTTCCCATTGGACCTTCCTACTCCCATGGAAGAGGAGGTGATATAAGAGATAAAACCAAGAAGGGTCCCCTCGGTTATTAAATAGCTGGTTCTTCAGAGGCTGCCCTTGCTTCATATGTTTGGTGACAAAAATCACTGAAGAGGTAAAATATTGTTAGTAGGAGAAATGTCCATGGAGCTCTTACCTTCTGCAGTGCAAGATGGAGGGGCTGCTTAAAGTCCACAAAGGTTCCCACGAGAGGAAAGAGCTGTGGCCCTGGAGGGAAATTCCTGGGACGTCTCTTTTTCACAAAGTCAATAATCAAAAGAAATGTGACCAGAACCACCAGGAGCGTCCGACCATTCAGGTTTTCCAGGAGAGAAACCACATCAGGCCAAAACTGAAGCTCCATCTTGGCTGATGAACTCACAGATTTTCATCCCAGGAAAACACTTGATGCTGACATTACATTTGCTAAAACAGGAGTAAGGAAGGACTGGAAAGAAAACAAAACAAGCTAAGATGCTGGTAGTTTACTGGGGACAGGACTTGCCATGGGTGAGCTGTTTTCTCATGTACAGCTACTGCCAGACCACCTGCTGAATAACAAAGTTTAAACACCGGGATCTCCAAAAAGATCCCCAAAACCTCAAACGTTTGGCCAAAAAAAGTTATCTTGCAATCCTTTAGCTTTACGTCTCTGTCAACTCCCTAATTTTCTCATGGAAGAATACTCCTCCCTTCTGCCCTTAACAAGGAGCGCCTTTATACAGACACCTAGCTGGGATTACAAGCATTACAAACATTTGAGGTTAGGTGAAAGCAGCTTACTTGGCTAATTACATATGGTGGGCGTTGCATAATTTAAAAAATGGTAAGGCATCTGAGGTGATGGACACCGTACAAGTCGCTAAGGGGCTGATCCTGTTAAGTGCTAAGCGCTGTCTGCAAAGGGCTGGATGCCTTCAGCGCCCACCAAAGCCTGCCCGGCTTTGCCAGAGTCATCAGGTGAAGTTCAGACAAGGGAAGCACTGCGAGAGCCCAGGGCTCTGCCCAGCCACTTAAACAAGAGTTAAAGGAGCTTTATTTCGAGAGTGAGAACGTAGGCTCATGAGCTTGCCAGCTAAAGGAGAGATTGGAACTTATGCATTTAAATCTCCTGGGTTTTCTGAAAATCTCCTTTGAATAAAGCTTCACGCTGTCCTGGGAGAAGGCTGCAGTGGACCAACAGTGAGCTCTGTGACCGTGAAACAACCTCGCAGCGCCTGCCAATATTTTAGCTACAACTTGTTTCCAGTTCTTTTTTTTTTTTTTTTTTAAGAGCTTTACTTTGCAAACAATTTAAATTTATATAAAATAAAAACTGTCAATAATTATTTTTCAAATTATTTGCCTAGAAGTTGTGGTGAGAAGTTCAGAAGAATGGTAAATTTTTATTGTCTTCAACATTTTTTAGAAAGCTTTGATTTTTCAGGAAAAAAAGCAAATTTTCATAGGAAATGACTGGGAAAAAATTTTAGTATTCTCTCGTCTTCACTACTTCTAAAAGCTTTGCTGTCCATGTCTTTCATTACCTTGGTGACTGCAGTGCCAGCAGAAGCACACCCAGGCTGTATGACAGACCTGCCCCTTAGTTATTGCAGGAGTCCTTTTTAAGCGCAATACCTACCTGCAACCCAACACTTCTTGGTTTGAAATATTATTTACAGGTTTCTGGATGGTATTAGGCACCAAGTGGGGAGCAGTAATGGCAGAAACATCTGACATCACTGGTCTATAAAGTAGATTTTACATGGCACTGTGGCACAGCTGTGAGCAGCAGTGGTTGAACATGCTTTGCCTACTCCCGTGCCGGTGCCCCTGTGATGCTCGTTTGCATCAGTGCACCTATTCCACCCTTCCCAGTGTGGCAAGCCAAGCCTTGCTTACCAGAGGCTAAATCAGGATAGTGGGCTCGTGCTCTTCATCCTGGCATCGGGGAGATGACTCGGTTGGTGGAGGTGTCAGCCTACAGCACGCTCAAAGGGACTGTGATGATAAGGCGTCAACTTCTGCTAGCCCAGTTTCACTCCTCTGTTCTTCGCTATGCCATATGATTTGTCAGCATGCACACAGAGTGCAGATCCCTCTACCACTTGTGGCTGCTGTGAATTGGGCTACGTGCAAAGCCAAGGTGTTAATGTGTTCTTCTGGGTGGTGTTGTGGGGGTGGATGCATCGTGGTTGACAGGAGAAACGTTATTTTTAGCAGGAGGAGCACATTTTGCATGTACTCACATGTGTCTTGTCAGTCAGAAACCTCAAGCCTCTTACTTTGCCTTGAAGCTTCACATGTCCAAATGCATCTCTTCACAAAGTCCTTAACACACCAGATTTACTAAAAATTAGGGAAGAGCATTCCAGTATTACCAGGGCTCTCCTAACCTTGGTAGACAATAACACCAGCATGTTACCAACTGCATTGCGATGATGCTATTTTGGATCCCAGGCTTTAATCAAATCAGTTCCTATCACGTGGTGATGTGCAAATCCCCAAAGCACTGAGGAAGTCATATTGCCGCGGCGCATGGGCAGTACAAGACTGTTGGACAATTTGCAGTCTTGACAAGACCCTTCGCTGTAAGATCCTGGTCACCTGGAGGATGAACCTGTGCCTCTGGCCAGCACCACAAACACAGGAACATTGGTCTTTTGTGGTCCAAATAGCCAAAATGTGAATTAATATGAGATAAGGATGTACTCCCACATATCTAAGAGGGAGTGGGATGTAAACCCACCTTCCCCAAATTCCTCCTTGAATACCATTTCAGACCACAGTACACAACTTTTTGATCACCTCACCTGAGCTCATGGATACTGGGTAGATAAATTGTGCCATATTGCATGGACACACACACATCACTGCTTGAATATTAAGGCATCTTGAACAGCCAACAGACAGAAATTGGCCCATATGCTTTGTACCTTCTTCCCTGGCTAGATGTCTAACTGTGTGCAGAAGGTTTTGAAACACAAAGAGAAACATTCTGTTAAAAATGCAATTACCATTTGTTTTTCAAGATATAGTATCCCATTATTTTTTCCAGAGAAGTGAAATTCAATAAGGTTACAACAGAATGTAGTCCAACAGTTACCGTACTTTCAGAGCATTATTTAAGCTACAGAATTTCTTAATGATTAGAAACATATGTAGGAAAAATCACATGCAAAATGAGAATGACTGGAGACAATTTTCCCCCTGAACACTTTTTTTCAGGCAAGTAACAGCTCATCCACCACTGTGGTTCCATGCACCATGCTGGAGGTGTGAGACCCCCACCCACTCAGGGAGCCATGTGCTCAGGTCACGTCAACTGACAGGCTCCAGTGAAGTCCAAGGACCCATCCTGATTTACATCAAGGAATATTTTGCTGCTTCTTTCCTCCTTATGTCGGACGCAAATGAGTGATGCCATTTTCACCATGGGCAAGCTGAAAAGCTGTGACCACCCCAATGGGCTTGTTAAGGCCATGTCCCAGAGGGCTTTCACGTGGGTGTAGCTGCCATTTCACAATCCAGCCCAGGTGAGTCCTAATGGACCCAGAGGCAATGGCAGGTCTGGATACTCATTTGCTTTTAGGATTTGCTTTACTGGATCAAATGTAAGCTACAGGAAATTTGTAATTGCAGAAGGCGAAGAACAGAGAGTTCTGGGGCACCTGAACCTCTCCGGAGCAAGCTCAGGGAAGACATGCTTGAATCCAGTCCTTAAGCTTAAGTTCCCCGCTTGGGGTAATTTCACTGGGATATAAGTGCTCCCATGCGAGCTCAGGGCTCAAATCTCTCTGGGAGTCTGACTCCAAGCCCTGAAATCAGGTAGCCAAGTCCATCTTAACTGCTGTGCATGCCTGGTGAACACTAAAGTGCCTCCAATTTTGCACCTTTTCTCTCTCCTACCTAAGACTAGATTAAAATATTCTCCAGGTTTTCCTGGGACTCCCACAGATCTCTCAGCTATAGCCTCCTGGCCACAACAACATTTCCAGCACTGATTAAAGCTATGAGACAGGCAACCGTCACCGTGAATGGGTAAACTGAGGCATTATGAGTCTAAGCCAAGTGGTGTGAGTAGACCTATAAAGTGTCCATTGTGCAATCCAGGAGGGCTCCCAGAAGTCAGGATGCTTGATCCCCTTCTGTAACAGACCAAAATGTCCCTTTTCTGCTGTAGAAGACAGTTGTGTTGAAGGGATTGAATTCAGATTTGTCAGCCAGATAATTCAATGTAGGTAGTGGAAAGTGGTGCAGAGAGCACTCCCTGTGCCTCCAGACCCTGGATCACCCCCTGACTTTTTGGTCTTTGGGCCAAGATTTTTTTCCCTTCACAGCCAGGAACTGCATTGCCTTTGCCAGCCTCATGCCGCCCGCACGGCAGACCCCATACGGATGTATTGAATCAGATTTCGGGGGTGCCGGGTGCTTCCCCCCGCGGGGGCCGTGCTCACGGCGCTGCCGGCGGCAGCCGCCCACGATCCCCCCGGCAAGACTCTGCCGCCGTCTGCCGCAACCTGGCAGAGCCGGGGCTGCAACCCCGGCTGTTCGCATGGGGCAGCTTCCCGCAGCCGAGCTCTTCCTCCAGCTCTCCATAAACCTCTAAAATACTCTCCTTTCTAAGATGCACCTTTTCAGTATTCACAGAGAAGAGTACAGTCACATATTCCTCTCAAAGCCACAAGGACTTGACTAGAGATAAAATGTCATTTATGTACATATCACAAGCGTTTTTCTAGGCACAGATGTCTTTCTGGTGCCAATATGCTGTTTATGTACTTATCTGTCACAAGCACATGTCTACATACATATGCCCTGCTGGCAGAGGCACAGAGCATTTTGAAACTCTTATTAGACTGCTAATGAATAATACGCATACAAAGGAGAAAACAGAAGGTGGATCTATCAGGAACAGCCTCTTTCTTAACTACCTTTTAATTGTAGGAGAGGAAGAAAAGAGATGAATTTTGATATGTTGGCATCTGTGAGGGCCTGCTTAGCAGCATCGAACGCCATCATTTTAAAAGCGGATTTTTCACAGGTTTGGGTATTTTGGGGGGGGATTTTTTTTTTTCTTAAAAAAAAAAAAACCCACAAAATTTTGACACTGAGAGTATTGCAAATCCTGGTGCCAATGATGTACGATAGTGTGATTGTCACCATGGAATGCTGAAAAGCCCGAGCAGCTGTTTGGCATATTGACAGTGCGAATTCGGAGCGTTTTAAATGCAAATGACAGTATTCAATTGATCGCACGAAAACAATGGGTCATAGCCTTACCTTTCCTTGGCTACGCTCTGAATAATCAGTCTGCAAATCCATGCACAATAGGGATATTGTACATGTTCTGGGGATTTTGTTCCCCATGTACATGGGGGTCAATACGATGCTTCTTTTGGGCAGAGCTGAAAAAGAGGTGCTGCTGCACTGTCCCGGGCACTGGACTGGGGTGAGGTGGGGAAAGGGGCATAATTTGCTCCAAATGCACCTCGTCCTAAGTGTCAGCCTGTTTTTCTTCACTTCTATCCTTTTCTGCTTGCTCTTTAATCATTCCCAAGGGTGGCTGGCTTTCTGCCTGACTTGTCTCCATTATACCCTGCTGCAATCAATATGGCAAGCAGAAATCAGCAGGAGAAGGCATGTTCTGCTCTCAGTGAGAGCCGGTGGGAGGGAAGGAGATCAGGCCAGCCAGCTGCAACCCCATCCCGGCAGGCAAACTGAAATCCAGCCGAAAAAGCCGCCGCCAGACGCCCGTGTCCTGTTTCCTTCGTGGTGCCCCCTGCCCGGCAGTGAGCAGCAGGTAAAAGTCTTCCTCCCTCTCCCAGCCCTGGGAGGGCAGGCAGCAAAGCCTCTCTGTGGTAACATTTCCACTGAAAGCAGCTTTTTTTGCAGTGGTGGAAAGAAAAAGAAGAAGGGCCTTTCCAAAGCAGAAAACTCCGAGAACGGAGGACCCAAACTTTCACCCTGTGCAGGGCTGTTACGTATGAACGCTGCCAGCGCTTGGTGGTCCTCATTCTGGTTCAGGTCTCCAAGGCTGACCATGCTAAACTGAAGGCAGGCATTGCCACTCCTCAATATCTCTAGCCATAGCTTTTTGTTTTCAAGACCCAGATTTCTTTAAAAACAAGTTCAATAAATGTGCAGGAGTGCTGTGGGTGAAGACATCACCCAGAGAGTGCTATCTGCCCCGTGGCTTTACCTTACAGCACACGCATACGACATCTCCCTCCAACAATTTTAAGTTGGTGCATTTCTTCCCTTTCCTTATTTTGTAAACCTGGAAGAGCTTTTCAGGGTTCCCATTCCTGCAATCCCCTGATTGCAGCTAAATTGTACCATTGAGCAGTGCTTTTCTGTCTTCTGTCCTTCCACTCACCATTCTGGTATTTCAGTCATAAGCATTTGGGGTCAAGCACTGTTTATTGCATCTCCTTAATCCATGGGTTGTGTGCTCTGGGGCAGCTCTGGGTGCTTCTGCAATCCAACCAATGTGCAAACAGCATCACACTTGCCAGAGCAGTTGCTGAGATGCCCGTGCTCAGATTTATACCTCGGATCATAAAGTTGAGTTGAACATCACAAATGGCTGAAGTTCTTGAGCTGCCTGAATGTGGGGTCTATGTGGTGGGCTCCTTGCACCAGAGATTGGCTTCTCCATGGAGACTGCCAGTTAGAAAATGTTCCATTTTAAATGGGGAGGTTCATGAGGAGTTGGAGGCTGGAGATAACATGGCTAATGTCATCCATTTATGGAGTCCTGTTAGGAGGCTCCACATTTTTTTTCAAGCTTTCCCAATCTTTTCCAGCAATACTGCGTGGGTATGGAAATCAGGTGACTTCTGTGTACAGCTGAATTACACCTTTTTCAGCACTCAGCTTCTCAGTCTCTGAAGGAAGGCAATGAATAAAACCCAGCATCATTTTATTACCTTTGCCTTCCTAAGATAAATCTGTTTACCTGTAAACCGGACGTATTAAAAAACAATCAGCCAATAGGAATAATTAGTTACCGCACAGGCATGTGATTTGCTCAGCCTCTGGAACAGGGTAGCGTCTTGCTTAGCTTGAACTCATTGCTGATGGATGCTTGGTGAAAGGTCTTGGAGACTATGTACTCAGCTAAACGCTGGGGAGACAGAAAATGATTACTTCAGAGAGACATTGCTCAAGTCGGCTCTGCAAGAAATTCATCACCAACAGCATTGGCACCACACATGAGCAGTGGCGTATGGAAATTGAACTGTATAAAGTAACAAAATAAGTGAACTAAGGGAATATCACATACCATTAGCATGGGGGGATGAATCATTACCCAAAGGGAGAAACGTTCTTATTTAGTGGGCTTTTGTTTAGTTAAAAGAAATGCTTGTATGGGAGGATTTAGCTGTGAACACAAAGCCTTTGTGTTCTGGGAACAAAGGGAACCAAACCAACACAGGTTGGTAATGGATAAACTTTCTATCAAACTCTGCTGAGCTGGAAGGTAAAGCCTTGAGCTTGCTATCAAACGCACAGGACTGGCCTCTTGTGCCTAAAATCCCATGGCCCAAACAGTTGCCCTTGGAAGTAAATTTATAGCTCATTTCTGCTTAGCTCCAAGTGGCCAGAAGGCCACCCTGAAATAAAGCCACCACCAAGACCAAGAGGAGAGGCTGCTGCAAAAGGCTGCTCCCTCCACATCATGCATGTGTCTTAGCAAGATGCTCTTGTTAAGAATAAACTTTTAAAAGAAGTAGATGTTGCATTTAGACAGGAAGGTCAGTGCTTGGTCTGAGTCCTTCTGGGGAAGTCTTCTTGCATGGAAATTAGGAACTCGGGCCTCCTTTGCGCCAAAGACTTTCTGTGATCCCTTTTACCTGAAAGATGGAGCACAGCTTTTATCAAAGGCTCATGAACATGCAACAAAGTGTTTGACTTCATGTTGAATATTAAAACAAGCTTACGTTGTTTACAAATAGCTTAGCACATCTGAAATGAAAAAGAAGATGCCTTGTCTTTAGCTAAATGGAAGGTCTGATCTCATTCTACCAGAAGAAGTTCACAGTAAAGCCACTCCATAATTGGCCCTTGTGATGGCAGGACCAGTAGAATTTTTCCAGTCTTCCTCCTGCTGGCAAACAGTAGAAGGCAAAAGTCTTGTGGAGACAGAAGGAATAAAAACAAAATTTCTTGCAGAAGGCTAGAAAACTTTCCCAAAGCATTTATCTTCAAACTTAACCACATGATTTACAAGCTTATTATTAGTTCCCCCCCTCCTTACATAAAAAGAGAAATTTAAAAAGTGTAGATTAACACATTTTTGGATATCTTCCAAGCTCTCGATTCGTCTGCATAAAGGATTATTTTGACAAATCAAAGATCACTTTTTGGGTGGCCTGGAGAGCTGCAAATTTGTACTCTCTTTGTAGCAGAAATGATAGCTTCTCGAAGGGCACTTACTTGTGTCTCTCAGATAATTACAGAGACTAATCCAGTCCAGCTTCTCATCTAACTGTAATAAAATACTGGCTGGTGATTCCTGAGAATTTTTGCCATATTGGTCAAACACGGGCTGGGGACTGCCTTGGGTACCTTAATCTCTACCTATTAACCACTCAGTAGCTACTAGAAATTATTCAGTGAAGGGAATCCTTTGGAGGTGCTGCGAGACCGTCTTCAGTGGAGGCCTCTACTGAGAACATGCAGTTTATTTGGTGGCAATTTATTCTTCATTTTACATTTACCTGCTTCTTATGACAGACTGCTTGTGTTTCTGGACTACCTGACAACTCTTTTGTAAAAGATGTCTGTTGAACCACACCTGGGTCACACTGGATGGGTGCGGAAAGTGCCCCTGAGCCGGTGACTGAACAGCATTGTGGTGGAGAGCACGGAGCGATAGTTGGGCTGTCTACTACCCTGCTGCTTCTGGTAGCAGCGAGTCCTATTTTGGCATAACAAAAAAGCAACATGCCTAAACTGACTCACCCCGTTGACCAAGAGCAGCACTACTGGAAATGCTCTGGTGTCACCCACGTTTGTGGTAGCCAGGTGGGCACCAGAATGCCATCCATGGGGCATGCTGGGTCTCTCATTGGGATGTAGCCCCAGGTCACAGTCTAGCCCTGCCACAGCGATTACTATGCATTGGACAAGGACTCCTCGTGGCCTTAAAGTGTACAGTCACATTGATAGATTAAAGTGTGTATTGGAAAGGTAAATGGGTCAGGAGAAAAAGTGCCTGGAGCAGTTCAGAAAGGCAGTCTGAGAACAAATCAAACCACTGTGAAAGAAACAATTGTCCTGGAATGGAAAAAAAAAATATATATTCACTTAAAGGCAATCTTCGTAAACAGGTTGAACAAGACTATGAGGCTGGAAGAACAGATGGGAAAATGGAACAAACAGATGGAAAAACTCTATTTCTGAAAAAAAAAATCTATTTGTAAAGCTATAGCTACTTTGAATGAATGCTTCAATGTTAGGGAGCTGAGGCATCAGAAAATTCATAACTGGGCCATAAATTCATACCTATGAGATCAATAGGATGGCAGGTCTTTTAGGCAGGTGAATAAGGTGCTTCTCAAACAGCCATGTACATTATTTACCCATACTTAATACCTCCATCCACATGGATACTTTTCTGCCCATATAGGTTATATCTTACTCACTTCACAGTTTAAAAATATCTTTCAGCTTTTCATTAGCCATCACTGGCTAATATTATTAAAAGAAAAGGAGTGCACTCACCTTGCTTTCTGTCCTCTAATCACAGGAAAGAAATGGGCCTGATCTCACCAACACTGGTAGAAAATTCCTACAGACAGGAAGGGGAGAAAGGAGTGAGCCCCGTGGCTTAGACCACCAACTTGATGGGGAAGTAAAGGCATCTCCATTAAATGCCTCCTATCCATCCAGCTGTTTTGGTCAGCTGTCTGTGTAGTTACAATAGGAAAGATCAAGAGAAAAAGAGGGAGGAAAGGTCTGGTGCTGTGCTGACTTCAGGAGGAAACCTTACTTGCAGTAATCAAGCTGCAATGCATGAGATGAGACACAACCTTGCAGGAAAATGTGGGTCTTGTGTTTTAGTCAAAGAACCACCAACCTGCAGAAATAAATCCAGCTTACACTTTGCACAGCATTCCTTGGTGAAGATGGGTGAGATACTTAAAGCAAAAATTTCCGGCCGTGGACCAGGTATCCAGAAACTGTCCCTGGAGTAAATGAGTTCAGCGACCTCCGAGCAGTCACTTGCATTAGCAACAACAAAAACACATTAAACAAAATTCTAACTTACTCCAAGGACGCAGGAGATGGGTGATTTGAGCTGGGCAGGCAGTGTTAATAGGTACTGGTTTATGATCTTGGCTTTAATCCCTCTGAATCGCAGCTTCGCAGCTGCGAGAAGGGACAGTAGGAGTGCTCCAGCTCGCTGGGGAGATGCAAAGATTGAATTTTTAACTGAGTGCATTCAGCAGCACGGGGGTAAAAAAGGTTGTTTGCTTTCAGCACAGGGACCGGGATGGGGACATGGTGGCAGGGACCCACCTACCAACTGCATTTTGCTCTCTTCCTTATTTCAGGTCATTTCTTTTAAGTCGGCGCAGGGCTTTTAAGGACTCTGTCCCATATCTGGGTCTTAGCAGATTTGCCCACATGTTTCCCTGTGCGTGTTTCTGGGACTCATAAAAGCGTCTTTAGTGCTCAAGTAAGTACCCCTTTGAGGAGGGACTGTCAAAGACGGGCGCTAATGTCATTAGGAGGTTACAAGGGGGAAACAAGAGACAATTTGCTACAGATCCTCATTTCCATAATCTTGCCTCGACATCCTCGTTTGTCAGTTCTTAACCTCAATGCCTTAACCTCCAAATCTGTGGAGTCATTGACCTTGGGGATTTGTCTTCAAACTGATTTCAAGTTTTAGGCAATCTAAATTAGGCTCCCCGTGACAGAAGACAAAACTTGGTCTTTGCACCCAAATGTGAAAGACAGGCCCAGAGTGCAAGTGAAATCTTGCAATCATTTTTTCAAACCATCTGCCCATCTGCAGTCCCAGAACAATATCAGTTCGGTGCTGCCTTCCCCCTCTCTCACAGGAATAAAGAAATTACCATAAACAAAGCAGATCAAGGGTCTATTTAAGCCAAATGCAGCCAAGACACATTGCTTCAGAAGGAAGCAGGAGAAAAAAAGAGCTACAGGGGAAATTTCTTCCTACCTCCCATTAACTCCAGTTTGGCCAGTGATGCCGGACATGACAATGTAATTTGGAGTGGATGGTGCCGTGTCCCTCTCCATGGGCACCCCATTTCCAGGGTATTTCTGTGGCAAACAAAAGTGATCACCATAAAGCATTCTTGCCAAAAAAAAAAAAAGAGAAAAAAAAACCCCAGAAATGCTCCCCAAATGTGCAGAGGAGGGAGAACACAAGAAAATAGGAAAATTAGGCTGGACACAAAGAGCCTTTTGGTCTCTCAGACCATTTCTGCGTTGCACATGGCAGTCAAACTAATGGCTGAAGTACAATGTAATTTGGAGTGGATGGTGCCGTGTCCCTCTCCATGGGCACCCCATTTCCAGGGTATTTCTGTGGCAAACAAAAGTGATCACCATAAAGCATTCTTGCCAAAAAAAAAAAAGAGAGAAAAAAAGACCGCAGAACTGCTCCCTAACTGTGCAGAGGAGGGAGAACACAAGAAAATAGGAAAATTAGGCTGGACACAAAGAGCCTTTTGGTCTCTCAGACCATTTCTGCGTTGCACATGGCAGTCAAACTAATGGCTGAATCATGCTATTTATTTCAGGGTGTAAAGCCATTGTGAAAAGATGCATTATTTCCAAGAGTGTGCTCTGAGTTAGAGAGTCTGCAGCAAACTGGCAGGGCAGCTTGGCACAAGGATTTTCTGGAGCAGCAGGTAGAGATGAACAACGGGAGCTGGACCAGTCCCCACATGACAGGGAAACAGGGGAGGCAGAGAGATTAAATAATTCAGTGTCTAGGTTGATGTGATGCATGGAAAAATACCGCCAGAAGTCATGAAGCTAAATGCTCGGGTACCTCTTCAGTGGATCAGACAGCAGGTTTTGGGGGCAAAGAGAGGGAAATGGGCACATCCAGGGAGCAGCTTGTGCAGCTGCAGTGCGAGAGGCGGCATGCGGGGCTGCGTGCGCTTGCAGAGAGGCTGCCCCCGAGGTTCCGAGAGGGGGAAGGAGATCTGCGGGAGCCTCAGCCTCATTATTTTTATGTTCAGCTGCCTAATTACTACGTGTCAGCTGTCTGTTGGAAGGAACGATGTACTGCAGCCTCTCGTTTGGGAATTTATAGTGATTAATGGGCCTGGAGGGAATGACTAACGAGGAAATGTTAGAATTAGTAAATATGCATCACCGTGCAATGAGTAAACCAGGGGATGTGACAAATGAGCCCAAGTATGTGAAAGATGTAAGCATCACAGAGGGACAGCCTTTGGGAGGCCTTGGTGACCCGCAGAGATGGAGAGGAACAGGAGGATGGGAGTGACAGAGATGTGATCCCATGAGTTCACAACAAACCTAGTAAGAAGGGTACTCGAAAGCCTTTCAGACAGTCCTAGACAGACCTGGAGGAATAAACTCACCTTGACACAGCACTGCAATAGGACTTCAACCCAGTTTCCCATTGGCACTGTTGTGTCGCATGGAGCACAGCAACGAGCATGAGTGTAACATCCCTGTGTTGGGCAATCATGGCGATCAGTCCGACATCAGGACCTGGGTCTTTGAGGATACTTAGGTACTGCAAGACCTTTGTTTATCCATTTCATGTGCACAAATTGCTTTCACTTTGACTGTTTCAGAAGTATTTGCCTACTAAATAACAGCTTTGCTGCATGCTGGAGACCTGTAGCTGGTCCAACGTCCATGCTAAGTAATACTTGCAGGTTCAGTCTTATAGGCAAGGACAACAGGAGACAGCATCATGGAGGGGCCTGGATTTTGGGGCTACTTTTCTGTATATTCCTGTATGAGAGAGATGTATAATCCCTCAGAGTTACACCCTGCAGGTGTTCTTGAATGACTGGCACTTTAAAACTTTAACTCGTAGAAAAATTCTACCAATTTCAGTAAATTTTGTTAGAACCTGTAAAATCATTCAAATGAACAGAGTTAAAGAAGAAAAGGAGCTCTCTTACTTTCTTGGTCTAAAACCTCATTCAGATCATCTGGCAGTCACTGGTCTGCTACATCTGTCCATCAGCAGCATTTTCTGGTGAGACTACTGCCTGAGCAGTATACTGTAAACCTCCGTGCCGGTGTTGCTGTCTTTATAAGAAGAAACTAGAACCCCAGATTCAGATGTTCTTGAGTTTGGGGTCACGGAAAATCTAGGATTATATCTGCCACAGAATTCTGAAATTTGGTCTCATTTGCACCTACCAGATCAAACCCCTCAATCCACGTGGCTTTCCCATTTTATTTCAAGCACAGCAACATTATTCAAATGTTACCCAATTGAAAGATGCAGCTGTTTCTATTTTTGATGCATCCCTGTTAGAGAATAGGAAAGAAGCAACAATTCTGCACTGTGTTTGGTGATCAGCAATATTCTGCCTGTAAGATATTTTTCACTCATTGGAAACAGAAGTCAGGGGAGCAATAACTTAGGTGCTTCTGCCCTTTAAATACCTCAGAGCAGCTGTAATGGTATGTTTTCTCTACAATAGGTATTTCTGAAAGCTGAGGCAATTTTCAGAGGACATAACTAGGTCACAGCCAGGGCTATAGTTATGGAATAGATAATTTTCCTTTCCCAGCATGCCTAGATGCAAAAATAAAATTATTTATAGGAAAAAACCCAAACAAAACAACCACCCCCCAACCAATCAACTAATGTCCTTTGTGAAAATTAAATAATCTAAATAACTCTTTTCTTGGTTAGTGTACAGTGTCTAAATCCCATAAAATGGAGGGTGAGATAGGAGTGGAATAATCTCTGATAGTATATTGCCGTTCAGTCTGTGTATTAGCACATACTTAGCATGCACTCTGATTTGCCAAAAAACCCAAGATGTAGCAAACAAGCAGAGTTGCACAATCCCAGAAGAGAGCTCAGAGCCCATGGTTTTAGGAGCCACGTGTACACCCAGCCACGTAAAATGGGTCTAACCAGATCCAAACATCCCATTATGCAGAGCACAAGCTTCAGAGCTTCAACATCCACACCTTGGCTGCACAGGTTAGCTGCTCACTAGCTGGTCTGGAGGACTGATGAAGCCAGATGAAAGACTAAGATGTGTTAAAGGAAGACTGAATGCACAAACATGATAAGTGGAGACAACGTTACTTGTCCATGGTCATGCAGCAAAATCACAATGGAGCTGGGAGGACAACCCCTATTTCTTGACTTTCAGGATTATGCTTTACCCACAGCGCTGTGACTTACCCTTCAACGAACCTCTCCAGTGAAGTTCACAGGGTGTCTTAACTTGGAAAATGCAACTGTGGTAAAAAATGGTTTTAAAACTGTTTACTTTCATAGGATAGATCTAATTCCCAAACCCTACATCATGTAAGCAGACCCTTGAGTATAGCCTGTCTGTTAGTTTTAGTTTACTTTTTTTAAAAAAAAAAAAAGTTGCACGAATATAGTGTTCTCTCCAGCTTTCTGCATTGGTGTCTCCTGGTGTCCCACTCATCATTTTGACTAAAGTACCGCCAGAGTTACTTTACTTTCTCTCCCTTCTGGCCACATCATTTTGCACTTGAAGCCTTGTGAGCAGGAGTCTTCCACTCTCCTGGGCTGCTGCAAAGGAAATGATTGAGAAGCACAACAGAAAGGACAAACCATTAATCATTTTTAGGGAGATGAGGAGAGGAGAGAGGATCAGAGGATGACTGTGGACTCCTACAGGCAGTAACAAGGTCACTCTTGTTTAAAAGCACTTCAGGGCTTTGAAAGCAAAGCAAAACCACCAGTGCTGTCCACCTCTAGTTGTTGACTGGATAGCAATTATTTCTACAATTTTTTTTTTTTTAAAAGAACAAGTACATGCCTCTCTTGTTTGCAGAGATCAATACAAACTGAAACCAGCCACATACCAATGAACTTCTTCATCGGTTGCTTGACTCCATCCCTTCCACTGACCCTGCCTGATCAGCACCAAAGTCACCGCAGAGTCTTTCTTTGGTGTTTCCTAAAGCAAAAACAGGAATAGGAAGGCCCTTGAAACCACTCGCCTCCATAAAAACACTCACAAAGGCAAGTTTGGCAAACTGAAGACCTTCTCCAGTGCTCCCTGCAGGCAAGGGGAAGTATCTAATGGACCCAAACATACCTTCAGGAGCAGCCTAGCACTGCCCCTTTCTCTGGAAGCAACGATGTAAGACATTAAACCCCAGTCTCAAAAGCAGGACTTTCCTCTTTTCCATAGGTCTATGACCTCAGCCAAATACCATCTCCTGACACTTTTAACAGTGTGCTGGCTACTGTACATCATGTGAAAGGAGAGGTCATCTCCCATGAGAAGGTATGGGACTGAACCATGGCTCTCATGTTTCCTGGCTTCACCAATTGGCAAAAGTAGTTCAACACTTGGTTGAAATGATGAGAAATAAGACATCTATTTGAAAGATGATATATACTCTAGTTACAATCAATTCATTCCCAAATGAAATACTTCATTTCGATTTTCCCAATGATGCCTTTATTTGGGGGCTGTGCATAAAGGGGGAAAGGACTTCTATTTTTCAACAGCAAAATTTGATGTTTTTGAATGTACTTTTTCTGTTGGAAAATGACAGGATGGAAAATCCACAGCTATCTCTACTTATAACACATCATGGTTAGGTGTGTGTGCATAGCACTTAACACAGCATAAAACATAACATAGCACATAACACATCCAGGTGGGTGTGCATATGGCATGGGCGCAAAAAGTAAGTTTTAGAGACAAAGTTTGAGGACACAGAAACTATTGGGAAAGGAGGGTTAAATAGCGTTCAGATCAGATGGTGCAAAGACAGCTGTATTTCCTTCATCTCGGGAAGGTTAAAATTCAAAAGCCGGTTTGCAAGTGACGCTGAAAACACTTGGAGGTCCCTTCATTTATTATTGGGTATAGGGACATCTGGTGCCAGAAAAAAATAAAATACGAAGTCATTTGTGCTAGGGAAACAATACCCATCCCTCAGCAGAGATAAAGTCAGAACCCAGCTGATGTTTCCAAGTTGGAAGCAGGTGCAACTGGTCAAACATGCCACACACTTTCCCCCCCTCCATCTGAAAATAACACTTCTTCAAAATTTTCTGGGAGCACGAAGATTTCAACAACAACAACAGCACCAACAGAGTTCCCCATATGCTGCGTTGTTTACTTTTGGAAGGAAATTGTTGACTGATTTTCATTTTGCCACATGTGAGATAAAACACTCTACTATCCTTTTATTCAATAAAATCTTTTAATATTCCAAGTTTCTCATGCGATTCAGAAGCGGACTGTTTCTAGATGCCAACCTTTCTGGCTGGGGGATGGAAAATGCCTGTTTCTGGCTTGGTTTAGCAGCAGGCTGGCGGTGGATTGGCCTTTCCAAAGCAAGGTGCCTTGGGCAGTGACAGAAACAGGTGTCCAACCCTTGGCCAAAATAGACCAAAATATTGCCCAAACCCAGGGGAAGAAATTTTTTAATACATCACCCAAAAAGGCAAAATTATTTGCCAAATATTCCAGCAATATCACAGTTAATGCAGACTTTTTTGTGGCAAATATGGGGAATTGCCTGAAGTGGGTCAGTTATTGTCCTGGGAACCGCTGGCCAAATCTGACCTCTCCATCTAACACCTGGGTGTAATTTCCAGCAGCCCAGCTGCTGTTTCCAGTGAAATCAAAGCAGATACAGCCGTTGACTTCTAAGATCTCTGATAGGGAGATCTCAGCTGTGGTTACCAGCTGGGCTCCGCAAGTGTCATTTTCCAAAAAACCCATCTGCCACACTGAGGCTCCAGTAGCCAAGAATCTGCTACTTACTACCACAAAACTGCTCCAGATTTTCACAGGGGTAACTACTAGCATTTACATTTTGTGAGGGACAGAGAGGGTGGATTTTAGAAACTGTTACTTTCGGTGTTGAAAGGAAATTTTCATCTTCCTGCACTGGTCCAACCCTGCCTTTTTCTCTCCTGTTCTCTTGTTTTGCTACTTCATTTTTAGACAGGTACCCTTAGCTTCCCAGGACTATGGGCCATCTCATAGCTGTTACCTTTCTCAACATTTTGCATGTTTTATGTCTCTAACTTCTGCCTTTGGCTTCAGCCTGGCTTCCCTTTTCTCATATTCAAGCTTAAAGGCAGAGACAATCCAGCTAAAATTCACGTCTCCATGGATGTTAGATGTCTCCAGGGTTGATGTCTACATTGGAGCTAGTGGTCTAGATCCCCTTTAGCATCAGTGGAGAGAAATGACTGACTAAAGCATGATTTATTTGACCTACTTGAGGCATCTGAACTTAGCCGGAGGTAATGCCTGCATCGCAAGCATCTCTTTCACTCAATTAGCAATTGATGGAGAAATCAATGTCAGGAGAGATGACTCCTATCCTGTACCACTGAAATCAGTTTTTAAAATGCTCTGAATGTGCCTTTCCTCTGGGAGGATCTTGTTCCTTTGCAGGAGCCTTTCTACACCCCTTAGCTCAAATGATTTACAGGCACCTCCCTTCCAAGGTGATGCCACCAAGTTGCATGTACCTGGTGGTGGATTTCTGCAAGGTCTGGAAAAATTAGCTACTGTTATTGTCAGGGTGTCTGGTGTGAGTTTTCTCCAGGAGGCCATGTGAAATCTAAACAACCATCAGTGCCCCTATTTGAAGAGTATGGTCATTTATGCCCAGGGAGGTAAGCTGCAGAATGAAGGTTTATTAGTAGAAAAGGGGATGGGTAAAGGGCTTTTTTAGCTCGGGAGGCAGCTGGTTTCCTTGTGGCCAGATGGCCACAGGGTCCAGGCCAAACTTCACATCTTGACCATGCTCCAGTCTGATGATTACGACTGACTGAACTCAGAGTTTGGCCACCATGCAAATATTAAACACCCCAGAACGATTTCTAAAGATTATTAGCTTAGTGTAGCACCCGGCTAGGCATCTCACCACTGAGCCTGGAAAAATGAGAAGCAGGAATCAATATCTTTAGAACAAAGACAGTGGTAAGAAGCATTCCCTAAGAATGAAACACTAAGCCGTTCAAACTGGACCAGGATGGAGATGCTAGAGCCCACCTAACATACAAGGAACTACTAAAATGTACCAAATCTGAGCTCAGATCTGGATCCTGATTTTACAAATGTGCATTTTATCAATAAAAGTATTTTATCACAAACATCTCAAGACCTTCCGGTTTTCCAGATTTGGCCTGGTACTGAAATTCTGATGTTTGAGCCACCTCTATTAATTACTCATAGAGATGGCATATGATCTGCCACTGCCGTAAAATTCAGCTTGAGTTCTCCTCATGTTAAACATCTCCAAAACAGATGCATGTAAACGTGTTAGGTTACTTCAGTAAGACAGCTGAACATGGTGGCATCTTAGGAACTTGCTGTCAAGTAAATCCCTGCTTTGGGGAGGTGCAGGAGGAAGGGGGGAACCAGGTCTATCTGGAGGGGCAGGATGAAGGTCCAGTACCTATCTGCTCTGGTCATCTGGGATTACTCTGCAGCCAGGTGTCTGGCAAAGCTCCCAAAATCTTTGGGTGTCCTAGAAGCAGCTGAAAGATGTCGTGCATGAAAAGGAAGTCAGCTCTGAACATTGATCCTGTGCACATGATACAGCCTGAGAAACCCAAAACCACGGCAACAGAAAACACTCGCTTTCCTGCAGAAAGGCAGACCTTATGCCCATGTATAATATGTATTTTAAGAGCTAAACACAGGGATCTGATGAACTGTGCTAGCACAGAAAAGAAGGAGAAAATAGGAAGATAAATAAAAGTAAACCCCAGCTGAACTAATTGTGCTGACATGGTAAGCTATGAGGGTGACCGAGGTATATAAAACCTCTCAGGAATGAGTAGTCCCAGTAACAGCCAGTGCCTCTACTCTGGCCCACGACGCCTGCAACTGGCTGCCATGAATTGCATGACGCAGCTCCTCGATGCAATCCGGTCCAGGGTTCATCTGTGGAGGGAGGATCTTCCTCAATGCATCTGCACTTCGTTAGTAGTTTGTAGACTGCTAAATGAGCAACAGACCCCAGCATGAATACGCATTGTCTGAGCTCGGCTGATCACACTGTGTGATAAAAGGGAGTGTTAAAAAAAACTGCTGTTCTTCAGTAAACATTGGAAAAGAAGACTGAAGATTAATTCAAACAGCTTGGATAACTGAAACAAGAGAAACAAGCTGAATATTTCCAAATATGGGCTACCTTACTCCAGTATCAAGCCAGGAGAACCTTGGAGCATGCAAGCCAACCGAGTTGCAACTCCCTGGATAACAAGGCCTTAATTAAAATCTAAATTGCACATACATAAAAAAACCCCACAAGGCTCACTTCAGCCACAGAGGTCATGAAATCACAGGCAATCATGTGACAAACATTAATCCAAAAGGGTCCAGAGAACAACTGCTCTGCACACACTCACTCAACACAAGCCACAAAAACACTTTGCAAAAATGCCGTAATGAGCTTAAGGCTTTTAGTACAAATACATAAAGCCACAAATAGTAACACCAAAGGAAGAGAGAAAAGGAACCACTAAAGGCTCTGGTCTTCTGTAGCGGGGATTTGTTCAGTGAAAACGCCAAATTAATTCTAAGAAAGAGATTATATCCAGTACCTCCTCCTGCCCCCCAACCCCTTGCTTCCCTGCTTCACTCCCCAAACAGCTCCCGCTAATCTGATCTGGAGGAAAAAGCCTTCCTCACTCCAAATCTGGCACTCATTTTACCCTCACTTACAATCAAAACATGCCAACCAGCACTCGAGATGTTTTTGTTTAATACCATTAGGAGCAATAACACATCATGTTCAACATCCCATCTCCAGCTGCTTTGGAGAAAAGCAAAAAACCCCAACTCAGGCACCAAACTATGCACGGGGGGCTTAGGGAGAGGAATAATTAGCTGATTTATGTAATTCCCACATTCAGCTCTGAGTTTCGTTTCCAGAGGTGCAGAGCGCCGACCAGCCCCCTGTGTTGGATGGTCCTGACTCTGACCACCTCACACAGCAGACCTCTCCACATCTGCCGTGGCACCGAGAATGAGTGCAGATGGTCCCACATTGCTGTTGGATCCAGGAGGTCAGTGCAGGACGATTTATCTCTTGAAGCACAGCAGACCCTGGGGCTCAGCTGGTGTAATTTGGGGGCAACCCAGCTACTGCCGTGGACATCTGCTGAGGATCTGCTCCTGTTTCTGCACTACTTTTGCCATTAAAGACCAGCAACTTGCAAGAACAGCAGTAAAAAAACCTGTGAAAGAGAGAACATGTATATAGGGTGCCCCAGGTGTATTGTCCCCATTGGCCTGCATGGCCTTTTGATGAGAAGTAACATTCCCATGTTGGCAGTGCTGACCCACGAATGGCATGTTATGATGCACAACCTGCCCTTGCTCACTCTGGACTGCTAATTCTGACTGAAGAACACTATTTAATGAACTCTTTTTGTCTTTTCATTTCTGCTAGAGGCTTGCAAGACCTTTTCATTTGGAAGAAACACCAACCCAAATCTCTGTGTGGTGTTTAGAGATGGTGGAGCTGCCCATAGCAGGGCTCCTCTTAGCAGGAGGTTCCCTGTGCTGCCTGGTCCTTTGCCCAAGTTAAATACGGCCTTCTGCAATGGCTCATTGCATCTCCCAGGTGTGACATGGAGTGACAAGCTCTTATCCCAGGGTACAGGCAAAGGAGGAGTCTCATGGGAACAAGCGGTCCCAAGCAACTCCACTTGCAACTTCTGTCTGCCAGAGGGAACATGTCAGGATTACTCACAGAAGGAAAAAAATCAGATTTTGCCAAAAGTTCCTGAGCTTCACTGGTGGAAGGCCAGAACCTTGCCGAGAGCAGGAAACATGTGGATGTACTATTGAAATAAACAACGTCCTCTCAAACAGGCCACAAAACAATGCAATTAAACACAAAATGCCGGTGGAAATACACTTGTGACAATGCTTCCCAAACCTCCCCTCTTTACCCACCACCATGTGCACATTGTGGATGTGGGTTTTTTTGTTCTGGTTACTGAGCTAGGAAGAAAGCAGGCCCAGCAGCATCACGTTAGGGCCAGATCTGGAGGCAGCACTGAGCAATACAGCTGGATTTTCCTCTGAGGGTCCAACCGGCAGGGAAGCAGTCACACAGCTGTAAGTGAAGAGCTGTAGCTATAAATGAGTGTTGCTCTTCCATCTTCTGACGTCAAGAGAAGCTTTGCCGGTGAGCCCTGCCAAGCGCCGAGCTCAGGAGAAGCTCTCCCACCCCACGCAGCCCCCACGCGCCCAACGTGAGATCGCAGCCGTCTCCCTCCTCTGCGCCGGCGTGTGCCCAGCCGGGTGCTGGCACACCTCCCCCCTCCCCACTGGTCCCGAGCTGCTGTGGGGAGTGATGCTGCCAAAAGCTGCTTGCCCAAGAAGCATCTTTCCATCAGCATCACCTTGTGCTGGTCCCCAGATAGATGGAGGGAGTGGTGGTGTGTGTCCGGGGGACCCCAGGGCGGGAGTGTTGCAAGTCGCCCCGACGCATGGCAGCGTGATGAAGAGAAACTGTCTCACCACCAGCTTTTCAATCAACACCTGGTTTTGAGTTGCTGCTGCTCTTTATTTCTGTTACTGATAGGGGATACGACACTGCATTGCTCCCTTTCACAGGGAGGGAGAACTCTGTGCCTCTTCCAGGAAAAAAAAAATTAAAAATCTTACATGTATGTGTTTTTTTTTTGCTGCAAATTGTCAGGACCAAGCTGGAGCAAAGGGGACACCAGGAGAAGCAGGTAACCCTCCCACAGCTGAGACGCAGGGTTAAAAAATGCCATTCCCAGCATATCCTTAAACAAACCCACGAGAGAAGCCAACACCACCCCAAACTTTCCCCTTCAGCCTGTAATTTTCAAACAAACCAATCCTTTCACTTTTCCAAAGGAGCGAAGAGAAAGACAGAGAACTGGAAAAACCCTTTATAGAAATATCAGCTGTTCCTCCTCATTCCCACCCCCGGTTCTTTTTTTTGACAAGTTAAAGTGAGGCCATAACTTATTCTGCTTTGTTCGACAGGGCTAATCACACGTGACTCTAATCACTCATGATGTTTTATTGATTTTAAGCACATTTAATCAGAAATTGGCTCTGAGTTAGATTCCTGCTAATTACTGAGAAGCAGCATTTTGAATGACTTCACAATTGGACTGCAGATTAGAATGGACAATATGTACTAAAATAATGATTCATGCATTCAGCTCCCTGGATTTATTTTGTTTATATTGGATTTTTTAATCTTTAAAGACATAATTCTGCATATGGGCAAGCAGCGTTTAAAACCCTTAACAAAATGGGTTTAATAAATCAGATTTTGCCAAAAGTTCCTGAGCTTCACTGGTGGAAGGCCAGAACCTTGCCGAGAGCAGGAAACATGTGGATGTACTATTGAAATAAACAACGTCCTCTCAAACAGGCCACAAAACAATGCAATTAAACACAAAATGCCGGTGGAAATACACTTGTGACAATGCTTCCCAAACCTCCCCTCTTTACCCACCACCATGTGCACATTGTGGATGTGGGTTTTTTTGTTCTGGTTACTGAGCTAGGAAGAAAGCAGGCCCAGCAGCATCACTGTTAGGGCCAGATCTGGAGGCAGCACTGAGCAATACAGCTGGATTTTCCTCTGAGGGTCCAACCGGCAGGGAAGCAGTCACACAGCTGTAAGTGAAGAGCTGTAGCTATAAATGAGTGTTGCTCTTCCATCTTCTGACGTCAAGAGAAGCTTTGCCGGTGAGCCCTGCCAAGCGCCGAGCTCAGGAGAAGCTCTCCCACCCCACGCAGCCCCCACGCGCCCAACGTGAGATCGCAGCCGTCTCCCTCCTCTGCGCCGGCGTGTGCCCAGCCGGGTGCTGGCACACCTCCCCCCTCCCCACTGGTCCCGAGCTGCTGTGGGGAGTGATGCTGCCAAAAGCTGCTTGCCCAAGAAGCATCTTTCCATCAGCATCACCTTGTGCTGGTCCCCAGATAGATGGAGGGAGTGGTGGTGTGTGTCCGGGGGACCCCAGGGCGGGAGTGTTGCAAGTCGCCCCGACGCATGGCAGCGTGATGAAGAGAAACTGTCTCACCACCAGCTTTTCAATCAACACCTGGTTTTGAGTTGCTGCTGCTCTTTATTTCTGTTACTGATAGGGGATACGACACTGCATTGCTCCCTTTCACAGGGAGGTGCTGCAAATTGTCAGGACCAAGCTGGAGGACAGGGGACACCAGGAGAAGCAGGTAACCCTCCCACAGCTGAGACGCAGGGTTAAAAAATGCCATTCCCAGCATATCCTTAAACAAACCCACGAGAGAAGCCAACACCACCCCAAACTTTCCCCTTCAGCCTGTAATTTTCAAACAAACCAATCCTTTCACTTTTCCAAAGGAGCGAAGAGAAAGACAGAGAACTGGAAAAACCCTTTATAGAAATATCAGCTGTTCCTCCTCATTCCCACCCCCGGTTCTTTTTTTTGACAAGTTAAAGTGAGGCCATAACTTATTCTGCTTTGTTCGACAGGGCTAATCACACGTGACTCTAATCACTCATGATGTTTTATTGATTTTAAGCACATTTAATCAGAAATTGGCTCTGAGTTAGATTCCTGCTAATTACTGAGAAGCAGCATTTTGAATGACTTCACAATTGGACTGCAGATTAGAATGGACAATATGTACTAAAATAATGATTCATGCATTCAGCTCCCTGGATTTATTTTGTTTATATTGGATTTTTTAATCTTTAAAGACATAATTCTGCATATGGGCAAGCAGCGTTTAAAACCCTTAACAAAATGGGTTTAATTTAACAGGCTAGGCTTTAGCTAGAGATGGGCTATGTGGGGAACAGTTTATCCCCTGCAAATGTAATTCTTTCTCTGAAGGTCACTGAAGGTGCCCTGCCCATGGTGACAGCAGACATGGGTGGTCATGGCACTGCTGGGAGGTGGGAGGCCACTGCATGGGGCCCCTTTAGCAGCCCCACTCTGCACATGGGCTGGTTTCTTGGACAGTTGGGCAGATGGATGTGCTGCACTTTGCAGCATCAGGCCTCGATACCGAATCCATCAGTTCTTCTGCCCCGAAGTCAGGGCGAGCTTTTCTGATGCATACTCTGCACTGTCCCTATTCCCAGCCCCAAACCCTCCTAGAAGTGCAAATGGCTCGTTAAGGCAAGGGGACCTGAGCTCCGAGAGGTGCCTGCGGTGAGTAGAACCACCCCAGCTGAATTCAGCTGCCGACAGCCACATCACCACTCCTGAACAAATCTTTAAACAACAGAGGATTAAGGAGTTTGTATTTCCACATTTCTCAACCTAAAAACCACCTTCTCATTGAAAATCAGATTATTACTGATCACAGCCTGGTAACTGATTTCTATTTTGCGGTAACCATGGGTGTCTCCTCTCCATCAGTGCCTAGGCTGGAGATCTGTGGCAAAGTGACTTCAAATACTCCAGTGACTTTGTCTGCACTCAGAAGCAGCTGTGGCCAAGCACGGACCATTTTGCAGCTGTGCGAAGTTCCCACTGCCTCCTGGGAAACACCGATCCACGAGCAACAGGGAAGCTGGAGGCCGGCAGACACGCCAGGCTAGAGACTACCAGCTATCTGAACTGGTGGGAGACTTTCCTTCCAAATGAAAACAGAAACTTTCCATTTCCATCTATGCTATTTTATCTTTGTTGGAAAACAAGAAGCCACATTGGGGAAGGCTCCTGCAGTTTTCAGCTAAAATTTTCAAGTTTTTAGTTATAAAGTCAAAATTTTCCATGAAAAAAAGGAGTATTTTTTTTTCCAACACAGCTCTACTAGGAATACTTACTGCAATCTTGCCAGCCAATTGCTTTCATGCAAAAACAAGCCCAAATTCAGAATGATGCCTAGAATACTCCGCAATAACCGAGTCTAAAAAGCAACAGCTCTGAAGTCTCCTGTTCTGCTCCTACTCCTTTCTGCAGGTCCATGACACTATGATTCAGTGGGTGGAACTCGCTCACGAACGATGTGTAACCTCGGTTTCAACAGAAAGCTGGGAAATTCACTGAGAATCACTACTGGCCTCCCAATGAACCATCCTGAAGCTCTGGCTAATTCATCTACCATTGAGAACAGGCGGAGGTTTTTAGTCTTTAAGTACTGTTACACTCCTTGGATATAATATAGCAAGACTCTACCCTTCATATAGGACTCAAATGATAGTATATCCAGCGTGTAATTCCTTCATGTTTCCCCACATCCCCACAACCCTCCCCATTCCCCACTGTGATATTTTATTATCACTGCAGAACAGGATTTACAGGCAAAGGGAACTCTCACCTTGGTATAACTTCACAGGTTATAAAAAGGAAACATCTCTTTGAGTTGGGCCTCTCTAATCTTTTTTTTCTTTCCTTCTTTTTTTCATTTGTTCATTCATTCTTTTGTTCCTTCTTTTGTTCTTTCAGTTGTCTTTCATTCTTTCTTTCCTTTGCATAAAAATATAGATTTCAAATACGTTCTGCAAAAGCAGGGGTGGCTGTCTTATCCACAATACTTGACACGTCATTGTCTGCAAAAGCACCGAGGGATGCAAAGGTGGTATGTATGGTGATGTGGTCAGCCTGTGCCCTGGTCGTGCAACTTCGTACCTCTCAAAGCTGAGTGAAGCCCTGAGGAATATTTGACTTCTTTCTGAGAAGTCAAGGTCAGCTTTTCTATTTTCAGTTCCTCCCTATATCCTTTCAACATTGCCTTCAAGGTCCTTAATGGGTCTTCAGAAGACAAAGACCTAGAAATGTGCAGTGTAGGTAACACCAGCTCACCTTGCATTGAGAAGAGCTGCAGAGAGAAAGCCACTGAATCCCAGGATGCATAATCTCAACATAGCAGTTTCAGAGGCCCCATGGAGGTCCCTGCCCTGAGCCCTGGCTTGCTTGTACTGACATTACTCCCATGCATAATGCAGTGCTGCCTGGATAACAGGAGGAAAGACCCCCGTGGTCTGATGTTCAGTGGGTCATGGCTCACTTAGAAGGATGATGGTGCTGTGGTGCATTGCAATGGTAAAACATCCATCAGGACAGGGAAAGTTAAGATCCAAGCACCCACTGAGGGAACCCAGCTCCCTCCACCACCTATAGAGACAGCATTTGGCAAACAGCTTCTCTGAGCTACAGTCATCAGGACTGTCCCTAGGAGAACTCCAACAGATGTGACCACTCTACACCTAGGAGAACTCCAACAGATGTGACCACTCTACACCTCCCTGGTGTATTGTCCATATACCCCTGGGGAAGGCATAGCAGAAAGCCCTGGAGGAGGAAGCAGCTCTGGCATTACTGCATAGAAGTACACGTCTGTCCTCAGCATGCCAGGACAAACCTTCTCCTGACATGAGCTGAGGCTTCTAGAGGGAGGTCACCTACCAATAGAGCTAGAAGGTAAATGAGGAACAGAGGATTGATCTTCTGGAACATTTTTCCTTATAAAAGCTATGCAAAAGGGATTCTGCGTTGACATTTGGTGTAGGTGTTCACAGCCCTGAGATGTGTCGCTTTAGTAGTTTTCTGAATGGCCATGGGCAACACAAAAGCAAATCTGCATTATTCCATTCACTGGTTGACTCCAGCTTCAGAGTCTTCAGTGAAAAGTACAGGCTTGAAATTATTCTGAAGTTACGGCACCTACAAGTCTTTTACCAGATGGAAACCTGAAAAAAGATTACTTCTCAGATGCATTGCTCATTTGTTCAGAGTAATTAGTAAATGTAAAACCAAAAATAGACCCTTTTCCTTTGATCCTCTCTAGTTGGATTCTGTGCGTGACGGCCCAGAGCACGTCTTGATATTCTGCACTGAAACTGCTGCAGTTTTCATTCAAAATCTAACCAGAGTTTCACTTCTCACCTACAGAAATGCAAATGAAGATAAGCCCTGTCAAAGAACACAGGTGAGCATCAACCTGTCCCAACCCCTCTCATTTTGCATCCCCCTGGGGGAAAGAAATCACACGCAGGTTCACTTACAAAATTTGAAGTGTCCCATTGATGAGCATGTGCTGTTCTTCTCTGGTTATTTAATCATCTATTAAAAATCCACTCTAAAGCGAGCAGCTAAGGTCCTTGAAGTCTCCTGAAGTCAATGGCAGCCCTTTCTTTGACACCACTAGCTTTGGGATTAGCCCTTTATATATAGCCTAGGGCAAAGGGTGAGGAAGAAGAGTGGTTTCCAGGAGATGAGGATGAAGGGCGGAGCAGATGGGGCCAGGGCAGAGCTTGGCAGCAGGCACTTGGGTATGTGTAAGAGCTGAGGGGAGAGCTGACAGCAGGAGCTCGAGGGGTGCCTGGGATGGGCTATGTCAGGAGTTCTCAATGCTACCAAAATGACCCAAGAGACACAGGCTCCTGTGTCTCAGTTGATTGCTCTAAAAAAAGAGGCGATCCTCTTACAGTGCAAAGCTGGCTGAGCACACACGTGCCGGCCATCCTGCTCAAATACTCCTGAGCTGCCTTGTTCCCCTCCAAGCAGCTCCAGCAGCTTGACATGGGCACCCGCCTCCCAAGGAGGTGCTGGGAGGTGGGACCCAGCACCTGAAGTCTTCTCTGCAGGCTTTCTGGCAAGGCTAAATTAAGGGCAAATGACACAAACCCATTTCCCATCAATGCCTGGAAAGCCTTGTCCTCCTCCGATGGCTTTGCTCCCCTTCAATGGGTAATGTGGTACCAAGGGCTGGATCTGCTACACAGCCAGGACTGAAACAGAAAACGGGAAAACTGGGACTCACACTGCTGTATGACTCTCTTGGCTTGTAGCAAAGCTTCAGCACAAAAATACGGTCCCAGATACAACCAGCAGCAAATACTTCATCTACCCAAGCAGCGAGCGTGCTGAGGTTGGTCAGCAGACAGCAGAGCTGCTCGCACCGGACTGGTAGGGCCATGGTTGTGTTTCCAGCTGTACATTTAACAAGCCTCGTTCTTTATACTGAGCATTAGTTATGATATCCTGCATTAGAGATTAGGGTAATACTGTACATTATTTCCAGCAAGGGATTAATTAAATCTCAACATTTCTGAGACGCAACTGGTATGAAGGAAGCCATTCATTTCAGTGAGATCCAAATTAACAAGTTGCTCATTTGTTTCTGAACTTGCTCCATGATGGAGTGAAATGTAAGCTGGGAACTGCCTCTTGCAAATGCTTTAAAATGCCTAATAATAATATAGATTAGATACCTCCAAAGGTGCTGTGTGCCAAACACTACTCCTTCCTTTCCAGGTCCCCCTGTAGATTGTCCTTCCCGCACTCACAGATCCCTGCCGTTACCAAAATAGTCTTTGCTCTGCCCTAAGAGTAGGTCCCAAATGCGGCAGCAGCAGTGTCCCATGCAGCAGCCTGCTGAAATGCCCTCTGCAGTGCTTTGTTCCTGATGTTCCTTGGGCTGGAGGGAAGCAGCGTGAAGCCCATTGCACCATGCTGGGAGTGAAGGAAAGCCCTGTTTGAGGCTTAGCAGGATGAGGGGAGACAAGGGGGGACAGGACCATGTGCTTTGCTCCAACTGGCTGTAAACAGGGGTTGTGGAGGAGACCCGGTGGGGATGGGGCAGCAGAGCTGATGTGCCCCGGAGATGTGAAGTGGGAGGCCACCAGCCAATGTCTTCAGGGCAACTTTCCCAAGAAAATGGGACAGCTGTCATCAGAAAGCCCAAAGCTGAGCAAAACATCAGCTTCACTAGGACTCTCCACTGGCAAAATTGCTCACTGATTTATGCATTGCCCTCCCTTGTCCACAATGTTCATGGTTGTATGCATATGGTTACGGAGAGATGTAGGGATTTCCGTGCTGTTCACCACGACATGGCATTTTCCAAGGTTTCTTGGCTTTTTCTGGAGCAACTCAAACAGCTGGGATTGCCCGTAGCTGCTCACTTAGCTTTCTCAAAATCTGCTGTTTCTTGTTTGGGCTTGTTTAAACTCACGTTCTTCCTGTTCGCCTTTATTCTGCTTTTTGTCATCAAAAGTCCTGATTGGGCCGATGAGGGCTTTTGAGACCTGGAGGGTTTCCACGGGTCTGGCTTCTATTAGAGGGGGGATATTTCCCAACCACCGGCTGAGTTTCAACATTCCCGCTCTCCTTGCCTTGCTGAGGAAAACCAGGGGCACACATGCAGCCTCCTGCAAAGACTTACTCTGTTTCCAGCAGGATGAAATCATGGTGGAGAAATTTTGACCAAAGCAACAGAGCGAGCTGGACTGGAGAGCTGTTACTGGCATGCTTGGAGTTGAGACTTTCAGCCCAATGATCATTTCTGCAGCTCATCCTCCACAGTGGGATGGAGTGCTTCACGCTGCACACGCTGCTTCCCTGGCCATGAAAGGCGCTGTGACTGCAAGAGTGGGGCTGTTGTGGGTACCCCTGGTCCAGGGTGGCTCAGCAGTCCCGGGGACCCTGGCTGGGATGCAGAGAGCACCCAGTACAGATGGGGAGCTCTGAGTTCGCAACCTTGCAACAGTTCCTCCTTGCAGTCGCAGCCCTGTGCTTGCAACCTCACAACCATCCCTCCTTGCACCCACAGTCCCCTTGCAACCTCACAACTATCCCTCCTTGCACCCACAGCCCCCTGCCTGCCTCCTTGCACAGCGAGGACCTTGCAGCCCTCCTTCACCAAGCTGATTTGAGGCCTGGAGGTGTTTTTTTACTCTCAGATCAATATTGCTGGGACACATTAAAATGGATTAGAGAGCACAGTTTTTAACAGACTTTTACAAACTGTAGGTGCAAGGCATGTCCATAGTACTAAAGATCACTGTAGTCTTCACAAAAACTTCACCTTTGTGTAAACAGAAACAGTAGTGTAGGTCGAAGTGACAATTCCCAAACCAGTACCAGTGCCACGATAACAATGTAATAAACATCATAAATCTGGGGTTTGCCCTTCCCAGTTTCAGTACAGCTCAAACTAATCAAAGAAGTAAACCGATGTGTAAACCAATCAAATTTACAAAACCAAGAATTGCATAGACATAAGCATGCCATATATCCTACTCTAAATAGCAGCCCTGGTGTCTTTCATCATTTGGAGGAGAGTTTGCTCCTGGTCCTTCCCATGGATCAGGATCTGGCCCACCCCCAGCTTTGCATTTGCAAAAGCAAAACCCATCAGGCAATGATCTCCGGTGCTCCCAAGTCCGTGCGATGCAGGAGAGTGAGCAACATGGCCATGGATGAGGGCCCACATATGGACATCAATGTGAAAGGCAACACTGAGCCCCGTGCATGCACAAGTCGTAATTCAGCTCTTCCCATCGTCACTCTTACGGGCCCAGCTATGCAATAGTAATTGCAATTGCCCATGTATCTCATGGCCAGTGGATATTACCTTTTCATAGGTGCCATCGTGCAATTAAGCACCGGTGGCATGAGGCAAGCATTCTGCAATGCCAGCAATTTTTGCAGAAAGCCACGAGATGGCGATGCAATAGAAATTTCCAATGAAAGAAAAAGCACTTTGGGATTAGAGAGGAAGGCCTAAACACCCCTCTCCCCTGGCTGCTGAGCCCACCATCAGAAAGCACAAAGCATGTACAAAGGAGTGGAAGCTATACATTATTTTCCTTCTTTTTTGAGAGGCAGGCATATGCTTGTTCTGCATTTATTCTGTATTTTTAAAGATCTGAAGCATAGTACGGTTTGCAGGTTTTTTTAATATTAGTAGCTGCCTTGAAATCTCCTGTTTGAGCAGCAGCTTGATCTTGCTGTCACCAAGCAAGTCTGCACGAAGGCGCAGAAAACTGCAGCCCTTTAGAGTTGTAACGGTCATTTAAAAAAAAGTATCTTTCCTTTCTCTAGCAAACTGCCCCATTTCCTAAGAGTTATGTCCATCACTGATAGCCACACTGAAAGAAATTTTGACACAAATTGAAAAATTAATTAAAATTTTTAATTAAAATACATGGAGGCATGGACAATGGAGAGCTGGCTGATGCAGTGCATGTAGATGCAATCCCTTTAACCTCTGAGCTCACCCCTTCCCCTGGGATGGTGTGACTGGGTTGTGTAAGGTGGGATGAATAAGTGTGTCTTGAATGTACAAGTTGGATGTCAAGACAGATCTGAATATTGCTACTTTAAAGAACCCTACTTTATCACCTTGGTTTTGCTTATAGTCTTTCCCCCTTCCTGGAAATATATATCCATGGGCAGAGGTGCAGTCTTCTTCTATTTAATAAATGCGTATTTAATGTTGCTATGGTCAGGCTTAAGGGTTTGGGGTTTTACATGGTGCTACCCTGCTCCAAAGGACTCGATAGGGTTGTACCTGCTCCCCTGCAACCCCAAATTGAGTGCCTTATGGTTTCTCCCTGGCTCTGCTGTCAGGGATGGGGTCTCAAATAGCAGCAGAGGGACTTGGAAACCTCCTTCCCACTGTCCTGCTGGGCAACAAAGTCCTGTGGTCATTCCTGTGATTATTCTCAGCACCAAGGAGTTCTGTCAACAGTTTTATACAAGTGGAATTAAAACAACAAATATTGAGCTGTTTTCAAATGTTTATGAGACAGGAGACACGTTCAACATCTCCATCCTCCCTCCAAAAAGCCCTCAGCAAATGAATACACAAACCCTAAAGCCATCAACCAGCTGTGAATATTTTCTTGTGATTTTTTAGCACAATCCCGTAAAAAAAGTTGCCTGATTCTTCTCTGGGTCCCACAGTGCGGGGCACGGCTCTGGCCGATGCTACTACAAAGGCAGTGGGCACATGCTACCAGCCAGCCCTTCCAATTTACCCTGTTTGCCCTCAGAAACAACCTTTACCAGCTCATGGAGTAATACCAGCTTCTCACTGAGACCTTCCACTATACATGGACAGGGTGGCAGCTTTTACCTTTCCTCTCTAGGGGAGTAATATTTCTACTGCCAACCCCAAATCTGGGGACTGGTAGCTATGCAGGGCTGTTTCTCTCTGGTTTATGGCCCCCTTTCAGCTGAATGAGGATAAAGCACCAAATTTTGATCCCACAAGTCAATTAGGATTTGCACAAATGCAGCTTCAAAGTGTCCCCATGAAAATTTGCCCTGCAAATTAGAACTCCCCTTTGCAAATCTGCCCTTTAGGTTCCTGCTTGAAAAGGGGACGGGAGACAATTTGCAGAGATTCATTTTTCCTCTAGTTTATATATAACTTGCTAAGCTTTTTATTTTTTTAAATGAGCTTACTATGTCCAATTTAAGTCAAAATTTAATGATCCCTGCAGTAATTCATTTAAGGATACAGCTTCAATAAACGTCATGGCATAAGTCAGGGAATAACTGTCCTTGTCCGCAGCACAATGATTAATCAACTTTATTAAAATTAGGATTGGCTGAGGAGATTTGCATAATATAAGAAAACTGAGAGCCTACTCCAGGACTAAAATGGACCTGAGATCAAACTTTGGGGCTTTCCTCCCCACTTTCCCAGGCCCCTTGGCTCTACGTAGCTTGGGAGTGTCCAGGTCTAGAGCAGCTGGTTAGGCTGATGCATGGAGGTGGATGGTACGATAGTCATCCTAAAAAGGGTTAAAAAAGACCAATAGTCCTTAGCACGGACAAGCAGGTTGCAATGCACTTTGGGCAGGAAGGAGATGTGGGAAACCATATATTTCTGGCAATTTAAGAGGTGTTTCTCAATGCTTTGGTGTAGGGATGCTTTCTGGATGAGGCGTTAATGGGAGCAACCACCTGGAGTTATTTTGTATTATTTTATGTTATTTTAAAATATTTGATGTTATTTTAAGTCCTCATCTCCACCTTGAGTTGAGCAGGGCCCTGGGTGCCCAGTCTGCTAAGTGAGCGAGCTGTGTCACGCCACAGCCGATGCTCAGAGCAGCTCAGTCCCCGTGGCAGGTCAGGGAAAGCACGAGCAGCCCAGGCTGCTTGGGGCAGCTCTGCACCCCCTGCTCCGGAGAGCAGCACCCCAGCATGGCCCGGGCCACAGTGCCAGCACAGCCCCCTGCCACCGGGCTGCCAAATTGAGAGGACCAAGCCCCCGCGGACCCCACATTACTGCTGCAATGACCCTATATGTAACACTGGCCAACCATGAGGGACCAATTAGATTTCTGGATCCAATTAGCAGCAGCTGTGATTTGTGTGCATCCCTCCGTACATATGGCTACGCTGAACTTTCCCTCAGTTTCAAATGTCCCCGTATAGCTCAGGCGAAATGAGAGGAAGGACCATTTGTCTCAGTTTTTTTGAGAGCCTTTATTATGATGGACGAGAAACCTTTTACATCATTCACGAACTTGCAAACAAATTAGCTACCTTCATCGCCTTCCCTTGATAGCAGAGCTGGCAAGCGACGGCCCGATGAGCTGTCGGGAGTGGGTAATGGGTGCGGGGGGGTATACAAGTGTTTCATTGGACATGATCAACTAAGTTTGCTGGAAATAAAATATAAGTGAAGTCAGATGCTGAGGGCTTAAGTGTCCATGCATTAACCAAGATGGTTTCCATCTCATGGAGCAATTTGGGCTCCGGCCATTTAGGGCAGGACAGGAATTGTTACTCATTTTAATGGATGCTGGGCATCCAAATCCCTTCAGTAGGATTGAAAAATCTCATTCCTAATTTCTATGTGCCTCAGTCCCTTACATGCAGCCAACTCTTACAGGGCGCTCCGGGAAGCCTGATAAAAGCGTTACTGGTATTACCCGTAATGATCTTCAATTTCCTTGAAGAGTAGGAAGAAGAGAAAGAAAGGTCCAAGGCCTGTTGACAAAATGACAGGCAGATGAATAGAGCTGGCTCCTTCTTACCCATCAGCGGTTTCAGCCCAGAAATAGAAGATCGCATCAATTGCAGCCCACCAGAAGCCCTGTGCTCAGGACCATGCATGCAACGAGACCGCAGCAGTGATGGCTGCAGAAGGGGACGATGCAGATTAGTGCAGGTCCTGCTGCTAACAATCCTGGTAAGGGCTGTGATGCTGCAGGCACCAGGGAGCAAGGCTGAGATAAATGACTGGGAGTTAATGGCAAGGCGTTCTGCAGCATTGCCCAAGGGGTCATCCCCTTTCTCCTCCATCCGCAGGGCTTTTAATGGCAGGCCGTCGTTCTTGGCAGGAGGTGTCGATAATGGAGTGGATCACCAGCTCCAGCGCAAAGGCAGGAGATAAAACCATTTTACAGCGTGCTTTAAAAAAGAAGTTGTCTTAGCTGGAAAGTATCTGTTAAAAAATAAGGCAGTGTTGGAGGAGAGACCCCTGTACACATGCAGAGCCTTGACAAAATTGCACTAGAAACGAGGCGCTGGATCATTTTATTGCACAGTAAACAATTCGGTATCTCTGTTGCCTGCAACATTTGGAAATGAGCCCTTTTACACAGCAGCCTTCCAAGCATCCAGCCAGCTCTGGCTCCTGGGGACGAGCATGGGAGTGGGGGTGGGGTGTGTAAATTAGGAGAGGAGGAAAGGGGCTGAAGGTTTCATGACATCACCCCAGATCTCATCTCTGAAAAGATGCAAGAGTTTCTCCCTATTTGGCTGAAAAGTGGAGGGGACAGACCTCGTGGTGACAGCTCCCCATCCCTCCTCTTACAGCTGGTTGAAGCTGTGTTTCCTTGGTCGGGGAGCAGGTAAAGTCAGGCAATGTTATCTGTAGATGGGAAAGATAAGCTGGGTGATGTTTTCCATGGAAGTGGAAAATTCAGTGTAATAATTAAACTTGATCCTTAGAAGAAGACAAACATGTTTAAAACCCCAGCCTAAATGCTGAAGTTACAGTAGCTGAGCCGCAGAAAGGAAGAATGGTTTTGTGGTTTAGGCGCTTCACTGTGATCTGAAAAATCTGGGTTTAATTCCATCAGCCACAACCTCCCTGCGTGCTCTTGGACAAATCACTTCATATCCTTCTGCCCAGCTCACTACATACAATGAGGGCGATAGCTCTTTCATTTCAAACAGATCATCCTTACCATGAAGAGTTTGCCGTCGTGGATAAGGCTACACATTATGAATTGAAGCAACAAGTTTCGGGAGTGTGTCACCTTGATGACGGTCACAGTGTTTTATTCTCCTTTGTGGAAGGAGCTGAACTCCCCGCTTGAAAGGAGAATATTATATCCACAATCCACTCCTCTTCGTGGGTCAGGATTTGAAACCAATTCCTGTATTTTAAAAAAAATTAATTGCAGCATAAAAACAGCTTAATTAGCTTAGTAGACAGCCAGTGTGAGTACAGAATACCCCGAGCGAGGGTCCTCTCCAGCCAAATACCGTCCTTTAGGGAACTTGGCATTCCTTCCAGGCTGTGTGTCAAGGAGACTGAGCAACTTTACATCAACACAACATGGATTTTCCTTCTACCAAACTACTCTGCAATCTGTAATTTTTAACCTCACAAGTTTGAGATTGTACCTTAACATTTGCGGGAAGCAGATGGCTTCTGCATACTGCCAACCTGTTGTTACAAAAGCATCTTCCAAGAATTGTTTTCTACCCACAGTCGCTAACCATAATTAACCTTTCATATGATTTAATAAACAGGAAAAAATATTTGCCATCTCATATTAATAAAGAGAGCTCTTCAGGACATTTTTTTTCCCCCTTCTAGAACATAGAAGCTGCTTTAATTTTTTTGTGTGCTTATTTTATTGCCTTTCAAACTATTTAGGGATGCAGCTTACCTATGCAGATTAAAGCTGTGAAGGACAGCATAATAGTGGATGCGCAGAGCACCTTCTGGCACGGCACAAAATGACCTCTTCTTTGAGGGAAAAAAAAGCAAGACCGAGTGAGAAGAGCGACTGCTAAGCCCGGGGCAGAGATGGAGAGCAGAGCTCACTGGCAGCCCCAGCAATACCGAGGGACCCAGCTATGTTTTACACCTTTCCCACACTCATAATTTTAATGCCTCAGTGAGTTTTAAGTGATAATAATAGTGTCCTGCAATGCTTCGACCTTTTTATATTCGGAAACTTTACCAACTGGTCATTTTTTGGATGGAGGGCTCGCTCTTTCTACGCACCACAGTGACAGACACCTCCAAAGTGCTGAGGAGAGAGCTGAGTGCAAAGTGGTCTTATTACCATGATTTCACTAATGAATGAAAATGAAGATGTTGGCTAAGACTTCCCCCCATATTAGGGGGGAGATTAAATGACAGACGTAAGTAAAAAGTTGGCATGGGGGACCAAAGTACATCTCTCAGTTCCTGACGGGTAGTTGCTTTGGCTTAGGACTTCAAAGGCTTTCTGAAGAGCTGAAACTATAAAGGAAATATTCTCTTGGCTTAACCAATTTCCATAATGGGGATTAGGGAACACTCTCCCTGCTAGGACAGGAGAACTTCTTTTTTAATTAATGTTTCTTGTAACTGTCAAGTGGTCATCATCTATTAGTATGATAATGCACCCTGAAATTACAAATACAATTATGATGGCAACTGCTTGGCTATAAAAAATAAAATAAAATCATATACATACAAGGACTGAGCTGCAGCCCAGGAACCCATTCCAGGAGACAACCCCGGGTTTTCTGGTTTGTCCCTGGCTTTGCCGGTACAGTGGAGTTTGCTGAATGTCATTTCACTCCTGTTTGCTATCGATACGCTGCCAAGATTGAAATGGATCAATTTGAATTAAGATGGATGCACATCAAATTAATGCAAGCCTAAGGAGACTGACTTTGTAGCTGAAAACCAGAAATGGACAAATCATTTAAAAAAAAAACAACAAAACAAACAGTTTTGTTTTTTGAGGCTAGGAATTAAACAAGCAGACCCAAAGATCTCAAAGAGGCAAGTCCTGTTTTTTACTAAGGATAAACCCTGTCTTTATCTATATAATATGCACCTGGAAACCAGCAAGCAGTTGCAGTGTTTTCTCTGCATCCTGCTACCGTCTCAGACATTGACTGATATCATTTGCTTGTCTGAAGTACAGCAGAAAACCACCATTCTGTTAAAGCTGCTATTTCTTTCATTATTTTCAGTAATTAATTCTTCAGTTATATCAGACTATGGGTACCCTCCTTACTCTGCTTCTTTTTGTGATAATTTTGTCCTAATCTTGGTTTAGAGATTTTTTTGTGTGTGTTCTCATATTTTCTTTGGATTAGAACAGCTTTTAAAAAAATTATTCCCATTAAAAAAATCATTATTTTCCTCCAGAGGTTATGATCACAAAACATGTATTGTGATATCAATAAAAGTTTAAAAAATGCAAATATGGCTTTTACTTTTGTAGATCTCTGAGATACAGGGTAGAAGAAATACAGAATCAGTAATCTTTTATACGACACCTTATCTTTTTTACGATACCTTAAGGTGCCCTCACCAGCTGTGAAGATCAGAATTTTGGTGCTACTGTTGTCCTTGGAGGGCACTTTCCTTTTTTAAGCCCCAAGCCCAGTTCACAAGGTCTGACAAATTAAATTTAATTTTCTTCCCTTTACTTTCCAATTCAGTTTAAGACTCAGGCTACGGTTTAGCCTTTGACCTTCTGAATTTCCTTTTTCCTGGCCAGTGTCTCAATATTATTATTATTTTACTATAAAGGTATTTTCTTGCTGTTGTTTCTTGTTTTGCTTTTTTGGTTTGTTCAGCTCTTTTTTTTTTTTTTTTTTTTTTTTCCTAGACGAGTTAAACAGTCGCTCCGAGCACTTTTTTGGATTCATTGGATCCAGCCCAAATCCACAGGACAAACATTTTCTTGCCCCAAGAGCCCCAAGGATCTGTAATCTGCATCTCCTTTCACTACCCTGGCAGCCATTTCAAGTCAGGACGTGTCTGATGGGTTTTTTTTTGGGAGAACACGTTTTCATTCAAGAGATGTTACAGAAAAATTCGAGCAAGGTCTGCGTGGTCTGTGTCTGAAGGCAACAAAGCCAGCTTTCTCCTCCGGTTTGGGTTTCTTTTCAACACTTACCAAATTTGTCTCACAACACCCTTGAGGAGGCAAATGTGCTTTTTGTTCCTTTATTAACAGCGAGGGAACCGGGACATTAAAATCCCAGTATTGCAGCAGGAGGCAGCCCAGGGGGGGATGCCCCATGGGGCGAAGGGGGGTTTGGGTGGAATGCTCGGGGTACCCCTCAGCCTCTGTTCACCTTACCCACCCTAACCTCTTCTCACTAATTGATTTCCCCCCCAAAATTGAGCATTATTAAGCTTTGGGAGCGTTGCTTCAGTGGGAAGGCAGAGGATTTATCTGCCCTTAACATCTTTGGGGACTTATATTTAGTTCCTCTCCAGCCTGCGCATGACCCTGCCATAGCTGCCGCCCCTCTCCAGTTTTAAGGCATTTACTCATACACACACCCATGGAGGAAATGGATTCTTTTTTATCCCGTATTGCAGATGGCAGCTACGAGAGACGAAGATTTATGTCACTTGCCCAAGTTTGCCTTGGAAGCCTTTGGCAGAGATTTGCAACTCAGTCTCCAACCTCATGCTCCAGTTAGTGACCATTGCTCCCGTCCTACCTGGCTCTGCTTCAGCCTCCCTTCTCTCAAAGCAGGGATAAGGACCATTGCCATCTTTCACCATTTTATCATGAATCTCATGATATTTTATTATTTTTTTTTTAAACTTCCTCTCTTTGAAGTGGTTTGAGGGTGTGGGAAACACCACTTTCATTAAAAGGAAAATTAAGTTATGAACAAAATGCTGAAGCAGAAAGACTAAAAACTGTAGTACTAACAAACAGAAACAATTCAACATTTTTTTAAAAAAATCTGCTGCTCCGAGGGTCATCCCGTGATTTACATGGAGCGACTCATGATTTTCCAGCACAGTTGCTGGGCAGACCTTAAAGATCGCCGCCTATGTGGGAATACTAATTTTAAAAAGCATTCAGCTCCTCATCAGATGTTGAGGAGCACAGCGCGTTTTCATTTTTCCTGCACATTAGCCAAATTAAATCAAAATAAATATCAATGAAAATATTGCACAGGACATAAAACCCCATCCATTTGCGCTCTATCCATATGCTGCTTTATGAGATGCTGGGTTTTTTTCATCCCTGCTCTGGCTCCCCACTGCCAGCCTCGAGAGCGCAGCAAGGCGCGGAGTCCCCGATGTGCTTTAGGCATTCATCTCTCAAATACCGCACCCCGGGGCCTGCCTGTGTTTTTGTTCTCACCACACATCTTCGCCAGGCTTATTTCTGCCTGCAGGCAGCAGCCGTGGCCGGGCTAATGCGTGCCAGCCTGGCTCCAGCCCCTGCCCCGGCTCGGGCTGCACCGCCGCTGCGGGATCTGCCGTACGGTGCATTTCTGCCAGCAAAAAGTACAGTTGCTAAAAGGTGCTTCACTCATTAATTGTCTTAGGGTGGTTTGGACAAAGCAAACATTGACATGCCCAGGAAGCTGTTTCTTAGGGATGCTGGCGTGTTCACACCCTGGTCGCTCACTGTACATCTGCATCGGAGATGTCGCTGCCCCCGACGTGTGTGCAACCTGCCTGCAAAGCAAAACGCTAAACACCCGCTAAAGAAATCATAAAACAGGACTCACGATTTAAAAATGCAACCAATTTGTGTCATCTCAGTAGCAAGAACAGTGATTTCTGCTTTTAAACCCAGCGCAGTTTAGGGTAATGTGATTAGAGATTCCACATTTTCCCCTCATTATTATTTAGCTCCCTCATTTGAATGCTCAGGTTTGAGGGAAGGGGGATTGCTTGGAAATTACACACACAGCCAAATGTCTTCCTTCCCCTTTGACAGGGCAGGGCTGATGGTTATTGTTCTTTTCTAGCTGCATTACGCTGTCCTTGATTTTTGTTTCAAGCAGTCTAATGGCATGATGTCAAATCCTGCTAATTGGTTTAGGATTAAAATGCAGGGCCACATCACTCTCTTGATTAACCAGCAGCAAAACTGCTTTTGTCTAACGATCGTTTCAGAGGAGAAAGAAAATAAAGCCTATAAAGGAAGCTTCAGGTTTTGTCAGTAAAAATACATAGGAAAGTGCTTTTTTTTTAAGGGGGGAAAAAAAATTGTCACTGCTAGGCCCGCTAAGTTTTGACTTGTAGCCCTGCAGGGAAAGATCTCTTCCTAAGAAGTACAGACTGTGCTTTTATCCAGCATCCAGCCAGTCGCTGCACTGCACCAGAGCATCCATGGCTGGACCTTTTCATATTTAATAAACCAGCAGCACAAAATCAATGGCAATGTCTCAGCCCTGTTTCTGGCCTCTCTGACACCCAAACAGCTCCAGTCTCAGCCAAGTTTGCAGCAGGATAAATACCCTGGGACCACGCAAAGGCTGCGGCGGCCAGCGCAGCGCCTGGGAGATGCCGGGAGCTGTGGGCACCAGCTGGGACCTGAGTGGGATGTGGGATGCCTGGGGCCATTGTGGCGAGGTTTGCACCCCTGGTATCCCCCTTTGCTTACTCCACAGCCACAGAAATTAATTCTGTGGCCCAAGATGGGGGCTGTGCTTGCTGGGACTGAGCTCACCTGTTGGGTGATAAGCCCAGAACCGGGACAAGTAGTTTTTTCCCCCATGTCAGCAAGGATCAGGGATTATTGGGAGGGGAAAGGGGGGCTGCATGGTTCAAATTAAAATGGGAACGGAAGCAATACTAAACCAGTACTTTGTTACTCCTCCACTAAAAAAACCAAAACCAACAAACCCACAAGAACCCCCCTTCCATCAGCCCCCAAAGATTCTCCCTGCTGCACTGTTTAATCTCTTTGGCTCCTGTTTTCCCTGACCAGCTGAGGGATTTAATTTCCAGGGAATTAGACATCCGATTCAGGGTATTGTTTTGGGAGCTGTGCACAGATTTGCCACACACAGTCCTGAAAGTCACCAGCAGACCCAGCGCTCCCAGCACGCTCCTGGCCCGGCCCCGCTCCGCTGGGAGGTGAAAGGGACTTTATTGGGAAGGTTTTGATGCATTTGGCATGTCTTTGAACCTGGCTCCCCCAAAGGGAGAGAATGAACTCAGGCGGAGAAAGAAAAAGGAAATAAAAGGGCCCTTCCCATCTGCCCGGTTGCATTAAATGGG
>NW_009259308.1:6029150-6030309 GCF_000687185.1 Egretta garzetta | reverse complement strand
CAGAATGTGTCCTGCTCTTTACCGTGCCCTGCAACTTGTTGGTGCAATTATTAAAAGCCCAGTCAGATGCAAAGCTGAATTTATTTTTTTTTTACGCGATCCTGGCCCCAGTGCAGACAAGATGACATTTAACAACACCAAATGCTCAAGAGGGGGCCCCATGTCAACACCCAACAGGTACAAAAAAGCCTGAGAAGTTCTTGGCTGTCATGAACGGCTTTCTGCTTTGCAAACTATGATAGAAAGAGTGGAAATATGTTTTGTCTGCTTTTCCCTGACTCTGGGACTCCAAAGCAGGAAGATGAGAACATCCTGCACACATGTTAATTAGTCATTCCTTAAAACCAAATGTCACAGCGCTCATATTTAATTCCAAGAACAGACTGATGAATATGTACGTATAGTTATATTTCATTTACATACTCTGGGATTTGTTAAGAGACGCCTAATAAAACCATCTAAAATGAATTAGGTCTTCTCCTACCAACATTTATTTTTAATACACATATATCAGAGGAACATGCCCAATACTGTAATAGGAGATTTTCGCAGAAACAAAATACATATATAACATTTCATAAATGCAGATAGTTAAAGCAGCCACCCTCTAAATGGGATTTGATTCTTGGTGTAGCAAATGCATAAAAAGGGGGTTTGAGAGGCAGGGGGGAGGCAGTAGATTGTGTTTATAGGAGTCCAAAGAGGCTGAAGCTCGACACCCAGAAGGGCGAAATGGCACCCAAGAAGTCTGTAAGAAAGTGTCCACGTAAGGGAGATGTTAAAGGAACTGAATTATCTCCTCAAACCCAGCAGGAAAAGAAAATCCCTTTGAGACTTTCACATCCTTTTATTTTCAGTTTCCCAGTTCTGCATCTAATGCCATTTTTTAAAAAATATTTTTTTCCTTTGCTCAGAGCCCCCACCCCTGGAGCAGGGTGGCATCCAGGTAGTTGCACTCAAAAAAACCCTTCCAGCCTGAGAGGCCTTTCAGGGATTTTTTTTTCATTTTTCCTTTCAAAACAATTCAATTTATAGGAAACCCACTGTGGCTTTGGTTTTCTTTCCCCCACCCCTCCCCACCTGCCTTGCAACCCGGGAGCTCTCGGGGGGCATGAAAGCGTGGCTGCTCGTCCTGGCGGGGACCACCTCCCTTCGGACC
>NW_009259308.1:6028154-6028967 GCF_000687185.1 Egretta garzetta | reverse complement strand
CCCTGGGACCACGCAAAGCCGGCGGCGGCCAGCGCAGCGCCTGGGAGATGCCGGGAGCTGTGGGCACCAGCTGGGACCTGAGTGGGATGTGGGATGCCTGGGGCCATTGTGGCGAGGTTTGCACCCCTGGTATCCCCCTTTGCTTACTCCACAGCCACAGAAATTAATTCTGTGGCCCAAGATGGGGGCTGTGCTTGCTGGGACTGAGCTCACCTGTTGGGTGATAAGCCCAGAACCGGGACAAGTAGTTTTTTCCCCCATGTCAGCAAGGATCAGGGATTATTGGGAGGGGAAAGGGGGGCTGCATGGTTCAAATTAAAATGGGAACGGAAGCAATACTAAACCAGTACTTTGTTACTCCTCCACTAAAAAAACCAAAACCAACAAACCCACAAGAACCCCCCTTCCATCAGCCCCCAAAGATTCTCCCTGCTGCACTGTTTAATCTCTTTGGCTCCTGTTTTCCCTGACCAGCTGAGGGATTTAATTTCCAGGGAATTAGACATCCGATTCAGGGTATTGTTTTGGGAGCTGTGCACAGATTTGCCACACACAGTCCTGAAAGTCACCAGCAGACCCAGCGCTCCCAGCACGCTCCTGGCCCGGCCCCGCTCCGCTGGGAGGTGAAAGGGACTTTATTGGGAAGGTTTTGATGCATTTGGCATGTCTTTGAACCTGGCTCCCCCAAAGGGAGAGAATGAACTCAGGCGGAGAAAGAAAAAGGAAATAAAAGGGCCCTTCCCATCTGCCCGGTCGCATTCAATGGGGAGCTTTTTAAAAGGTATAATAGAGGTTTGTGGGTTCCCGCTGAGT
>NW_009259308.1:6008494-6028119 GCF_000687185.1 Egretta garzetta | reverse complement strand
TTCTGGTCAACTTCTCTGGGGCACTCAGACGGGGCGGCGTGGTGTGCCTGCCCTCCCCCAGCACCCTCGGAAAGAAATTATGGTGTGGGAGGTTTTTTTAACTACTTTTTTCTGCTGCAAAAAGTGTGCGCCATGCACACACATTGCTCTCGCACAAAAGCGACTCGAACCAGCCCCGCTGAAAACAAAAGTAGGTTTTTCGCTGGGTTTTCACTAGCAGCACAGTTAAGCCCGGTGTTCCAAGTGTGGCATTGAGACAGCCAAACCCCAAACATCCCTGCAGGATCCAGCCCAGGTTTTCCTAGAAGGCATCTCTGGGACGGTGGGGATGGGGAGCATCTTAGGGCTCAGCCCAGTATCACAGCATCTCATTGAGGAGGTAAATCACCAGCAACAGTGGCTGTGCTCCAGAAGTTGTCCTGCTCTTTACCGTGCTCTGCAACTTGTTGGTGCAATTATTAAAAGCCGAGTCAGATGCAAAGCTGAATTTATTTTTTTTTTACGCGATCCTGGCCCCAGTGCAGACAAGATGACATTTAACAACACCAAATGCTCAAGAGGGGGCCCCATGTCAACACCCAACAGGTACAAAAAAGCCTGAGAAGTTCTTGGCTGTCATGAACGGCTTTCTGCTTTGCAAACTATGATAGAAAGAGTGGAAATATGTTTTGTCTGCTTTTCCCTGACTCTGGGACTCCAAAGCAGGAAGATGAGAACATCCTGCACACATGTTAATTAGTCATTCCTTAAAACCAAATGTCACAGCGCTCATATTTAATTCCAAGAACAGACTGATGAATATGTACGTATAGTTATATTTCATTTACATACTCTGGGATTTGTTAAGAGACGCCTAATAAAACCATCTAAAATGAATTAGGTCTTCTCCTACCAACATTTATTTTTAATACACATATATCAGAGGAACATGCCCAATACTGTAATAGGAGATTTTCGCAGAAACAAAATACATATATAACATTTCATAAATGCAGATAGTTAAAGCAGCCACCCTCTAAATGGGATTTGATTCTTGGTGTAGCAAATGCATAAAAAGGGGGTTTGAGAGGCAGGGGGGAGGCAGTAGATTGTGTTTATAGGAGTCCAAAGAGGCTGAAGCTCGACACCCAGAAGGGCGAAATGGCACCCAAGAAGTCTGTAAGAAAGTGTCCACGTAAGGGAGATGTTAAAGGAACTGAATTATCTCCTCAAACCCAGCAGGAAAAGAAAATCCCTTTGAGACTTTCACATCCTTTTATTTTCAGTTTCCCAGTTCTGCATCTAATGCCATTTTTTAAAAAATATTTTTTTCCTTTGCTCAGAGCCCCCACCCCTGGAGCAGGGTGGCATCCAGGTAGTTGCACTCAAAAAAACCCTTCCAGCCTGAGAGGCCTTTCAGGGATTTTTTTTTCATTTTTCCTTTCAAAACAATTCAATTTATAGGAAACCCACTGTGGCTTTGGTTTTCTTTCCCCCACCCCTCCCCACCTGCCTTGCAACCCGGGAGCTCTCGGGGGGCATGAAAGCGTGGCTGCTCGTCCTGGCGGGCACATCATCCATTCGACAGGTCCTGCCGCGGGGATTCAGCTCACACTCCCGCTGATGTGTGAGTCTGGAACAAATCTGGCTCACTCGCCCCACGTTGGCTGGCCTCCGTAGGGCTAAGAGGAGTGGAAAGCAGTAAAATCTCCTTTCAGTCTATAAAAATCTGCAGAGATATTTGGAATGTGCAGAGGGAGCAGATCTCCCGAGTAAACCAGAGCAATGATTAAAATAGTCACTTTTCTGACCGTAACCGCAATTTAAATACTGCAGCTTTTGTTTGCAGAATAGCTATGGTTTATATTCTAGTGACAGTCACACAACTCCAGGGGTTGTTTTCAGAGTTAGTGGCAAAAACATGTGGTTTGAATTTAAAGTCTTAAAGTTAGAGGATCAACGTTACTCCAGCAAAGATATTGCCAGTGTCTCTGCGAGTCATAATTCTAAATCATCAGGAACCTGAACACTCCTCATTAAATGATTAAAGGGAACAGTAATGAAAAAGCTAAGAGAAAGGATAAATATACAGCCATATAAGCAGGAACATCTATTTTCAAAGCAGAAAAAAAATATTGCCATCCTGACAAAGGGCAATAAACATATCAAACTAACTCACTTTTTTTTTCAGCCGAGAATGTAATCTTAATAAAGCAACAAATTTTCGATGGCAGGGTAAGATTACAGCTCTTCTAGACTAGGACTAGAGTTTTCCCATAGACAGGTTATTGCTACGGGTTCCGGTCACAATTAATTCTGTATTTATGCCCCACTTCCTGAGAATAAAATGATTCCTGAGACAAGGGGCTTTGATGGTGAAGTTTTCCGTTGGGGTATCAACCTCGTTTCCTTACTGTGAGCTCCCCGTTCACATTTTCCCCAACAACAATGGCCTCAACTGAGCCCTCCCAGACCTGAGCCCTTTCCCTTCTCCCCCTCCCAAAACAGACAGTAGGGCATGCGCTTCGGAGCTGGGCTGGGTTTTGCAGAGCATCATCAGCATACAAGGGAGAGGAGCAAAGATACCTTCCTTCCCAACTCTGGCTTCATCGCTGTTGTCGCCCATTTGCCCTCTCACTGTGTAAGAACGTACCTCAGCTGAGCTGCTTGTCCTTCCTCAAGGCCAGACAGGTCATGGGCTGCCCAGTACTGCAGGGCTACTCTGACCAGTTTCAGTAAATCCTGAAATGGGAAGGATGATCACCAAAGACGTTGCTAGTCAAACCCTTGGTACCTTGTGTTTACAGGAATTGCATTGGGTGGGCTGAAGTTTTGGTCTTTCAGTGCCTGTTTGGGAGAAAAAAATGTGAAAAAATAAAAATAAACAAAATATAAAAAATGGGTAAACGTATTGACTGAGGCATTACGTAGTATATATAAATATAAATACATGCGGCTTGCAGCGGGAGGGAGAGACTGACTGTATTGATATATTGGCAAGAATGCAAGGGTTATATTTGAAATGTAGAAAATAATCCAGTGAGTCATCTTCCACATGCTTTGGCTTGCAATCCTCTCCCATTTTCGCTTTGACCCAGGAGGGCACAGCGCACAGCCTGAAAATAGGCAGCAAGATGATGTGGCGTGGCTGCATCGCTCTGCTCCTTACAGGGAAGCGCACCAATCCCATCCGCAGGCGTTCCAGAGGGATGCTTAGAAAAAGTCTGAAAAATGCTGCTACCATAGGTGCTGTCATGCTTTTGTTTAAACCATATTCCACCACCTAATACAAATAAGCAGGTTAGAAGAATACTCCCCAAAAGAAGTAATAGTAATAGTAATAGTAATAATAATACCAATGACACATAAAACCACAACACCCAAAGTCACTGTGTTTCTAGTCCATGAGTAAAGCAGCTGTGTGTTACCTTGGATTACAAAGCAGACAAGAACAAAATCAGAACAAGAAACTGGAGGCACATGCATTAAATATGAATATGAAATTTCGGATTGTAACATTTGCAAATGTCGAATACGGTGGTAAGCCTTAGGCTCTGTTACAGATGACCTGTCCACGGCATCTTGTGCAAACTGAATCAGTTACTTACCTCCCCAAAACAGCTCGTCTGGCACATTTCCAGGGCCAGGCCATTTCTTCCAAAACAAGGTTGCTGTGGTCTGCCCTGAAACTTAATGCAAATGGCCAAGGTGGGCACCGAAAGGCAGAGAGGTGGAGTCACCAACAGCTGAGTCACCAACCTCTCTTCCAGGTGACTTTCCAGGGCTTTGCTCCCCCAGCTGCATTAACAAGCTGCTTTTAGAGGGGTCCTGGACTGCCCACAGCATCCTATGGTAATGCACTGCTCCCCAGATCAGGTCCTGGGCACTTAACTCCTCTGAAAGTATCTTGTGCAACTCGGCTGGAGACACCTTCCATTCCCTGATGTCCCTAGGTATGAAACGCAACCCCCAGGGGAGAGCCTGTGCTCTTGGTTTTGTATTAATCTGCTGCCTTCCTGGAGATTGAGTCCGACAGCCCTGATTCACCCTGTTCTTTTCCTCTGCTATGGAGCACAAAGTCCCTGACTCTCACCAGCACAGGCAGCTGTTGGTCAGGTTAAAGGAAATTTGAACTTTTATATATATATGTACACACATATGCATACACACACACACACACGTATGTACATATAGATACACGAGATTGTAAGCAAAAGTCATGCAAACCTCTATGACACTGAAAAGCAATTCCTCATCTGTATTTCATATCTAAGCACCCAAGGCATGACTTAGATTGAGGATTTTAATGAGCACAACACCTGGGCCATATAAGGGTAATTTTCTCTTCGTCCCACCAGTCTCCTGTCCTTACCCAAGCTCAACTACCTCATACAAGCCTTAGGGCCCTTCATGAACTACCAACATGTTATGTTCCTATTTAGGTTATCAATTACACTCACTTTTTATGCAGCTGATGATCCCTTGTGTGTTACCAGTCCTAAAGCATCCATACATGGGGCCTTAACACAGGTGGTTAGCTGGGGGATGTTTGCAAGACTAAGCTTTCTTCCCCAACCTGCCATCTCTCATCTTGCCAGCTTTCATGGGTTTTTCCATCAAAAGGAACCCGCATTTCTTTTTTTTTAAATAATTGATTGAAGTCTGAAGACCTATGTATTAAGATACTTTTTTTTTTCTTTTGCACACTGGAATGAGTTATCTCAGAGATGTGTTAAATCCGGCTGTTTCTTAATTTATCCTCTCAGTCCAACAGCTGGTCAGAGTCATGCATGGGCCACCGCGACTGGAGGGCTTGGTCTCAGCCTCAGCTTTACATAGCACGTTCCCTTTTTATTCTGCATCCGTATGGACATGAATTATATGTATAATATAGAGGCCTGTTAAACAATAGCAAAGGCTTCAGCATGTTCACTAAAGAGGTTGTTTATTAATAATTCCTCCCCTTTGGTGTGCTACCACACGCTTCCCTTGGACAATTTGTATTGCAGAGGAGCTACAAGAAGGCAATATGTTTGGAATGGTTGATTAGAGGAATATTGCTCATATAGGCAAAACACAATATTTTTAATCCCATCCTCATTTCATTTTTAAGAAAAATAAATGATTTCTGTACCTTGGCATATGCATCATGTTGAAATGGAGCTATTACTCTGGACAGCTTTTCCACAATGGCTCGAGTAATATGGTATGAAAATCATGTACAGCTCCTGCATTTGTATCTAGAAGGCAAATAAAAGGCAGTTAAATTATAATGCAAGAACTAAGCTATGAATGGATGTTGCATTCAAGGAGCCTAATGCTTAAGAGGGGGAAATGACAAGATTTTTTTTTCCCCCGTTCTAGATATTTTATCCTTGCAACAAGCTCAACTGTCAAATGTTTTGAGAGAGGTCAAAACTAGTCTATCTGTCTTTTTTATGCGAGTTTGTGAAAGGAATCTCTCCTCGTGGAGTTGCACAGGAATTGACACGATAAACCTAAATGGCTCCTTTACAACTGTTAGGGTTTTCTGTAAACACATGCTGTCCTGCCAGCCAACCAGCTTCAAAGCCGGGTGCTGAGCACAGCAGATGGTCTATCCTGCCGATACACACGCTACTAATTCATATTTCAATACACAGTTTGCTGCCTAAATGAAGCCACTGTGTCTTACAAAGTTTTAAAACTTCCAATAACTGCTGATATTGGGGGGGTTTAAATATGATGGCATGGGAAGGCTGCAAAGAGAAGGCGACTGGCTCTAATAGGAACGGGCATTTTGGAGGTGGTTGTTGCACCGTGACATGTTGTAAACATGAGTCCTGCCATGCAGTGCCTCCTGCCAAAGGGAAACCATGCCACGACAGCACTGTATTAACAGAGGAATAAATAAAACCAGAGGAACCAGCCTTGCACCACCCACAAGCTGCTGTCCTGCAAGGTGGGCAGAACAGAAAATGTAAGTGGTGATGAAAAATAAGGCTCCTTGCAGCAACTGTGGTCATAACATCTTGCCATCAGCATGGCCATGTCAGGCGATAAGGATTTTCATGGGGAAGGCAGGGTGTTGGGAGGGATGCAGGATAATGCAGTATCTCAAACAGCTGCCTCAACCCTTCCCTGCACCAGCTCTGCTACTGCTGCTGTGTGCAGAAATACATGTTGGCATCAACGCTTCATTAGAAAAACCCTTCTCCCTTAGTTAAATCAGACCCCATCCTTCTCATCTCCTGCAGCATCCAGTTATTGCCTAACAAGTTTGGGTAAGATAGTGCAGTGCAAGATTATAATTTTTCCACTAGGCTGCCGAAGCAAGACGTGAGAGGGGAATTTTTACTACACCTTGAAAAAGAAAGAAACAGGGGAAAATGAGGCTTTTGGGCTTTTTCAACTTTATGAAACAGGGAACACAGGGTAGCAGGTTTAGGTACTGCAAACGTCACAGCATGCAGAGCCCTGGGCTTGCCAGCCTGGGGCTTAGAGCTGTACTTTGCCAAACCTGCCTGGAGCCATCACCGTGCCCTGTGGCCGGGGCTCTTCCCTGTCACCAAACGGTAGCTCCAAGGGTGAAGCTGGGAGCAGCCACTGGTCAGCCCTGGAGTCCTGCTGCTGCTCCTGCTGGAGGAGGACAGAGAGACACGCGTCTGGCATCCTAAACGCCTCCACAAATGTCTCAAGACCGAGATATATCATGCATTTGGCCCGAAGTCCCCACACTGATGTATGAACTTCTCTTCTCCTCCACCTCTGACAGCTGCTTACACCAGGAAGACAAAAAAAAAGAGCTAAAGAATGGAAGGAGTAGCGATCTTCTGCACGAATAACCCCCCTCCTTCTGAAAGGATTGCTTCTTGAATTTCTCTTGTTATGGTGTTATCAAATGTCATGCCTCCTCCATTGAGCTGTGATGAGTTGGGCAACTTCATCAAATTCAACATTAAGTAGGAGCAGAACCTCCTTCTTAAATTCATTAAATCTTTCTCCCAAAGGAGAAATGTGAATTAATATTCACTTTCTCTTTTTATTTCAATTTACTTACTTTCTCTTCCAGAGACTAAGCTACAGAGATATTTCCAAATCCACAGTTTATTTCTCTGGCCATAATAGAGAGTGAAGAGTTCTGCTAGAGAGTGAACAGTTCTGATGATGAAGTTGTTAGAGGGGGAAACAGAACCAAAGTGGCCCTAACAAAGGGAAAGCAGCCGTTGCTTTCATACACTATTTTGGCTTTCCTTGGTTAAAGAGTCTCAAATGTGTAGTTGGGTTTATTCTTTAAAAAATTCCCAAAACGTGGAGGCCTTGTGTATCATTAAAGGGCAGAAAACTCAAATCAAGAATTGCTACAGAATTCACTCACACCGTAGCTAAAGAGAACATAAATCAGCAGAGAATTGTAACAGAGTCTTACAACTTAATCACTAATTAAAAAATACTAGTATGCAATTAAGGTGTGTCCTTTGATAAACATGCTGTAGTACATGAATTAGCTCCATGCAGACACACGCAGAGCATTCCAATAATACAGTATTTTTATAGCCTAGGCATAAATGCATGGCTTGTGTGCATGTGCGTATTATATTGATGCAAGGTAATGTGCAGGACTCTGTGTGTTGCCATTTCAAATGAAAAATCTACTTACTGTAAATCAGATAACTCCATTCCATTTAGATTTAAAACTTGTCCCTAGCACACCTGCTGCCAAGCAGGGAGGGAAAGGCACGGGAAGCATTTTCAGGGGGAAAAGGAGAAGCAAATGAGAAACAGCCATGTATCCATGCCTTTTCCCTAGACCAGCTGCCTCAGTGTGGGGTTCTGCAGGGTGCTTGGTCCATGGGATAAAGAAATTGCAATGGGCAGGGGCATAATTTCTAATGGATCAGGGTGTCTTACCTTTCAGACTTTGTTTTGGTGACCTAATCGGGTTTCAACGTGTTTTAAAAGAGACTGATTCTCATGTCTCACATCCAATTGCAAAACAAATTTTGCCACTTGCAGCTCGAAAAGCATTTCCCCACGTCCAACTGCTTCTCTCCGTGCCCACAACTGAAAGCAGCCTTTGGCAAACACAGCATTGCTCACATTTTGGGTTACTGTGGCCACGGTACTCAACATAGTGAATACCAGGAACCACATTGTGAAAGACCTAGAGCAGAGCAGGTGAATGATAATAAGATGGATTGACCAGACAAGAGCTGAACGGCAAAGCAACAAAAGCTCACCGCACAATTCCTCACAGCTTGTCTCGTTTCTCCTGTAGCCAGGGTGTTTAGCACAGGAATACATTTTCTAAATTCTCCTCCTTTCTTACTTTCTGGAAAACCCTCCCAGAAAGTCTTGGCTGCCTGCAACCCCTGGGAAGGTCTCGGGGTGCTGCTCAGGTGGACAAGTGGCTGCACTCCCGCCTGGAGGCAGAAACCACAGCAGCAAAAAAAAGATTTCAGGGGAAAAGCAGGGGAGGGGGGGGAATGAACAAAAAAACTGGAAATGTGTTAGTTAACTTCGTGTGGTTGTTCGAGCCACTTCCTGACACCCGAGCGAGTCATCTGAATTTAACACATTTCGCTTTTGCATTTTGCAGCTCACCTTTAAGAGAGCACAAGGCGGAGGAGGTGGGAATACATGGACTTCAGCCCTTCCCATCAGTTTCCCCCTGTTACTTTCAAAGATTTTCTATTTAGAAAGGAAGGCTTTTTTTTTTTTTTCCTGCTGTTCATACATTACACATACTTCCCAGCCAAAATATCTTGCTTGTATATTTTTTTAATTTAGCCTACATTACTCAAAATTGCTCTAAGAATAATTAAAGAGAATCACTTTCCCCGTCTCTTTGATTTACCTGACTTTTTATTTCTGAAGAGTGTTTTAAGAAATAACCATAAAAAAAAAAGGGGGAGATCAACAATTAAAGAAAAAAATAGCCCCCTATCCTCCCCCTTGTCTGAATCTAATGAAAATGTTTAAAGTTCATGGATATTTATCCTTATGAAAAACATATGAACAAAACAAAACCCCCAGTATTCTAGTGAGATTCTGTAAACAGGACAAAACATTAACTGCGGAAATATATCATTTAAGACCTTTATTTCCTTCTAGCTCTTTCCAGGCACCAAACGAGCTTTGCATGCAGATTTTGTTTCAGCTGGGTGGAATCGTTCTCATAACTATTCTCTAAAGCCCTAGGTCAGCCCTGCTCCTTCTGCAACAGGATAAATATTAACAAGTGTGACTAACCCATTCCTTGCGCCCTTCTTAAATTTTCCAGAGTGTGTCAGCAAGCATGAAAGCCAGAGATCAAAAAAGGCGAGGGTTTTATTGTTGGAACCGGATGGGAAGAAGGATGCAATATAGGCAAAGTCCCCGCACCTCGGAGAAGCTGGTCTATAACACCACCAATAAAAAATGAGGGAATTACTGGACTGCAAGAAAATTACCTTGCTCTCCCACTCAAAAATGAGTACATTTTCACTTGCCCCCTACAATAACATTTTATGAGTGCTGGACCAGTGCCCCAAGAGCAAACTTGGACTTTCACTGTGGGTCCCAAAGGACCCAGGAGAGGACAGAGGTGGTGAGGAAGGTGTGTAATACAGCTCGGTGCCTCCTGGGCAGAGGCTATGGGGCTGCAATGGCCTCGACAGCCCATGCTCGCTCCTGTTTTTCTCTTGACAGCTGCTGCTTATGAAGTTTCACAGTGTCATGGGTAATCTTCCCATGCAATGCATCCTCCCGTGAACCAAGCTGCACTCCACATTGCAGTTTGTAAGAAGACCAACACAGGTCTGGTTATATCACCCAGATATTTCTAGGGGGAAAGTCTCAGTCTAACAAATCTGGTATTAAGTAAAGCACCTAGAGATGCTTATTACTATTGCAGTTTGGTATCCGTGCAGCAGCAGCAATGCAGAGCCCAGTTTGGAGCGGCATTAGGACACACAAGCCAAGCAGCTTTGCCCATACTCCATCGAGGGATGAGAAAGCTGTAGATTGCATTTCTGGTGAGCAGGGCATCAGGAAGGGAGTGAAAGAAAATAAGGAGAGTTGTAAATGTAATAGGCATCTATCATGCAGCTTTCCCAAATCAAACCAGTTCTGTGGACATGGGGAAAGCAAGGGGCCTCTGTACACCCTGCTTGTACCAAAAGTTTGTCAAAACCAGATTACAGCCTTGAGAATATTTCTGTCCAAGGTCAGTTCTAGTCCTGACGAAGCCAAGGAAAATTCAAAGCCAACTGAAAAAAAAACACAAACCAAACCAGAAATGACGAACAGAAGTATTTAAGCCTGAAAGAGGTTTTATTCATGTGATCAGCCAAAACCCAGGCTCATATGATTCAAAGCTGTTCACCCGTAATGCACAGGCCTCTTACTTTCCACAATGTGTTTAATTCTCCTACACATTCTCTCAAACGAAAGGTATGCCTCAGATTTCAGCACCTCCGTTGTGTCTACTCCACTGACCCCAGAAGAAATCATCTCACTCAGTTTGTTTCTACACCTGGCTTTCTTCTCCTGCAGGATGTCAAACTGCAGAGCAGAATATACCCAAGAACATATATTTTTCTCCCTCGATCTTTTGAATCACTTTAGCGCTAAACCCAGCAAATGGGTGTGCATTTTTTGGGTGGCTGGGTTTACAGATTGTAAGAGTTGAAAAAGAAGAGACATGAATTGTGGTCCTGTTCCACAGCCTTGTTCCACCCTGGCACAGTGATCACAAGAGCTTCTGAAAGCATGAAGGGAACTTGGGGTGAAAAGAGAGGAGGAGGAAGAGGTAGCATTTATTGACTCCTTTGTGCCTTATAGCCTGTGACATCTGCCATGACTTGCCAGACTACGTGAAAAACTCCCTGACACCGTCTGCACAGCAGAGATGGACCTATTCAGAGATGACACTTATGAAAACAAGCCTCATGCCCAAAACTCAAAGCTAAAGCCCTTGTAGTTTTGCAGCCTGGGAAATATTTGGATTTGAGTTTCTTCACTCAGTATCTGCTGATCTCCTAAAATTCCTATGTGTAAATGACAGATACCCAGCTGAGTCCACACAGAGTCAAGAAGGAGACACCTGCAAAACAGTGAAAATGCTCTGCAGAGCTCACCACTGCATGCCAGCGAGATTCTCAGCAGCAATGCAAAAGGAGTCATGTGGGAGAGGCTGTAAGGAAAAGTCCCAGGAAATGTCTTGTAACTTGCATAATTTTTAAACTTTGCCCAGTTAAACTGTGGTTCCATTAAACTTTCCTTTGGCTGGCAAAGGACTGGCTGAGTTATTATGGAGAACAGCCCTGAGCAATTAAAAGCAAGAGCAACATTACAAATCTAAGATTCGGTAGACAAAAATCTCTTGCAAAAGACACGGCCCTACAGAGTTATAGCCTACCCAAATGAGGAGAACAAAATTAAATGAAAAAACATATTGTATATTATCTTAATTTATATATGAGATTTTAGACAGTTCCAGATTTCTGGATTGAATACAATACCATGTGTCTCCATTAAGCCTCACTGGCCTTTTAGAATATTATTGAAAGAAATAATATATAACAGTTTGAAAGGTTTTTGGATGCTTGGTGGCATCATTATGCAATTTATTAATATGTGGGCAGAGTGACTAATGCCTCTGAGGATATATTTTTAGTTTCAAAAAAAAAAAAAAAATATAAAAAAGAAAAGCATGCTGGGGGGGCCAAGAAGAGAACCAGCTACAAATGGGTTTGTGCTAGCAGCATGTGATGGCACGCATCATTCTGTCTGGCCCTCCATAAGCCCGGTGCCCAGAATAGAGCACTTCTCCTTTCACTTACAGCATTTCCAAAGAGGCCCAGAGGCCTCAGCAATTGCACTGTGGTAAAACCTGGGTATCTAGCTCCTTTTCTGGCATCGCTCCTCCATTCTTAAGGCTGAAAGGGAAAATTCAGATCATCTAGTTTAACGCTCGACATAAATCCCCTAGAAAATAATTTCACACATTCACTTGTTAATTGAGCCTACTACTCTGTGTTTCACCAAAGTCATCTGGGCTGACCTCCAGTTCTGATTTCAAGATGCAAAAGGATGACAAATCCCCAGCCCCCTTCAACAGTCTGTCCCAGCAGTCAGCCCCCTCTCCCTTCCCAGTGTCTCGATTTTGCCTGTCTTAAATTTCCAGCCGCTGCATCTCGTTATGTTTTCCCCCATTAGACTATAAAGCCCTTTTGTACGTGGTATTTTTTCCTCCAAAGGCATTTACTGCACAGAGTCAGGTCACTGCGTGATCTGCTTTTTTGCTAAGTTCACTAAATTGAGCTCCTTAAGCCTCTCTCCACAAGATTTCCTTTTCCAACCCTCAAATCGTCCTTGTAAATCCGAACCATAGGCTGAGAGTTTACAGCCTCTATCATGAATTCAAGTCCCTGAATCTCAGGTTAATAAAGTCTCTATTTTTTAATAAGGCTTCTGTGAAATGACTAGAAATAGTCCCACAGGATATGTTATTTGGAGGTAACTATTTCCACATGGGCTGGAGGTACGGCTCTGTGAGCAGAGCACGGGGAGAGCAGTGGGAGGGCTCGTCCCTCCTCTCCTTACCCTTTTCTGCAGCCTTTTTTAGCGCTCTCCCAAGTTGCATTTCAAAACCCCAGTATTTTTCTTGGACGGTCCATCCCAGTGGACATTTCCTAGACCTCTAGGAAGAAGCAGTGCGATTTCACCTCCCCATGCACATGCAGAAACCAGCTCCCGAGGAAGCTGCTTCCCCCCAGCACGAAACCTGCCCTACGCCCGCCAGGGCTGGGAGCCCCATCTCTGGCGGGAGCAGAGGCACTGACAGGGTCTTGGCACATCTTGCTCAGCAAACCGCGCCTTCCCTGGGCCCAAAGAGACATCTATAAAGTCTTTCAAAGCTCACCAGAGCTCCTCCTTCCTCACAAATTAATAGGATTAAAAACAAACCCTGGGGCTTTTCTTCCCTGTCCTTTCCCAGTGGCAGTGTCCACACTTCATAGCTGTTTCTTGCCATTATTAATTGGTTTATTTGCTGTTTGTTAAATGACAGTGGAAGTTCACAGGAGGCTTGTCTCTAGATCTTCGAAGAAAACACCCGGATACTGCCAAAATTCAGCTAAATGACAGGACATGGTGAGTTCTAGACAGTCTCCTCAGGTGCTGGAGCTATGGTTCCCTGCTCCACAGCTTCTGGATGGGATAGTATCCTGCCTTTTCATCGGTCACATTTGGTTTGTATGTGAGACTACACACCAAATGAGGATTTTAAAAGATATGCCAGCTCAGTTTCCATTCAGCCTGGCCTTTGCGTACCCCACAGGGACAAACTTTCTGTCCCAAATTGAAACCAAACATTTCAGAGGCAATCACGACTGGTAAAATATTCAAGTGAGTGAGGTCATGGCCAGCCCAACCACTATTAAACAGTTTTTCCTCACTTGATTGGTTCAATTTTCTGTCAGTCAGCTTTGCTCCCAACGTGTGTGATCTGAATCCTTCAAGATACACCACTCACTTCACTTCAGGCCACTTCCCATCACCCAAAGGTGCCTATGCGTGTCATGAAACCTTCCTGTGACTTAAGAGCTCCCCTAACCTACCTTCACTGTTTGGCTTCAAATAAACCTTTTCCTTCCTTCTCTGATGAAAGACCACCAGTTTGAAAGCAAGCATTAATAGGCGATACAATTAGAGTAAACCACCTAATGAAGTGACATGTCTCTGAGCTGTCCACAAAGACCTTCTAGAACATATGGATTAGAGGAACTTGCTATTGGCTTGTGACTCAGCATCCTGGTACTGGTGTTACACCCAAAAGGTAACGTAGACTTGTGTAAGCAGCCTGCAAATCCAGGTGTAAAATTTGAAATTTCCACATAGCAAGCACAATTGCTTCTAGGATTCTTAAAAATATCTGCGGTAGGTGAAGCCTAAGAGCTTGGTTGTTTGGTGGAAGCAGGCAGGAAAGGGTAAAAAATGCAAATACGTTTGCATGGAAAGCAGACAAAAATAATCTTTGAAGGGAAAAAATATTAGTGAATGTTTCCTAATGGTCACCATTCACCCTGTTCATTCTTTACACTCCACTTGCCAAAGGCATAAGGTTTTAATTCTGTTCATGGTCAATGCAATGTTTAGTGTTTCATCTACTTGAACAATTCTTTGGGGACTGACTGCAATAGCTACATTTTGGGTTTAAATTGCATTTTTTTTTTTTTTTGAAGTACAGCTGAATCTTACCAAGGAGTGAAACTGGAAAGGATAAAATTAGATTCCTGAACCTTCATCCCTTTTTAGAACCAGACATGAAAAAAACTGTATCCAGTTTTGTTAAATATTTTTTCCACATCTGGTGTTCAGTCAAAACCATAAGAAAAGTGCTGGAAATCTCACAAGAAGTCTCGTACTCTTGTGATTTCCAGTCCAATTTTTGCAGCCACAGGAGATCTGTATAGTTCAGATAAGAATCTGAAGCAGAAGCCAAACCCAAACTGTGAACCTCCTGAGGCTCACCCCACCCACAACAGCTTATGTCTTTACCCATCATTTGCAGCAGATGTTCTTCCAAATTCTCCAGTGAGATAAATTCCATTAAAAGTTTCAGGAGAAAGATTATAAGATACATACAATACAATATAAAAGTGTCCAAAGCAGCTCATCATGGCCCATTAAGCTATTGTTAAAGACCTTCGTACAGCAGCGTCTATTGATTAGAGCAGTTTGCTTCTCCTTACTACTCATTTTTCCATGCTGGGCTTTGGGGGCTTTTTGATCTAAAGGCCACTGACGTCAATGAGAGTATTTCCATTGTCTTCAGTGGGCTTCAGATCAAGCCCTTGACAAACTGGTTCCCCCATAGGTCAGTCCGCAGAGTGTGGGTTTCTGCCAGCAGATTGTCCCTAGAACATTTCACTGTAGATTTACAGTCTTTATAAAATTTTTAAATGAAGTTCTATAGTTAGATTCATATGGTATATCATAAATTACAGCAGACTCTGCAAGCTTGGGTTTGAGGGTTAGTTGGGTTGGTTTTTTTTTTCATTTGGCTCTCAGGGAATGTATAGTTTTTTTCCATAGGAACTTTTCTCCAAATGCTAATTTTACCTGCTTTCCGCTGTTTTGCAACAGAATGTGTGCATTTCTCACGGCCAAAGCTCTCCGAGGAAGGCTGTGCCTCTGGCAGCGGTGGTGATGTGAGCAAGCAGGGACCCACCATCCACCATCTCAGTGTTAGTTGGTAGGGCAGGCTGTGGCTTTGGGCTCTCTTTGGTACTAGTCAGACTAGTGAAAAAGAAAAGCAAGCCTAAAGTTTCAGATTCCTTTTCTCCCTTAAAGTGCAGTTAAAGATGAAAGTTGATTTTTGCCTATCGGAGGAGCATCTTATGTCCAACTCTGCCATTGAACCCTTGAGGGACAAACCCCTGGGGCAAGGGATGATCTCTGTGCAGAGCCTTGTACACACGAACACCAGTCTTCACTGGGACCTCTACAGTCTTGACACTTCCTATGGTGGCCAGGAAGTGTGACAGCAGGAGACAAGGGACTCAGATGCCCTAGTCCTAATTCAGATTCCCCGTCACCAGCGCCTAAATTTAAGAATTCAAGCAGCATTACCGTGCCCATCTGCAAAGTGGGAGCAATAATCCCACAATACCTTCTCAGAAATGCTGTGAGGCCATGAACTCTGTCTACACAGAGTAGTACTGTTCAGTAGTAAATTAAATCTGTTTTCACTTCCAAGGCTATGGCATAAATTACTATAGGCAGAAATCCAACCTAGCAGGCAATGAACTGGATGGGGCCCACTCAGTTCCTTCCATCTTTAGCTTTGATTTTCATTGTTCTGTTTCATTAACAGAATTTCCATGTCTTTTTTCTTTTTTTCCCCCGTTGTAATTTTTCTAAGCTGTTAATTTGCCAGCAGAGAGAATGGCCTCATAATTGTATACCAGCTCCTCCAAAGCACCCACAAGAATCTGAACAGTTTTTAGCAGACTCAGCATTTCCCTCTCTACTTCTCAGCCCTCGTATATCTAGAAAAAGAGGCTGAAGAAAGCCCAATGCTGTGTTCCCACAGGGGGACTGTAATCTGGCTACTTGTTTGCTGCTCAAAATGAGCAGATACTGTCCTTAAAATCAGCACAAGTCCTCCCAAGTCAGTGGGTCTGTGGCAATTGGCACCACTGATTTTGAAGGACATAAATATCACCCCAAACCAGGCATCAGATGAGAACATCATGATTCACTCAATTCTCTCTTTTGTTCCTTTTTTATTTTTCAGGAAGGGTATCGATTCTGCTTAGGTCACCTCTGAGTGAAGGAGAATGGAGGAGATGCTCAGAAAACCATAAGGGTTAGCACTATGGTTCAGGTGGCTTTTCCAGCTCTCCCCTTTGCCCTCCCATGTTCCCAGGCCCTAAATCCTCCCATGGACCAGCTCCACTCTTGGCCTCTTCCCTGATCACCAGTGTCAGAGACTGCTTCTATGCTGCAGATGAACAGACATTTCACCACCACTAGCTGCCCCTTCTGATTCATGATTAATTTGAAAGAAATTAACAGCAATAAAGTTGATTCAAATCCTGTTTTTTCCCCAGTAGCAGAGTTTGTGAGCGCATATGAGCGCTCCCACTGGAAAGCGAACTGGAAAGATAAAAATAGATGAGATGAATGAAAGATTACAGGATAAAGTGATGGCCACTTACCAGCCAAAGAAGATTCGCTGCTGAAGTCTGAGGAAGTCTCTGCTGACTTTGGGGTTTAGCAGCAGAGAATCTGCTCCATAACTTGTGTTCAGCCAAGCTCTCTTGGAAGTAACACCTGACCATCTAGTATTTCCTTGGGGCCCTGGAAGAGAGGACGTTCAATGCCAACCTCTGCAGGAATGGCACTGTACAAGCTTGACCAGGGTGCTGGTCTGTGGGGTTGGATGACCCAGGTTTTAATGAGTTAGGGGAAGAAGGGTGGCATGGAAATCAGCACCTAATGCATCTCCTGCCTTACCTGCCTCCTCCCAGACATCATTAGATCCTCACCCAGGAGGTTCCTCTGGGGAATTAGGAAAGGGCACATAGCAGGACATTATTTGCCCATATCTGAACATAGGATTTCCACCGCGGTTTGGCTTTGCCTGTCATGAAGACCCTGTTTAATCTCCACTTTTGAGATACAAACACTCAGGCACAGGAAGGTTAAGAAATCAGCCCGAGTCTCAGAGCCAGAAATAAAGCTCATTAGTCCGTCACCCACAGGGAGCCCTTTGCTTCCATCTCATCCAAACTGCCATACGACAACTGCCGTCAAAGGCATCTCAGAAGAGGAGATCAATTTTATAGCAGTTTCCCTCTTTGAAAGCACAAACAGGCTCTCTATTAGGAACTATAATTTATCTGACCGTGACCACTGACTACAGGTCTATGAAATATATCTAAATGGGTTGCATGGAGCCAGAAAACTCAACCCAAGTATATATGGCATGCACATAACAAAGCTCTGCAAATCTGAAAATGCAAAGTATCAGCAAGTGCTCTGGTTTTCTGGACTGATTTGGGAGGTAGGTAGGCTTTAGTTGAAGGCTGTGGTTTTTAAATTGGACATGGTTACCTAAAACTATTGGAAATTCGAATTGCATGTCAGATGTCTGGAATAAATGGACTCGAGAGATGTAAGAAAAAACATGTGGCCCAGTATTTTTCTCTTTTTTAATGTCTTTTGGAAACTGTTTAGATCTCATCTGGGGCTTGTATAGTTTCTTTGTTTAGTAATTCTGAATTGAAATTCTTTATAAAGCTTTGTTAATTAAAAGGTAAAAACTTGATTGTTGCACATGGAGCCCTTCATCCTGAAAGATGCCTGTACGCTTTCCAAAAGCATACTCTACTTTCCAGAAAAGTAAACGATCCTTTGAAAACTAGGCAGTGCAGTTATTTTATTTACCTCAAATCAACCAATTTTACATTCCAAAATGGACCGTTACGGCCTGACCCTATTTCTAACTCTGCCAATAGTTGTCATGGCTGAGCTGTTGCACAGCAAGCGGCGAAGCTTCGCCCGAGCCCCTGGTGCCAGGCTGGCTTGGGGCTGCACACTTTTAGCAAGATCATGCAATACAATGATGAAGATTATGAGCAGTACATTTCCCATGATTTGCAGCCATCTCCGTGGTGAACTACATCACCTGCTCCATGGCACACAGCCATATCATCCCACCATGCAGTAAGACTGAAAGGGACACACAAAGGCACCTTTCTGTAGGCAGAGTGGCCTAATCTGAACTGAGGAGGCAGGATTTGGGATGAAATATTTCCTACCAAGACAGGCCTTGGCTCTTAAAAGAGAAGGAGGAATTTTTGAGCGTTGCCACATCTTGGTGATGGTACACAGCTTCCTGTGTTCACACTGGGGTCCCTAACCCGCGCTGTCCACAGCCCAGTAGCATTGCCACAAGCCTCATCATTTGCTTGGTGAAATCAACCTAAGCAACCAACCAACCATCCTACTCTTCAGCCACCAGCGGCTTCTTGCCCCACACTCCTTACCTGGTGTATCTTCCCACTTTTAATATCCATTAGAAAGTTCCCAGGATGATGCAGATTTTGTAAAGTTTTTCTATTTTTTTTCCGCCCGGTGCCTTCTGAGCAATTCTGGTGCCTGCTCAGGTGCAGCCTCCTAATTTTAAAAGATAAAGAACAACACATGGTAGGTCATGAGTATGGTTGGAAAAACACACACTCTCCTCAATTTTTTGGACCTAATATTCTTCTACAGAGTCCCAGGGACTGGAGTAAGAAACCTGATCCCTTTCCTTTCATCTGACAACAATGCACGCTCAGGCCTAGATTGCTGGAAATGGCATAAGGACATAGACACCTCTTCCTCTTGCATAGTTTAGAAAAGGCAGACAATCTTGGTGGGCTGTCCAGGCAAACGTTGCAGCTCCTCTCAGCAAAAACTTATGGTAGTTGGTGCAGGTGAAGTTACAAAGCCCTAAACTATACCAGCTAAAGTAGAGTTAATGGCAGCATATAAAAGTCATTGGAAAAAAATACTGCCTTTATATTTGCTTCTTTTGTGGGTATTAAGGAATGTTCATCCAGTCTTTGCTTTTGTGTGTGTATACATATATATATATATATGCGCCTGTGCAGACTTGGCAGGGTTAAACTGCTGGGGGTAAGAAAGGACATAAACTCTTGGAAGGATTTTGACACCCCCCTCTTTCCCACTCCCAGCACTCAGGCATGCCAAAACGTTATGGTTTCTTTTAGACCCGCATAATTAAGTGAGTGATGAGGAATTTCTCACCAATATAAAACTGAATTATTTGTTGCTTAAAATAGAGCTGTACCCTCTCCAGGCCGTCAGCTGGTGTCAATCAGCTTGTTCTGGGACACCAGGTTTTGCTCCTTGGGGCTAACACCAAGAGCATCAGGACTGGACGGTGCAGCCCCAAAGGGTCCAGGGTTGGGAAGGGACCACCATAGGGACCAGAAGAAAAGCAGTCCTTATAATACTTTTTTTTTTTTTTTTTTTTTTGAGTTTTCATGTTCGTGCAGGAATCCTCCCCCGGGGGGTGGCTGGGGGTGTTGCGGAGGACAGGGAGGGCGTGGGGGTGGACTGCGGGGAAGCCCACGCAGTTTCTCTCCCGGTTTAACAGGCAGCCT
>NW_009259308.1:5978294-6008207 GCF_000687185.1 Egretta garzetta | reverse complement strand
GAGGGGGGCTGTGCAAGCAAGGCGGGGGCAGGGGGATAAAGCCAGAGGGAAAAAAAAGGGAAAAAAAAGCATCAGGAGAGAAATCCTGGCGGAGTTAGGAAAGAGAGTAACTTGTCCACAGGGTGTCACTCTTGACCCACATTTGGGCCAGCACCCAGCCTTGTCTGTGGCAGCAGGAAATTGGAGATTTTTTTTTTTTTAGTTCCCCAACAAGCTTCCCCAAAGGCAGAAGCCTCCCCAAAAGGCAGGCTGGCTCCTCTGGGTGTGCTGGCCTGGGCGCCCACTGCCCGGCTGCTCCCGGCCCCGATTACCACCGGGCCGCCTTCCTCGCCCCCCATTGCACTGTGCCTCGCCCTGTCAGGAGGATGGGGTTTGCTTGGGGGTCCTCCCTAGGCCAAGCTTACAGCACACGATGGAAAAAGGGATGGAGAGTGGAAGAAAACACTCTTCCCCTGCAGCCAAACACTTTCTCACCATTCTGGCCCAAACTTCTGCCATCCCCTCTCAATGTTTCAGAAGTATTTTAGTTTACTGTGAAATTCCCCTATCATCCCATACTGTAAGTCTGCCCCTTCCCTCTGGGAAACCTGTTTCCCAGGCACTGGCTCATGGAAGGTGCTACAGTACAGCTTTATGGTGAGTCCTGAACCAGGTTAAATGAAGCGCTGATAATCCTTTGCTTTCAGTAGCTGTTACTCAACAGAGATTGGGAGGGTTCTTCAGCTAAGGAGAAGCCCTATGAATTACCACCTTGTTTTCTGTGTCAAGCTGTAGACTTCTGCAGTCAGGAGGGCAAAGCTGGGATCAAGCCAGCTCTGGGTGTATCCTGAAAGCAGGGAGCGCCCTGACCTTGTCTGATGCTGTGCTGAGCCCAGGCAAGGCAGGACTGCCTGCCCGCACTGCCTGGGCCAGCTGGAGGGCTAGCTGACACGTCAGGCTTCCCAGGATCAGCAACTGGGGGATGTGGTCAGCCACCAGGCTCAGAGGGGCCAGTGGGTGGCATGGATGCTGGGGTCAGCAGCACAGCAGCCAAGGTACAGGCTGGAACTTTTATAAAGCATCAGCAGAGCATGAATTATAGTATGTCCTCCTGGCAAGGTTCCTGGAGCAGAGGACACACCAGCAAGAATGCTATCTCCTCTTCCATGGCTGGTTGGGACAGGATTTGTGTGTAGTGTGTACAGCACATAATTCATCAGGCTATCATTTACATAGCATGAGCTCAGCACTGCAGCACTCTCTGACATTTTGAAATATTCTGCTAGGGGCTTGGCAGCTTACTGGGAGCATCACAGGAGATTCATCCCAAAAGGGATGCTGTCCCCTTGTATGACTTCACCCTCTGCTTGGAGGAGGTGCTCCCAAAAAGCCTACATCCATCAATCCTACCTGTCTGCAACCTCCTGGGTTCCACAGTGACTTCACTCTTTTGCCCCAGGATGGTGTTTTTAGGTGTGCTTGGTATAATTTTAAACATTTCTTGGTTTTCTTTCAGTCCATCCTCCTTAATGTGGCTATCCCAAGCTTTTATGGAAACACCTGCAATATGTAAACGCAAACGTATAAATCTCTGTAATGTGAAAAAACAGCTTCATGAAGCCGTACAAGAATGCAGCCATGTGACTGCAAAACTTCATTTACAAGTATCTAAATATAGATCATAGCAAGCAGCAAACCCAGACTTCAATTTTAAAAGCGAGGGCATAGGGGAGAGTGCAGAGTCAGCACATCTTAAATAAGAAGTTCTTCTTGTACTAATTCATTTACAGCGGCATCTTCCTTTGACACAGCAAATTTGCATCACTGAATCCTGATCACAGAGACATAAAGATTTTTATGGGAGTGGGAAATAGCCTCCATGCAGGCGTTGCTGTGGAAGCGCTGCACCACCGCCTACCTCCGCACCCAGACAAGGGCATGCTGCACTTTGCACCAAGTGAGCTGCGCAGGCTTTATTCCTCCATGTGCTTTTATCGCATCCCATTATGGTTCCCTGGTTCCAGTTTGCCCAAGTTGCTTTCCAGTACCAGTGGCTGTGACTGCTGCCCACAGTCCTAGGGAGAATGATGGGCTGCAAAGCACCATGCAAGGGGTGCACAGGGCATGCAGACTGAGTGGTGAATAGTGGCTATATCTTCCATTTCACCTGCCTACACCTGCATCTCTACTGTTTAGGATGCTGGAGATATCCCACAAATTATTGTATGTATGTATGCCTATTGCCGTTATCCTGGCTGTCGTTAGGTATTATATTAAACTTTCTCAAATCATTCTTCTAGCCTCACAGTTTCCATAGAAATACATTTTAAATTTAGGAAAAATCAACTGTCCTTTGAAAATCACTGAAAGCACTGCTGGGAGACAGTGGCAAGTGTCCTACCGAACATACCTTTGTCAAATGGTGGAGCAGTTCTGCAGGAATCAGCTGTACTCCAGATTTGCACAAGGAGTATCTTGTGCAAACTCAACCTAGGCAGCCACAAACCCACCTGCCAGGGTCTGAGAAGAGAGAAGAAGGGGGGGAACCAAGGCTTTGAAAGCCAGAAGTCTAATAGCCTGAAATTAGGCCTGTGCTGGGTTTACAGGAACCACCTCCTAAACCACGAGGGCTGCGCCCAACTCACAGCCAAGACTGGATCCAGCTGCAGGGAACAGGAGGTGTCTGGGGAAACGACTCCCTCCCCCTGGACACCCATCCCACTGCAGGACGAGTGGTGAGAAAGGCTTGAAACAAACCTAACAGGGAGGCATTTCTCCAGCCTGGATCCTCACCTGGGAAAGCACTGCTGCTTAGGAACAGGACTTACAACATCAATGGGGCCTCAGCAGATGCTCAAGTGAATCCCTAAATCTAAACCCACCACAGAGACTGCTCTATGAATTCCTAAGTGTTTTCCACTGGAATAACCAGAAGATCACACATTTTCTAAATATTGCATAAGTTGGCTAGTTGCTTGAATTTCAAATTTTGGGGCAAAGATCTATGTTATTATCAACAAAATCCCAAATTATTAAACAGCATTTTTCACAGTCTCATTCTTATTCACTGATTTCCTATTTAATAGACATAAAGAACATTAACTGGCATTTGTTTTCAGCCAAATGCTGAAATACTGATTTATTTATTTTTCAGAAGAAAAATCAAGTCACAACTATTTATGTTTGATGGGGCATACAATAGGGCACCGTGATGTTCTCAGATCAGGGCACCCAGCTGAGGCTGCTGGACTTTGGCACATCAGTGTGATTCCAAACCAACCCAGAACTCAGCGCTGCGTTTTGATTGCCCTCAGATTTTCTGGTGGCAAACCTGAGATTTTCACGTGGAAAATCTAAGTTTGCACAGAATTTTCCTTTTCCTTCAATAAAAAAAACCCCAAACATTCTGCTCTACTCATCATGCACAATGCAGAAGAGTCAGCACATGACCAAAGAAGACCCACTGCATCCATTCTGCATTTAGTCTTTAAAAAATACTGCTGTATTAGCAGCGGTTTTCTATGCCCATACCCGCCTTCCCCAGTGCTGCCTACTGTGTTAAGAGCACTTTCTGCCACAGTGTTTGGCTAAAATCCCTGCAGGACAACCAGAAACACTTCAGCTTCACAGACATGGGGCAGGCAAGAAGCAAAGATGCCATCAGATGGGAGGAGGTGACAGACATGTGCCAAGAACTGGCCAGAGCACCATAGCCAAAAGGCAGGGGACAAAGCAATGCTTCCTCCCAGCCAAGGAGGATGAGCAGGGGCTCCTACTGCTCCTAAAACACCAGCAACGGAGGAAACTGCAGGTACGTCATGCTCCAAAGCCCGGCTTCTCCCAGCCACCCAGCACACAGCAGCAACACATCAATTATATATATCTCTCTCTCTCCAGGAATGACCTGGTAACTGTAAAAAAGTAACTACATAATTATACTTTACTACTGCTTCTGTTGGACTCACTCTGTAATTACAAAGTAGTTGCTAAGGAAAACCAGCCCCTTGGTTTGCCATGAGCAATTCATGCAGGTTACCAACATGGTGGTTATGCAGGGCCAATGCTAACATTGGCACCCAACCATATTATTCACCTATCGGTTGTGGCTCCCCAATAATGAGTGCTCTGCCTCACATTACATGTCCACAAGCATGAGAAACAATTTGCATCAAAACTCCAACCGTGCTACTGGAAGGAAAACCCAAGAAGCAGATACCCGTTATGTCTGACGGTTCCTTTCCCTTGATTTCTGTTTTTGGCAAAGGGGCAGAGCTGGGTCTCCTCTTGCTCCGCAGGGCAGGTGTGTGGATGAGTACCTTGGCCACCCATGGGTCTAAGGTACACCTCACTTTCCCATCCTTTGGATGTCATTTTCTTATCACTGCTCCTCTCCAGCCACCGCCTAGCCACAGAGCTGCAATGATCCTGGGTGCCACAAGAGCTGGAGCAAGAGTCCACTGATAATAACAATACCCTCAGTATACCTTTTAAGCAGCAGGATTTCAGCCATGGCATGTTCACCTTTACATCACAGACCCCAGCCTCACCATGTCATTTTTTCATCATCGTGTCTCAAGCCACAGCCCAACTAGCTACTTGCAGGTTTAGTGCCCCATCCAAATCTCTCTTCATGTAACTCACTTTTGTGGTAGATCAACAGCTGCTTCTGTGGGGGAATCTCTTTGTCATAGAACTGCCTGCCTCAGTGATCTCTTCCATCTGATGCACCCATCTCTCATCTACAGAAAACACAAAGTGTGGTTATTTACAACACTAGAAACGATGGGGTAGCTCATGGGTCACTTGCCCCTCACTTGTGGCACAGAAAACACAGGCAAAAGCTCCTTAGTGTTCACACTAGTTCTGCTATTGCATGTTAAAAACACCATCAGAAAATCCTGTTTAACAGTGTTATTTTCTCAGGCTAGGAGAAGGGCAAAAAATAGTGACAATGGATTTGTGAAATCTAAAACAGGGCTAGAAATTACAGCAGGAGGATCAGCCCTTTCCACTATTTCCCAACACATTTGGTGTGGAGATTCACACCTCCTCCCACTGGGGCAATCACCACAGCAAGAAGCACAGTCATGAGGCCAGGACGAAGAGGCAGGTGAGCTATAGGAGCACCAGGGCCAGTGGTGGTCCCCAGGGAACTGGTTTGGCACTGGTTAGAAACAGAAATCAGTCCATGGCCCAGTCGGCCCAGAGCACAGGAAACTTTTTTTCCCCCAGCAGGTTTCTCTTCCACGCTGCTCAAAGACATAGGAATAGGAGCAATATTTGCACTGTATCTTCTATCCTGGGCTACAAAAGCACAACTGAGGACTCCAAAATTGCAGGCTGCTTCTTAAAATTACAGACTCCATGGTGCCAGTGTTAGGGGTGGTTGTCTGTGATCCTTGCCTAGGAAAGTGGCTGTGCTCCACTGCCTCTTCCTGCTTTCTCCATGCTGGGAGATTGCTAACACCTCTCCAGATGGGGATATTTACCCAAAATACTTGTCAAGGCTAGATCCTAATGGGAAGCAACGGGTAAATGCTGGTGGAGGGTCACCTGCACTGTCTTATGGTGGAAAGAACAGGCAATGAGGCCTCATCCCAACATGGGAGCAGCATGGATGTGTTTCTGCCCTCTTATTCCTCCATGGCCATGACTGGTATTGGTAATGAGAAACATCATGGAGGAAGCTCCCCAGGGATCTGCAGCCTTGGGGATGTCTATGCAGAAGAGCCTTCCCCCAGCCCAGCTCGCGTGAAGGGGCAGAGGACATACAGATCTCTCCTCCAAACTGTATTCAGTATGTACTTTTTCAAAATGACAGCTACAAGAGCCGTAATGAAACAGAATAAAATCATTGTAGCACCAGGATCCACCTGCACTAAACTCTAGTCCTGCAGGTGAACCTTAGCCAGCTCTAGCTGAAACTTCTTGGCCCTTAAAAACAAAGAAAGGCTCATTAGTCTAAATTAAATGCATCAGCCAGACATTTATGCTTCATATCACTAAGAGGTGCTAATGGCAGCCTGCAGGCACCCTCCAACCAAACGTCTTTCATATCCTACCTTGATGCTGGTGTGAATGATGGTTCCGCACTCTTGTCTGTCTTTGCCACCCGTGCCAGCATTTTCATGAGCACAATAAAAAGTTTTTTGCAATTCAGTTCTGGACCATTTTATTTCAAGTCTGAAAAAAAAATCAAAACAAAAAGGATCTTCAGATAATAAAATGTTTTGCACAGCTGAGGCAGATTCTGGCCATCATTGCCTCCTGCCATGCCACAGAGATGACCCATCCTCTGAGCCTCCAAGCAGAGGGCACCTACCCCAAAGACATCCCACAACCACGAGAGTGCACCAAAGCCATGTTCCTCTATTTCAGGTTAGAATTATGGATTTAACTGTATCCCATAATTTACCATACTTGATTCTTCAACATCCAATCTTTTCCTTATTTTCAGCATCCCCACATATTTCATTTTCTTTCCCCATCACATATTCATTGGATGCTGTACAAACAAGTGTAGATTTAAAGTGTCCCTGTAACATTTTACTTATTCTGTGACTTAATAATAAAAAGAGCACTGAATAGAAAGGCTAGAGTTCAATTTCTGGGCTCTATTGCCATTTGCAAGCTGCACTCTCCTACAGCTCCTCGCTTGAAATACAGCCTCCCATTCAGCTTTATGCTAGCTCTGGAGCAATAAAACTGCACTTTGCCAGAGGAATTTTAAATCGTTCTACACCAATGCAGAGATCTTTAAGAAACAAATTTAAAAATGTAAAAAGTGAGGGTCAAAGTGAAACTTTTGGATTTTACCAAATGGGTCTGCAAATTCTCCATCTTTATAAAGAAAATTTTCATTTGCTTTCAGAGCTGAAAAGGGACTTTTTTTTGGGTGAAGATTTTTATTTAATTTGCCTAAAGGCCCCAGAAAATATAAAACTTGGTGAATAAGAATTTAAAAAAAAAAAAAAAAATCTACCTTAAGTGGAAATCTCCAGCACATTGATGCATTTACCAATTTAGATGACAGGAGCCTATAACCCAGGCTCTGTTCCCAGGGTTGGGTCCATGTGGGATGTCTGGGCAGCTCTCGAGAGCCCTCACCGTGGCCAATGGGCAGCAGGATGCAACCCTCTGCTCCTCACTGAGGGGAGCAACCTCAGGTCTGTGCATCTCACTGGGCGGAGGAGGTTTATTATTTGAAAGTGTCACAGTGCAATGCGCAGGGCATGGAGGGGGCATCTCCCATGTCCCATTGCATGTGGCTTGACATTTCTCTGCCAGGTGCCTGTTTTTCTCTGTGTTTTCTTTGTCTGCCTTGGATCAACACTCCCTGGAGGAGAGCCCACTTCTGCACAGTGCAAAGCACCGCAGAGGCCTGGCTGCACCTGGGTTTCTAGGAGCAAAATTAAGCAATTACAAATTGTTACTCTAATTTTTTAGCAATTTCATGCCAAAGTTCTGTTTTTCTTCAAAGCTAAAGGTCAATGATTGATTCAAAACTTATATTTTCCCCAAAATTATGGGCTGGGGAAATAATGCAGAGGCAGTGAGCCCAATTCTGCCCTCCTTTATATCTTTGTAAACCTGAAATAGCCCACTCTGTTTGCACCAAGTCTCTGCCCTCTGATTTCTTCTGGCCTTTTCCAGGGCTGTTAACAGGGGCCATGGCTGAAACACTGGCTTTCTATGGACCCAGGTCCTCCCGAGGAACTGTGCATGCATTGCCCTCACTGGGACTGACTGAACTGGACACCAGCACTCACAGCCCTGGAAGCATTTCATCTGGGATTCAAAGTTACCTGCAGACCTTTCAATGGGACTGATGATGTATCAGATGATGCGCTGATTTAAGTCTCCCTGGGTGAAGGCATTGTGGACACAGCTACCTGTGAGAGATCGCAGACGTTTTAGCAGAGTACAGATTTTACAATCCATTATGGTCATTGATGTGTTTTTATTATTAATGTGTCTTGAAAAATAAGATGTTTAGCTAAGCTTACTAATTCCTTGAAACTCAAATCATTTAGGCTGTCTAACCTTGTTCAGGATAATTATTTCTATCCATTATCCATCATGCTAAAAAATGACAGCTCTGGGACAAGGAGGCTTTTCAAGCAAATGTTTTAAGACAGTGTTTTAGGTTGCAGGCACTGGAAAATGTTAATTAAATTAGATAAACAATGACTCAGAGTAGCTGTGCTATACTGGAAAGAAAGATGGGAGGTAATGGGGAAAGGAATTTGGTGGCTCAAAGGTCAAAGCAGTTTTTTGGAACCAAGAATCTGTCCCTTGAGCAAGTACCTTTCCTGACTTCAACAAAATCAAAATATATGTTGTCCTTTACTTTTACACCTCCAGACAGCATTTGTGTGAGTTTACTGAGTGTGTTTCTGCCAGGGCATGTGGTGTGCACTACCTGTTCAAGGCGTCCTCCAAGACTATATGACAGCCTGGGCCACACAATCTCAGGAGGACCATAGTTCTCCATCGTCATCCCCTTCCTCGGCTAGGGCCAGTCCTGAAACTGCCGATCCAGGCTGAATGTTGAATCGTCCCGTTTGGTGGAAGTTGTCCACCGCACTGAATTAAGCGGTTACAAAAGCAAAGCTCCAAAAGTGGCCTCCAGGTCTGGAAGTGCATCTTCTGGTAATTCCTATGCCTTAATCTGTTCAACAATACAGGTGAATATTATTTATTTAGTAATACTTAATACAACAGTTCTTATCATCTTGTGCAACTGCTCCTACAGTGTGCAATAACATTCTGAAAATCAAAGCACTAAAAAAATTTCCTACTGAGGACTCGTTGCACTAAAGATACCAAGTCAAATACCTGGGTTTGAGTTTTGCATCTACCCCAAGAGAGGAGACTCAGGATGAGATCATCTTTGCTATGAAAGTGAGTGACTTGCTGACATGAAGGGGTTCCTGGCGTCCCAGGCTGACCCTCTCTCAGGTCCTGCAGGGTGGTGAAGCTCTCCCTTAGGAGGAGTTTTGGAGAGGATTTGGTATGCTTCTGCACCTATGGAGTTTGTACAGGGAGACAGAACATGAATGCAGCAGGAGTGCACCTATATAGGAGTGGGATGAAGGGAGGAGAGAAGGAAGTCACGCAGCACTCTTAAAACAACTTAAATTGTGTTAAAGGAGTATATGGGCCACTTAGAGACATTTATAAACTTTATTCATTTACATCTTTTAGCTCATGACAGAGGCTTTTATATTTGTTCCAAAGGTCTGAGCATCCTTTACTGCTGCCTTTTGTCCCCAGGTGTAGCAGGAGCCAGTGGACCCTCCGCTCTGCTGGCTCAATGGCCATCACCTACCTGTGATGGTAGGCATGTCTGGTGCCTACAGGGAATAACCAACACCAACCTTTGCAGTGGCAGGGGAGAAAAGTCTTCGGGAGTAACAAGTCATTGGTGAGCAAGCCAGCCACCTATGTCTCCTGAATGAAACCCAGAAACTGCTCAGCTATTCTAATTCCTGCACATCTCAGGTCGTGTTCCTTCAAGCGTTCAGCTGACTCACATTGCTTTCTGGAAACAGTGGTACTGCAGTCCCTTGCCATGCACAGTCCCTGATGGAGAACCTGTGGTGCCCTCACCCTCAGCATCCCTGTGATTCAGCCAAGCGTTGGGTTTTATACTATGGAGATACTGATCTGTCCAAACTTTCTTCACCTGCTCTGATCATTTCAGCTCCTTGGGGACACACACCTCCATGCCACTGTCCAACTAATTAGTTGCTTCACTGGCTGCATTCTGCAATTCTTCAGTGATGGGTCCCCATCTGACATCTTATGACAACTGATTAGTAAAGTAGGCCACGAGTTTAAGAAAAATGTAATTTGGGCACCACTTGCTATTAACTGTTTGCATGCCCTTTTTTGTTTGGTTGGTTGTTTTAAAAAAATTGTTACCCTTCAATGTAAATACCAAAGGATGAGAAAAAGTTTGTGAACTGGCAATTTTACAAAGCAAGATGCAGTAAATCTTAAGATGCCTTCAATAACTAGCCCTGAAGCGGCAATAAGGGAATATATGTCCTTACTGCAGCGCTATATATTACAGAAGTCTAGATACCAAGGCAACATCCAAAATTGCTAGTCTGTCCCATAGTCTTGGGCCACAACCATACGCAAGCTAATTAATTAATTAGAATTAAGTCAAAACAACCTGTCTTCACCCCAGCTCCCCCCTGCCAACAGAGCAGAAAAGAAACAATAAATAAAACTTGAAAGCTTAAACGCAATGAACGCTCCTCTCCAGGTTACAAGGATGTCAGCAAGCTACAGCACCACAGCGGTTAAATGTCGTTGAAGATTTGACTGCCTTTGGTCTGGGATTTGCTCTCGCTTGAGAGCTGGTCAAACCAATCTTTCCAAAACACTGACTTCTGAACTTTTGCCAGAGGTGCCTCTCTCTGGTGACCAGGCAGGCGACATGTTAAACCTGTCAGTTCAGAATAAGCAGAAAAGTGTGCACCCGCTGCGGGGAGGGCGTTTAAAGGCACAGGATTTCTTTTGGTGGGTGAGATGGAGGGCTTGCCTGTGTACCAGAAGGCTTCCAAACATTTGGGGAGAGCGGTGGGATGCCATTGCTATCAGGCTGGTATGCATCCTAGTGGAGTGGAAAGAGCTACCCCAGTTTAAAACCTGTCCTTTCTAAAAGGCAGAGCTCTCTCTTGCAGGATGATGTAAAATCTGGTTTTAGAGAAGTCTGAAAGATAAAGGGGGAGAAAGAATAAAAACTATGTTGCTACCAAAGGGAAATGAGAGACAAAGCCTTACAGATTTTGTGTTCATACACAGGCCACCCCTGGCTAAGGATCTCAGGTAATTTCTGATCTAAGCTACTCTTGACTGTATGTTCAGCCCTCCTGCTAATTCTGAGGATGCTGCAACCGCATACAGGCTGTGATTACATTACTGCAGTGGCTACTCCAGAGTTTTATAAAAGATGAGCAGTCAACAGGAGCCACCAATGGTCCTGATTTTAACACCACAGTTTAGAGGAAGAGTGCCAGGCAGCTGGTGCTCCTCTTGAACCAAACAGCCACAGTGCAGTACAGGAAAGGAGAGTTTATTTGCTCCTTCAAACAGACAACAGTACAACCACCTCTGAAGAAGTCCCCTCTACATACATTAGTAGTCTGATGCCCATTGTCAACCTCTGATAGCTGATCAGGATAATTAGACTGCCCTAACTGGGAAGATGAATGCTTGTTCTGCTGTGACCTATGGTCTGGCCTAGCACAAACTGGACTCACACCAGACCCAGAGCTGAAATGGCTCTGCTGCCACCAACGCAGTGTCCCCTCCCATCAGTGGAGAGGAAGATGACCCACTCTCACCCTTCCAGGCCTCTCAGCATTTATGCAATGCCACTTACACCACCGCTGCCATCTCACCTGCAAGAGGCAACACGAGTCCAGAGCAAAGTCTGAGCCTGCATCTTTACCCTGGGGTATCAAATCAGCCAAGACTTATCTCCAGCTCTTTCAATATTTATATACAACTGAGGGTAAGTGGTCTCAGAGCTGGCAAGCCACAGAAAACAAACATCTCTATTTTTCACCATATGCAATCATGCCAACACCAGGATGAGGTCCTGATACTGAGTCAAGTTAAGCTGAGAGATACACAATAGGTAAATGAAGTTGAACCTAAGTGAGAGAGGAGATGTCAGTATGCAGAGGAGAGAATTTGGAAGAGTTTGTGGTTAAAGCACACATTCATGATTGAGCTCCTATTTAAAAAAAACAGGAAAAGAATCCACAAGTACATTCAGCGCTCTCATAGCAGCAATTATCACTTCCAACCATCCCCAGTTGGCTGGGAGACTGCATCCCATCCTGGCAGATACTGACCTGGCCTTAGTTTTTCACACCTTGGTCACTTGGCTGTTTTACAGCAAACCGATATACCTGGGCATGAAGCCTGCAACACTTAGGAAACTCCAAATAGTACAAAATGTTACAGAAAACCTCTTCAGTGACACTCACTGCCACAAGTACATCACATCTATCCTCAACTGTCTACAATTGCTTCACAATTTAAATTTGGAGACATATTCAAGTTTTTGACTCTTTTCTTTCTGATGCTCCTTGGCCTGAAGATAGGATATCTGAAAAACTGCGTGAAACTATTGGATAAAAACCATGGTCAAGAAACATGCTTCTCTGGTGCAGTAGAAGTCTTTACAACAGGAGTAAAGCTTGTCTATGCGGGAGACTGAACTTTTGCATGAGCATGGTATGAACTTGCTTAATCATAGATGATTGTGTGTGCTGTAAACAGGAGTCATCCCCCTCTCTTAGCCAAGAGTGCTTTTAATTGCTTGATGAATATGTAGTTTAAAAATAAATAAATCAGAAAAGCTTTGGAGGAAGCCACTGAGCTCTCCTCTAGTGTGAATTCGGTTCAGGTATTCCTCTTGCTGGCATTCATGGGTCATGTAGATCCCCCCTGCCCTCACTCGAAACAAATGCAAGTAAGCAAATAAAAGAGTCGTGAGCTGATGAGGCAGTCAGCAAGAGGCATTCAAAGGGTGTTCCCAAATGATCTGCTTTCTGAATGTCCCGCTTGTAACCAGAGTTTACAGCAAGTCCGTTTTCAGTTATTTCAGATGAATAACAACTAGACCACCACGTTTGTATAAACCCACTAAGGGTGGTTACATCTCACCAAATTCAGATCTCTCTCCTCCCAGATCTGAGGATTTTGAGCAAAGATCAGACAATCCTGTGTGTAATGTCAGGCAGACTATAGATACTAGTGAGCTGCAGGTGAATCATAAAAACCCCTTTGTGTTTACACTTGAATTCTTGTTTTGTCTGAATAACGCCAGTGAAAAAGAGAAGTCTTCATCTTAGATTTCCAATACCTGGCTGACAAAAGAGCAGGTGAGTATTTTTTTTTCTAATAAGTTTGGCAGACTCGTAAAGAGGACTCCCTCAGAGATATCATAAAGTGCATTTTTTTCAAGGAAATTTGTTTTTGTGAGCTATAAATGTGTGTTTGGTCAGAGTTTTGGCAAACAACGCCAGCGAGTTTTTGTGCTATGTAAGCCTTTTACGTCATGCCCCAGAAAAAACAACAGCTGTTAATTATTTATCAGCTGATGAACATTGGCCTGTTAATTGCAAAACATTATAAAATAGATTAGGCATCAAAGCTCAATATGTATGCAAGCCGGGTTTTTTTGCTCAGTTTTATATGTGACTTGATTAAATAAGCAATTTTAGGTCTTTGCTTAGTTTACAGGGACTACCTTTAGAAACTGCATGGGTCCACAATATTTAGATAAGTTTAGTAAAAATCAGAAGTTTTTCAGACTTCAAGATTTTTGAGCCCCTGTCATGCCTCTAATCTGTCATGAAGATGAGCTCTGTAATATCTCCAGTGTATCATGTTTGGAACCAAAACGATTAGAGCACCTTCAGAAGGGGAAGCACTAACGAGCAGGGAGAAGACCACAAGATGCAAGAGCGTGCTCTCTCTGACCTTCTTCCTGCTAAGTCTTAGCTTTTACATGATAATCTTGTCATTCAATACTATTTGGTGGTGCATCAGAAGACCACTGCAGACAGTTAGTGACTCACCTTCATTACAGGTCCTGCTGGCTCCTTTCTTGGTCTGTGGACAAAAAAAATCCCATGATTGACTCTGTACCAATGAAATACAAGTTTCCAATTTTCCCAGAACCTCCCTTGTGCCACTGGAGTATTTTCATCCTATTGAAGTGGTCCCAATGTATGACAGTCTCTTTCACATACAAATGGCTGTAGCAGGGTGAGGAGAAAATATACACAAAAGGTTTTTTGAGGGCCTGTGCTGGGCTACCTGGTGAAGGACCTCTGGGCAGGATTCCCATGCTATAGTCCACCACTCAGGCATTCCGATATGCGTGAGCGTGGGTGGTCTGTTATCAGCACTGAAATAACCTGCTCCGGTTGCTCATGTTTATCTGCTTGCCCATTACCCAACATGTTGGCCCATTCTCCTGTTGGCCTTCTAACATCATTGATTTGGGGGCTGACCAGGAGAATCTTGTTCTTATACTCTGATCTCTGATGCACAGTCTCTCTCGCTTTTTAAGAAGGAAGGCGATTTTTCATGGCAAACTCAAACATCCCAAGAGGCCAGTGCTCATCGACTGACACACGATAAGGTGGATCTTAAACCAGTGTACATTTGAGTAGGCTGATTGAATTAAATGGAGCCTGGCTGATCCACACCAGCTGAGAAGAGCACTAGAGGAAGGGATTTGAAAGGATTTAGGAGCTGTCTCAACTGCAAAAAGCTTTAAAGTTTGGGTCACAGACCTGCATGGCAGAGAACAGACTGGCAGTGTGTGCACCCAGATCAGAAACAGTCCCAAAGGTGGTGAGACACTTCCATCAGGACTTCATCTTATTTGCTGGACTCGTGTACCAGTTACAAATCACTGCATATTCCAGCGGTCAAACAGCTCGAAAGGGCACAAGTCTGCGGGTTCTGACCAGCTTCCTGCAGTTCCTATGTGCAGTGTTCGCCGGACCAGCTTCCCTCACTTCCATTGCATTTTGGTGCTGCAACACTTTGGGCCAGCAACCTCCAAAGAAAAACTTTTAAGCTTTTCAGAAAGTCATACCAAGACATACCTCTCCCCAAAGGAAACAAAAAAAAAACCAAACCAGATGCACACAAGCTTGGTTTTAAGAAATAGGGAAGGGCGGGAACAGTGTGCTTGTCGCTTTTTACTCTAAATAGCATCAGGAAGTCCTACAGTCCCTGAATTAAAAAGGAAATAAACTTTCAGTGCAGGTTGTGGGACCGATAGTTTATACACTAAAGCAATATGCACATTTAACAATTTGAAAATGAGACAGCTCTGCACTGCACAGCCAGCCACTCAGAAAATAAACAAAACCCTTGGAGCAATCCTCCTGGAAGGTTTCAGCTCCAATTGAGACCAACATTTGAGTGTACAATGAAGGTGTGACTTCAGGGAGGCTGATGGTCCTCCAGCTGGGACCCAAGGACCGGGCAAGAGGGGCCAAGCACAGCCCTCTCGCCACCAAGCCAAGGTCAGCCTTGCCTGAATGAAGGTTGCTGGAAGGAGGCCATAATTCACAAAATCATTTAAATAGTTAAATGGGCTACACATGTGGCATAGCGCTCCTGGAGTGACGAATTTAGAGTGCTGTACTCTGTTTAAATAATAAATGTTGTTGTTTTGGTTTTGTTTTGTTTTTTTTTTACAGGACTTGTACAGCCTGTAAAGTGTCTTCAAGTATAGAAAATCCCCAATTGCTCTAAATGGACAATCATCCTGACCACTGGGCTTTGGCCATCTAAACCAGAGCAGAACTGGGGCAAAAAAGAAAACATATTTATAAAAATATCCACCGTGTGAGATACCCCTTAACTGTTTCCTAACAGCATCTGATCTAAGAGGGGCTTGAACTCCGATTTTCATAGGTACTGCTTAGATCTCTGAATGCTCCTCATGTTCTTAATCACGTCTGCTCCAGAGATGAGGCTATGAATAATTAACTATGCCTCCAACATTACAGTCATAGATTATGGTGGTGGTGACTTGTGGACTGCCATGCGCAGCATAAACCATTTAGGAAACTCTGTTATCCACTTTCCCTTTATATTTGTCTTGCAATCACTTACCGCTTAAAAGGGTAAATCTTTCATAGCTTTAATTAAAGCATTTAAAATAATTTACACTGAAATTGTATGTGCTTGGGTCTGTCAAAATTGATGCTTTAATAACATGTCATCCCTTTTTTCGATTGCCCTGAAATCTGTTAAAATTACCACTAATCTAATTGGGAACAAAGTTGTCAAATGCATGCAGCTCTGACAGTTTGTCTTTCTGCAAACTGCCGACAGATTGCAAGTTACGCATGTGTTGAGCAGATGGGTAAGTTAAAAGGAACACAAAAAAAAGCAATTTATTAAATCACCTGGAACCAGCAGCTCCATTCCAAAAATAGTGAGAATGAAATATAGCAAGAGCTAGGAGAGTTGGCACTGGAATATGCCAGAAGGTACCAGTTACAAAACAAGATAAACATTTTGAGAAGCCTCAGCTGTGTTGCAGAATAATGAGGCGTTATTTAACCCGATATAGATTACCAGCAGAAATTAATTTAGGGTGCAGGGTTTTGTGAGAGTGTGTGAGTGTGTGTGTGAGTGTGGTGGGGTTTTTTTAACGATTTTTTTTTTTAATCCCTGTGTTTTAACTCCTTCATGTCTGAAAGACGAGTCCCCTGTCTCTCTCCCTCATCCTCAGTCCTTCCCCACAGAGCTGCTGGACCTACTTTAAATCCCTGTGGCGGAGGCAGGCAGTGGTGCCCTCTCCTTCAGCTTCCTCCTACACCCTCCCTTTCACGGGCATCTCCCTCATATTTGAGAGAGGCCGAGGTTGCAGCATCCTCAGAATCAACTTGGCCACTGACGTCCTTGGGCTAGGTAGTCCCATACCTGCCCATAAATACTTCTTTTGGAAGGAAAGGTGAAGAGGAGGGAGGCAGACGTGGCACCCTGCAGGGACAACTGGCCCATCCGCTCCAGTTCTGCCTTTTGCAATCCCTTCCTTGGATCTCCAGGTCACTCCCTGTTGGTCCCGCTGCTGCTCTTCTGCTCCCTGCCCATCCTCCATGTCCCCCATCTCTCTGTCCCCCACAAGCAGCAGGGAACAGAGATGAGCTCTGTGGCCATCACATGGGCTCCAGTCCTCCCCACATGTGTCCATCTGCACTGGGGACACGTACTTCGCTGTATTTACACAGCATTTAGGAAAAAACAGGCTTCATTCTTGGTTGCTCTGTAAGCACTACACTGTTCAGCAGCATTTATTATTAAAGAGCAAGACCAAGATTAAAAACCAGTGCAGAAGGACCAGATAAGAATGATTCAACTGCTGAGGCCACCATGGAGGCCACCAGGGTGAAGATGGTCGTGTGCTTCCCCTGGTTTAGTGCCAGCTCAGAGGGAAGGATGAAGGCATGAGGCTTCACTGGTTCACATTCATTTTTGGAGGAAGCCCTGAAGTGCCTGCTCTCACCAGCGGTTAGGGGTGTGGTGGGCAGGCAGCGACTGCTGTGCCTTGTGGCCCTCTGATCTCATGCATAGCTTTGCCAGAAGACCTGCACAAAATCCTGGCCACAGCAGCCGGGTGGGCAAAAGAGAGGGAGGACAAACAGGTCCTGAGACACCACATCACCTTGTATCAACGGGATACTCCCCAGTCCCACAAAAAAAGAGATGAGCTCCCACGACCACAATGTACGTGACAGAATTGCTCCTCTCAGCAACTTTATGAACTAACTTCATAAGCCACAGTTTAAATGGCTACGGCATCATTTCAGCAAATGGAGATATACTGATTTAAACCAGCTGACAATCTTTGGCCCATAACGCAAGGTAATAGGTACCCCTTCCCAGAGAGCAGGGAGCTGGTGCCATTTCATACATGTGTTCAGGGAGGAGAAGAGATCATAAAAAGAATTGCAAATAGGAGGTTACAAGCAGAATTGCTTCTCCCTTCTTTTTTTTTTTTTTTTTGACTAAGGAATAAGCATTTTGACCCCTTCTTTCCCATAGGAAATTTCAGGAGGAATGTCTGCCTAATTTTCTACATTTAAAGATGTCTTTACATACTGGCGTAAAGATGGATGAGCCACTCTCCTGCAAAAGTGATAGCATTCCTTGTGTAAAATTTAGATTTATAAGTCTCAATGAACAAGAAAGATGAAAATCTAGCCCTAGGTAACATTACTGCACTCAGCATGCCATCAGGCAAAGTATGATTCTTAATGCAAGCTTGAAAGGATGTAATGTAAACCAGCTAAGAAGCATGGTGGGCCTGATTCTGAAATTGTCGCCAAGTAGCTTGAATTTTGACTAACCCTATGAAAGCCAATGGGAAAAAATAAAAATCAAAGCAGAGTGAAAACATTTCAGGTATTTCAAGTGAGGCTGGGTCAGCCCCTGCATTCCTGAGCTCTGGTGTAGAGCAGGGATGGAGGCAGAAGGTGCCATTAAACAACATTTATGCCTCCATGTCCAAAAGCCAGAGCTTTTCTGATCCCTACTTGGCTGCGTCCCTGCAGCTGGGCTGTAGCAACCATTGCAGGGAAACCACATCTTTCCTCTCTGCCTTGTCCCAGGGTCCTTTCCCGAAGCTCCTTCCCTCTCCCATGCCCCGCTCCTTGCACAGCGTGGGGGGCCCAGACTTTTTCCTTTCACCGCAATTTAAATGGACGTTTCCCACCCCCCTCCATATCCAAGCAGGTCATCATTTAGAGTCCGTGATTTATTTAATGGTGGTTTTAACCCCACTTAGAAATAGGCTGCTTTCATGATTTATTGATTCCTTCTTCCCCTTGTTAATTTGACTCATTTCTTAGGAAATTATTCATAGTTAATCATGGTAAGAATAAAATTAGTTATAGTGCCCACTTTGCTGCAAAGGGAGTGTAAATAACTTTTAAAGCAAATCGGAAAGAAAAACATGTTAAAGCAAAAAAAAAAAAAAAAAAGAAAAAAAAAGAAAAAAGCAAAAGCCGGAAGAATATATATAAAATTATGATAATCCGAAGGGGGCAGTAAATTAAGCCTCTCCACTGTTACCGGTTAGAGGAAGGCACAAATTTACATTCCACGGGAGCACGGCTTTTACAGCAGGCTCTCCTCAATTGAATTTGCCATATCTTCTGGGAAACGCACCATTTGGAAGATAAAATCTCCCACCACTCCACCACCACTGCCACCATTCAGAAGATTAAAAAACCCCGCCAACTCTGTTGTGTGTCTTTTGTGCCCACTAGAGGAATGTAAAACCATTATATTTAAGTATCATAATGGCCAACATATGCTTTTTCTTAGAAATGACACCACCATCTGGATTAAGTTCTCCTGATCATTTCAGACAATGTTACGATTATTTTTTTTTTTCCCCTTCAGGAGAACAAACTGCCCAGAAAGCAACAACCGTCGCAGATGGGGAATTCTTGCTTTTCCTTTTCCACCGCTGGCAACCTTGAGAAATATGGTAAACTCTTTGTATGTACCTCAATCATTTGATTTCACTGCTAATTGATCACGAAAGCCTACCTGGGTACACCCCAATATTAAGCCTGCGAGACTCCTATTGCCTTTGGCCATACAATTTCACTATTACAGCTAATAAAGTATGTAATTGCCGTAATGATAAAATTACATTGTGTTACTGTTTGCAGCAGTCTCTTCCCCACAGCCATATTGGTTGTTAAATACTGCACTGACTGGTAAGGGGAGAAAGAGAGGCAAGCTTAACCCTTCACTGGCTGAGGGCTTTTCAGCACGTTGGTGTGCAAAGGGGAGGTCTTCTCACCTGAGTGACTCCTTACCAGCCCCATGGCTATTGTCGTGGACGTCAGAGACCTTCTGGGCCACCACATCCAACTGGCTGTAACTGGAAATGGGCACGCCGGGATAATTGATGTGCTCAATCTGACCATGCACAGGTGGCAGGGAGACAGCATACAGCAGCTTCTCGGGTTTGCTAGTGCCATCTGTTGCCACAGGAACATCTGTCGTCAAGGTCACCCTGTCACCCTCTGTTAAAGTTACAGGTTTGGTGAGTAGAACAATGTCACCTAAAAAAATGAAATGAGTAAAAGGGGAAACCAACGGGAGAGAAATTTAAAAGGGGAATACTCCTTATTACATCCCAGACCAGAAGGAGAGAACAGGATAAAAGTCAGCCCTTCAGTTCAGGGGAAGGAGAAGAATTTTATCAGAATAGCTTGGGAAAATATTTTTGCTTTAGGTTTTAGAGGCTGACAGGACATTTACAACAGAAAAAGCTGCAGAGCTATCTATCTCATTTGTTTTCAAATGTACCCCATGGTGAGCCTCACTTCAAGGTTGATGCTAAGTGGAATCACAACATTTTTATCTAATCTCAGCCTGGGTGGGTTTATAGAAGAGCACATGTATTTATCTGGCTGCATGGTTTGTCCAAAATATTGAAGCCAGCTTTGATTTTCTGTTTGGGGAGAGAGAATGACCCAGTTATTTAGAAAGAACAATTATGTTAATAGATCCAAACGGGCCAATGGACAGAACATGTTAATGAACTAAGCATTAAGCACAAACACTGTGTTGTAAGCAGATAGTGATGCTGTAACCTCAGCAACAGAGGTTCTGGCTCCATTAGATTTATTTATGAAGAGCTCCACTGTATTGTCCAAGGGCCAGGGCAATTTTCACATTTACAAAGGAGTAGCCCCAGAAAATTGAGGCTGCTGGAAAATTGAACAACTGGTTTTCTCAGAAGAGGAGTAGCGATGATTTACCTAATCATATCTACTTCATCCTTTTCTATAATAACCCTCCTTGTTTTTTAAAAGATACCTGAATCAGTGTGGCAGCACAATGGTTGACCTGCCAAAGGCAGAAGCAGAGATAAATTTTTATCCGAGGGTGTTGCAAAAGCAAGAGAATAATGTCAGTCAGCTTCCACTGCTGTCAGTCAACCTGCTGATGACAATATACAATAGTGGCATTTCTAGCCCGGACTCCACAGGAGCTTTTTTTTCTGCTTCTTGCCTTCTTATTATGTTGCCAACTGACTTTCAGAAACAACAGGTTCCTATTAAATGGAGAAGGCTGCCAGCAACATCTGAGAATAGTGGTTGTCAGTGCTTGGGGGTTTTAAAAATTTCTTTCCACAACAAAATCTGCACCAGTTTCCATGCTTTCCACCCCATTTGAAGGCTCACCTTTGCTATTAACCCTTTTCACACCACTTCTCCACTGCAGCTAGCATGGCAAATTAAAACCATGAATAATCATAGAATCATAGAATCACTTTGGTTGGAAAAGACCTTTGAGATCATCGAGTCTAACCTTTAACCTAACCCTGCCATCCCACCACTAAACCATGTCCCTAAGCACCTCATCTATCCTTCTTTTAAATACCTCCAGGGATGAGGACTCTACCACCTCTCTGGGCAGCCCATCCCAGAGCCTGACAACCCTTTCGGTGAAGAAGTTTTTCCTAATGTCTAGAAATAAGTCTTGAGGCGTTCAAGAAGTGACTGTTGTCTGAGGAAATTAGTCTGAGGACACTGTAATCATTCAAAATGTAAACACAATTAGTTAGTTTGCCTTCATATAGCAAAGATTTTAATTGTGATTGAGAGAAATCATCAAAAAGGAAAATAACCAGCCCCTTCCCCAGTGCAATGAACGTTATCAAAACTCACCAATCTTGGAGCATTTGGCATCAGACAAATCATTTGTGCTGTGTTGGAGAAGAAGCTGGATGCTTCTTACTTTTTGGTTGCATCTTTGAAGAAGATAAAACTTGTATGAGATCTCACTGAACAGGGACTCCTTTTCAGACTGTTTCCAAAAGTGATCTGAGATCAAGAAGGAGCACAGAGGAGAGAAGACCTAGAAAGGCAAAGGATGGGACAACACTGTTGGAAGCAGCCAGGGATGCAGGACATCAACATCTGTACACTTCGCTCAAGGGTTGCAGAAGTCCACAGCCAAGCCCAAGCTGATTAAGTAGATGCAGTGCTCATGTTGACTCCTTTTCTTTACAAGAAAACCAAACAAGTAAGATAAAATAAAGAGGTAACAGCAAAACAAGCAAGTGCAGTTAACCCAACTTCATTTTTGCCCATGTGGAAAAAAGGGCCAGGTTTCCCATAGCGGCTTGGAAGTCTTCTGGTTCTCCCATTTCTTAGATGCTCAGCAGGGGACAGCAATGGTCCCCTAGGCTGTCCCTTTTAGAACAGCTTTCTGTTACTGTCTGCCACCCTGCTGTGTTGCCCCGTTAATGACATCTGTAAACAGGAGCCTGCCAAACTTAAAACCACCAAGAGCCTTTCAAGAATCAGAGCCTGACCTTTGCTAACCCCACCAGATCTGCTCCAGAGAGATGCAATGATGGGAGAGTGCCCCCAAAACCATGACATGGAGAAGACTTTCCCGATTACTCCTTTGAGGAGTATGTTACCCACTCCCATTGCTTAACGTTGGGGGAAAACTCAGGCTCATTATGTCCCCTAATTATGAGCCCAAGGATGAAGCTCTCGAGCCCCTACTTAAGCCCCGCTGATCTGAGTACACTGCTGAACTGGGATGTCAGCCATCAACCAGTACAGTCTGGTTACCATGAAGCAGGTATTATTTAAAACAACTTAACTAAAAAGTCTCCAGGTTTATACCAATAATAAAAAGAACCATTCACCACTTTTCTGATTTGTTTCTTTTTTTCATCACGGTCAGGATACACACCGCTAAGCGTATGCGACGTACGACAAGAAGACACATACATCTGAAGTTGTTCATCTAGCAGCAACATTTGGCCTTAATATGTTCATTTTTTTTAGATTCTAGAAAAAAAAAAAACAAACCAAACCATCAACATTTTCAGATTTAAAGGAAAAAACAGACTCCAACTGCTAGGATGGGTGAAACCCCACGACCAGCTCCACCTCGGCAGCTCGAGCGGTCGCCAGCATCCCCCGTGTGCTCCTCGGGGCCATGCCGGCTCCCTGCCTGGCAAGGCTGGTGAAGCCACTTGTATTTTTTGATTCACTTGCTTAAATGTCGTGGGCTTGAAAGTTTGACTTGAAATATAACATTAGTGGGTTTGTGGTAAAAGCAGCAGAGAGGATAGGATGACAGGCAGGGCAGAGGGGACTGATTGAAAGCAGGTGTGGAGGAGGAAGATGGGAGGAGGAGAAAGAGGAAAACATGACTGAGTAAGTAAATTCGACGTTATTATACATATTGAAAAAGAGCACCCATATATAGAGGCACCCACCTGTGCTTGCTTCTTTTTACCATTTTTTTTTAATATATAACAAGGGATAGGCTTTAAAATTGAGCTACCAAAGCAAGGCATGGGGTGGCATTCACTGCTCCCCCAGAGGTGGCCGTGGGAGGAGTACAGGACAGATGTTCTCCACGGTGTTTAACTCACCACTGGGAGGTACTGGGGTCCCACGGGAAGGATGGTACAGGAGAGGATGGAGGTGTGAGAGCCCATATAAACTTCAAGGTGGGCTTGGTTTCCGGCTACAGGGGGGATTTTGTATTTATATCCGTATACACACATGCAGAGAGAATAAAATATAGTGGAGACCAATGTTTCACCTAGTTTGGCCTCCTGAGGATCGTCATCATGTTCATTCAACTCCTGCACAGAGTACAGCCTTCTTCACTTAACTGGTAAAATACATCCTCAAGCAAAAACAGCATTCTCCCTTGTAAGGGGAAGGAAATGCCCAGGAAGGTAAATTAGAAATTGCAGGACATCATTGACCATACGAGGCTGCTTTAGGGAGGCTGGTGAACTGCTCCACACATCCGCACACCTTCACACCACTCCGATTCCATACGGCTTCACCTAGTTTTTTACTACATTTTTACTTGATTGTACATATTATTGTCTCATTAACTGCAAAGCTTTCCAGGGCACTGAAAAGGAGAGAGCATTAAAATACACTGAAAAGTCCTGGAGCTCAATTAACACACACCAGGGGGTTCAAGGGGAGGGGAAGGGGGGGTTCAGCTCCAATTATAAAAGGCAAACTTATCTTTTTTTTTTTTTTTTGGTAATATCAGCTAATTAGACTTTGACAACCAATTAGCAGATTCTTAGCTTTGCTAAGACTTAAGTTAGCGCTGAGGAAGGAGGAGGCAAGTAAACCAAACATGCAAAATGCTCTTCTTGTACCACAAACAGGCTGTCCTTAAAAAAAATATCCACAGGGCCAGATCCTGCTCCAGGATTTATAGCCCTTTCAGCTGACTGCCACGCTGGTTACTTGCAGGTGTAAATTGAGCATAGGACTTGGCCTGCAAACTTAAGCTCGCCATAACTCATGCAAACCCACAGCGGAGAAGCGCTCTCCAGCCTCCTTGCAAGGTTACATTTTAACTTTTAATAACCTTTTTTGCTTTTTTTTTTTTCCTACCAACCATGAAGTACCCAGATGATTATTTAGGATTAATGGATTATCAAAAGTGCCAGTTGGCACTCTCCTAGTAAAGAGAAAAAAAAAAAAAAAGAGGGAAAAAAGTGTAACAAATGCAGCTGTTTACTAATAAATAAAGCCTCAGCTGTAACAGAAATAAATTAGATGCATTTAATTGGTCGACTGCAAACCTCCTCTCTTTATTACAATGCTGCTTCTTGTTATTTTATGATGTCAGGGTAGATGGCAGACTGACAGAGTGTTTATGAATCACAGTTTGCAGATGGCACTCCTGGTTTTTCGGCAGTTATGAGCACAAGTAGCATGAGGACTCAATAGAGGGTTTTTGCCAGGGAGGACCCCCTGAGAATTAGCCGCCTTCATTTCTCTGGTGCCAATCTCCCCCTGACAGGAGCACTATTTCACAAAACCTACATTCAATAAATTACACCCGCCTGGCAAGAACTTGGAAATATTTAACACTCAGAGGACACCAGCATCTCAATTTGATTTCTATTCATTTCCAGAGGATGCCAGGCACTACTTGGAACAGCCCTCATTTGTGTACATGTGCATGCGTTCCCCCACCCCCCCCCCAGCTAAAAAAAAATAAATATATATATATATAATGGTCTCTGCAGCCAGGAATATCTCGCCCTGCCTTCAAAATGACTTCAGGTCTCCCGAGGACAGTTTACGGTCTCATGCCCTGGTCCTCCTGAGTTGCCCTGCCTAATGACAGCTTTGTAATCCAGTTGGGAAATAATCTCACATGGCTGCACTCGGAGCTCATGAGCTGTAAAACTTCTGGATTGAACTCCTTCGCCTGGTCACTTCAGTGAGCTACAAGCAAATGCAATGAGGGATGTGGTCATAATTGTCAACAGATTTGTAAATTTGTGTCATTAGTTATGCGCATAATGGATTTTATTCTAATGAGCTTGTTCATAAGAATGCCAGGAGGACTTGGCCCCTTTGGAGGAAATAAACTACAAACTTTGCCCATGCATTTCAAAACACATCAGTGCCACATAAAGGGGAAAAAAAATTGTTTCCTCTCTTTTCAGTGCACTGCAGTTTTCACTTAGGTGAACCTGATGCAATAAGCTATGGCTCCTTTTAATGCTGTAAACTCATTCCCTACCCTTGCTGGGATTTCTCATGGGTATATAGACATTTTCAGATGGGGACATATTTTTTTCCATCCATCAAGTAAAACTGGAAACTATCATGACTCTTTGGGCTCAAGATACCAGTGCAGGAATACCAAAAGCAGCCCTTGTCCATACCCTCCCGACCAAAATTTATTCCACGACACAACGCTGTCAAAGCTGCCATAGCCTGAAAACCAGAGCACTCCCCCTTCCAAATTCAGCTAGAAACGCTGTGGCGCTCAGGGGGTCAGTCAGCAGGACCTGGTTCACATGGAAGAACAATAAAACTAGTTATTATTAAATCGGGTTTTTATTATATCTATTACTATTAAATGTATTCTTATTAAATCTAGTTATAGCATTAGATTTCTTCTCCAGAGACAAAGAATGAGGCTTCTAGGCTTGCTCTTTGGGGAAATCTACTCCTGCTTTTCTTAGAAACAACCTGGATATTTTTATTGAATGCACGAGCTGAGCGAAGAAGCAGACAAGCCCATGGAAACCTACTGGCACCTTTGCCAAAATGATGTTCTCCGCGTGCCCAGCGGAGCCCTCTTCCCCTGCTCTCCCTCCTCTCTCTCTCTGATCCTGCTTTTCAGCCAACCACATATAAAAATCTTCGGCATGTGCCAAGTACTACAGATGGGTCCATTGTAGCACAGCCTAATGTTCATAGCTGACACCCAGGTGTTACAGTTTGTACTTGCTTGCTAGCCAGACGGTGGCTGTATGCCAAGGGGAAGGCACAAAGCACTCAGATACCATGCTGAAAAGCTATATAAGAGAGACTTTAAGAGACAGAAGAGCAGGTAAGAGGCTATAAAAAAACAAGAGGAGACTGGTCCACCAGCAACCACCTCCCTCTGCCACCCGTCCAGCCTCCCGTCCCGTCCCCGTCAGAGCTTTATGCTCTGATTAATTATCAGATTATGCCTGAGCATCTCCATTCCCCTGACCTTACCCACAATCAGATCAGCTCGTTTCAAACCTACTGCTGATCTTCAAGTTATTTCAGGTCTGGCTAGCAATAAAGTGACTTATTTAAAATGGGCAGAGGGAGAACGGGCTGCCCATTTCTGATGGGCTGATCGCGCCTGGACTATGGACACTGCCTGGGCGGGGTCTGAGCGTGTAAGGAGCAGAGCTCCTAAATCACGCCAAGTCACTATCTACATGCATTCAAGTGGCCTTAAGAGCATTTTAGAGCCCTTCCTATTTCAGTAGCTGGAAAGGGTTAACACCAGTATCCTATTTTCTCTTCCATTTTCCCCTCCCAGGAGCCTACTCCCCTTCCAGCCTAATTTCCTTCAGTTTAATTAATTTTCAGTAATCACAAGTCTAGACACCACAAGCAGCAGCTTCACACGCCAGGTGACAGGGTAACATGCGCAGCGGATGGGCAAAGGGACGTGGTGCGGTTTCACGCACCAGCCCCCCCCCCGAGCTAGAGCTGCCCACATCTTGGCTAAACCCTTTTTGGAGAACAAACAATTTTTTGGAGAACAAATGCTTTTAAGAATTCAGGTGCAGGGAGCTTTTCGACCATCTGGCTGGCGGGGGCTTCCCAGCTGTCTGCAGCGGGTGCGTTCGGAGGAGCACGTACAAGCAGGGCCCAACGCTTCGGAGACGTGCCAAACCTGCGGCACATGTGGAGAGCAACTGTGCAGCCCCAGCTCACTCCAGAAAGCCTTGGATCAGCAGTGCGTGGGCTATAAAGCCATGCACCGTACATATGCTGTGGCCCATGCAGGATTTCTGGAGGGTTGGCAGCCCTCGCTGACATTATCAGAGGTGCTGGTCCCACACATACCTGCTATGTGGCCCCACACCTTACTGCTCTGGATAAGCCCAGAAGTTTGCACTTAGATAAAATTTCAGGAAGGAAAAAGAGAAAAGGGCAAGAGCAGCTCAGATGGCCCTGAGCAAGTCGCCCTTTATTGATCATTTTTATTTGCAATCCACAGCAAGGCAAAAAAAATTATGAGGTATCAGGAAGGCAAGTTAGAAAACAGTAGTGACCTCTTGGCAATACACAGAGAGGGATCACCTGAGACATATGCAAGGAGAGTAGGACTGCAGTACCCCAAGGAGAACAGGAGCTTGGTGTTGTCACTAGAGCATGGAGGAGCTGAAGTGGGCCAGACATCACTTAGCGCATTAAAAACCGTATCTTTTCCAACCCAGAACCACTTATAACTCACCAGGCTGGTGCACCTTCTAGGGCTGCCACCATATCTGTTGGGTTTTTTGATATGTACCTCCATGCATTAATACTGATTATTTTCCATGCCGACGCTAGCCGTTGCTAATGGCTGTCGCGCTATCCCCCGCTCGTCAGCACTGGCAAGCTCCGGAAAAGCTCAGCGGTGTTCGAGGGACTTGCACATATTTGGGATGAATAAACTGGGGATCCAAAGAGAAAGCTAACAGCCACCAGCCCTAGTAGCTGCTGCTTACACAGAGGCTGGACCAATTTTTAGCCCTATAAAAAGCACACATTTTAAGACACATAAAATTGGACCAACTGATAGCCAGCCAACTTTTGATATAATCTCTCTTTCAGTCTAACTCCAGTACAGAAAGAAAAAGAATACTAATGAAGGCACTTGACAGAAAGGACAGTTAGTTCATGCATGCATTAGTGAACAGTTATGGTGTGTGAAAAAAAAGCCTTCCTCTCCTTTGGTTGCAGAATATCACTGCTAAAATGTTCCCCCCCACCCCACTCTGAGACTCTGAGATTTAGTACTGGTATTTACTGAGTACAGTCTGCAGGGGTCTCTTCCCACCCCGTTTCGATGTGCTCCCACCTTCACTAGGACCAAGCAGGATGAAAAGCCAATGAGCCATCACCTACCGTGCTTGGCTCTGTGTGCAAAGCCCAATCCTTATTACAGATTATTGCTCACGAACGTGTTTGCTTGCAGTGGGGAAGCAGTCTGCTGCGTCCCCAGCCCTCACAGCTCGTATTTAACTTCCACACAACCTGCGTATTCAGGTCGGTAGCACAAAGCCTCCTTTAGAGGATCGCTTCCTTCCTCTTCCGAAATGAATGACTCCACAGATCTGTTGGTTGGGTATTTACATTCCTATGGTGAGAAAGTAAATATTAAACACCGGAAATATGTCACCCTGTTTGTGGAGATTGAGAATAATACCATGGGCTTCGCCGAGCTGGGATCAGCAGCATCCAAAACACTCGCAGCACTGTATCGTGACCCAGGATGAATAACGCCATCCTCACCCACCCCATAATATTTTCCAGCTTCTGATTATTATGTTGTATTTACTGAAACAAGACCACCTGACTCCTGAAAGGTTTTGTGTGTGTGTTCCCGGCAAGCAAAGCAAAACAAAATAAATCAAATCCACAGGACAGAGCGCATTAAAGTCTATTTGGGTGTTACGAGCTAGATTTCCTAATACACTCAGGATGCCCAAAAAAAATGGAAGTTCACTTTTATGGTCGCCTTCCTTCCCTCTCGTGCTCTCCCCCCTCCCCTTCGCTTCAGTAAATTATGTGGGACTCATTACTTTTTATAGCTCTGAACAAAAAACATAATCTTACCGTTTCTTACTAATATTAGGCAATGACATAATGCCATTTGCAGAGGTGTCGCGCAAAGAGGCTGACTTTTACTGGCTTCTGATGGCAGGGCTCTCCACTTTATATTCTGTTTTATGTAAGCCTCCTCAGAATTTATTGACCTCAAAGGATTTCTTGAGTTGCTTAATTATAAAAGGAAGAAGACAGCACAGTGGCTTAGCGAACCAATATAAAAGTCAGCTAAAATGTGTCATTATGGAGAGGGGTGGTGGAGGGAGATGTGTAGCAAGACGTAGTTTCTAGGGTCTGAGCTCAAGAGGCAAAGCTTTTCCTCTGACTTATTCCTCAGCATGGCTGGGATGCTGCAGGGTGATGCCGGAGGATGGCTTCTCGCTTGCCCCCGTCTTATGTAGGTGTGTTGTGTTAGCTCCAGGTGGGATAGGGACAAAGGCTATGGGCATTTCTGAAGCAGAAGAAAGGAGGAACTGTGGAAGAAATGCTGCAGGGGACCTACCAGAACTACCTAAACGCAGGAGAGAGTTTCAAATAAAACCTCTGTTTGGTCTTGCTGCTTACCTTATCAACCAAGTCATGAACTAAACCATTTCCAGAACAAGCCTGCTGCAGCAGGATACGGCTGGGGATTTCACTCATCCCCAGGAAAAGGGAGAAATACAAGGCCTAAAGCCACTGCTGCTTTCATCTGCAGACCTGGGCACATGGGGACAGTCTGGCGAAGCTCACCCCCTGGAGCATCTTTGGTGTCTGCTTCCGGCCTGGCACTGGAAATGGCTTTTCTCAGCTGCTTCAAATTCCAAACCCATACTTCTGGGGAGAAAAAATTTTAAAAAATAAACAGGAAGGGAGACACTGGTGAAAAAACAAACCAGGGGCAGATGCTGCCCATCTAGTGAGGGGCGTTAACAATTTGAGCCAGACTTCCTTGAGCTCAGTGTGTCTTCACGTTGCACAGAGGTTACTCACTTCACACACTCTGTTGTCCAAACTTAAAGCATAATTTATGTCCCAATGCCTCCAGCGTCACCCTTGCTCCTCAGGATGGACCTTGAAGTGCCTGGGAACTGAGGGACTTCTCTAGGCCTGTGTTCAAAAAGCAATACTAAGGAGAGAGGCTGGGCAAATATTAGATAACGAAGCTGGCTAAGGACGTAATTAAAATACATGCATGTGGTGCAAGAAAGGCCATCGGCTTTTCTGCATGACCTGCAGCAGGGATTGCCAT